>NW_027137842.1:333132-673130 GCF_000149305.1 Rhizopus delemar RA 99-880
TAGTTCAGTACTTCATTATATTCGTATTTCTTATTATCATTGGAAAAAAATATTATATATAATCAAGTGTTAAGGATACATAAGATTATAGTCACTTTATTTTAGTAAAAGGAATCGGATATGATCCTGAATAATATGTTGACATAACTTGGAATCATTTATAACATTATTCCCAACACAGATCAATAAAAGACCTTGATTAGATTTTTATATTAAGCTTTATTCATATTAACTTCACATAGTCAAATAAGATGACATGGTTGTAATATAGTTTATTGATGATATGAGCATGTTGAATAAGGAATGACAATTGCTTACCGGATCATCTTTAATCATGTAAACCTTTATCCTAACTGAGATATTATTATTAGCCGTAATATCCAATCACGGAACTAGAGGATTTTATATTCATCCGTACCATCTCCTAAATAGTCCTACATCCAGAGCTATCTGAAACCATCCCAATAGCATAATTGACAATACAAGCTAGGAACAGGCTAAACTAATAATTAGAAATAGTAATCATCTATTCTATCGAATTGATCATAAATCTGTCCTAATTCTTTATCCGTATCATGTCTATAAATACTCTCACTTTTTACATGTAGAATTTATATATTCAATCTTAGTTATCTTAATAAAGAGATACCAAGTTCTAACAGTATTTCTTTATCTTTGTTGTTATACTACTTTTACCTAAAACCCCCCTATCCTAAACATCAAGCATGATTATTTATAGACTATGAAACATAATTCAAGCATAATAGGTATTTTATAAAATAAAATAACAATAAATAATAAAAGGTGGGAGGGAGGGAATATGTACAATGCGGGTAAATTGAAGATGTTTTAAATATGAATATGGTCGCTGATCTACTTGTAATAGCCGGCGTAATGGAGAGGGGAGTAACAAGTAGGTACAGCATTTTCATTACTCTCGTTTCGATTATTAATTGCCTTCAATTGAAGGCAAGAAAGATCAACAAGACCTTGGCATATTATCATAGATTCGATGACGATTTTGAGCATATATAGCTCAGTTGTACGCCTTGGTAAATCAAAACTTCTGACTGCTGTCATATGATATAGATTTTGTATAGGCATAGTCATCGAATAGACTGTGCAATGAACTCCTTCAACCAATAGGCCGGTCATTGCATATTCTTGAGTAACACCTTTCTCCAAAGCATAATCCAGCACATCTTTTAGCATGACCCCAACTTTCGTAAGGTCTGGGTGGCGCTTTGAAGAACTGGCTGTCTTCACTTCACAAACAAACACGTGGTTTGTTGTGTCCTTATTTAATAGTAGCTCCAAGGATCTATCGGAGGCTCGTCCCCTACAGCCTTTCACAGCATCACCATTCTTTATTGCTTGCTTCACTTTTCTGTGCCTTGATTCTTTTATAGTGTGACCGTTTCCATGTATTTTTATATCACTTGGGTAGCTATTAAAAAGAGGATCAATGACCATAGTATCAACGAAATTCTTGATAAAAAGATCTTCCTCTTTTGTGTCTGCGTCTGCTTGCCATGAGTTGTTTACAGCTCTATCTACATTTTTTATGGCTTCAAGGCATAACTTTGCAGCTTTTGACTCTTCTGCTTTGTATTTAGAAAGAGTTGCAATCAACGCGTTATCATTCTTCAAAATATCAGTTGAGTAATCATCGATTATGCTTTTTATCTTCGCCTTTTCTTCTGATAAGATAGTAGGCAATTTAACTGTTTGACTTGATTTTTCGATGTATGCATCCCAGTCTGCTTGATTTACACCATAAGGGTTGCTTTCAGTTATCATCATTATATTGCTTAGAGCAAGAGCTTCATTTGGATCATCAAGTTTATATCCAGACTCATACTTTCTGGTAGCGTTCGACATGTAGTGGTTAAATTTTTGAATAACTTCTTTTTGATTTGGTACATAATCTTCCATTATTTGCACTGTGTCAGTATTCAAATTTTTTGGCTGCAATTTAGGAGATAATACTGAATAAAAAAAAAGGGTATGAACATAGTTTTCATAAGACTTACAAAAAGCGGCCTAATGTTTATCCTTGATTGTCTACCTGATGAGGGGACAAGGGGTATACTCTTGACAAGGGACTCAATCTCTTTTAATGATTTGCAATTGGAGAGTTGAATAAGGAACTGCCTCTCCTTTTCATTTGCAGTTAATAACAATGGGAATTTGTATTTTTTCATTAGTTTCAGTATTTCATTTTGGAACCTTTCGGGAACCAATCCAGGGCTAGCAAGGTTTAATATATTACTCGAACCACTGTTTTAGACAAAAATAACAATAAGAAATTTTATGATGACGATATTTATACATCAAATTACTTACAAAGCACCAACCAAGGCATGCACCTTTTGATCCAATGGTAAATCTTTAATATCCTTGGCTTGTAAGCGCTTCGGTTTTTTTCTTGAGCTTGTCTTTGCCTTGGGAGTTGCTCTTTTCTTATTTGTAGGTTATGGCTGTGGCTGTGGTGATTGCTGGGAAGTTGAAGGTCCAGCATTATTTATAATATTAGTAGAGTCAACGAGAGCGGTCTTGTCCTGGTATACACTATTTTGAGAATGTGCATTGTACAGTTGTTTGAGTTCCTATTTAAGTTATTAGGGAGGAGGGAAATGATAAATCACAAGTTACTTACACCAGTCTTTCTCTTTTCAAAAGCAGTTTGAGCGGGCTTTGATTCTAATACCGCATCTACACTGTTGTTCATTTTTTTGATTGCCTTTTGGAGACGTATGTCTGGTGTGCTATAGTGATTTAAAAATCTCTTGAATGAACTCTTAAAGTAGCTTTTTGTTTCTTTATAGTCGTCCGAGTAGTATTTCTGCATTACGTGCTGAAATACTTTAAGCTCTACGTGATTGCTGGCCAGGTATACCCTATATATGTCAAAGAGCTCGGAATCCACTTTTATAATATTTTTAGAAGGCATTACTTTTTTTGAAATAGTTTATATAGCATTTTATCAACAAATAATAGGCTACCTGCATCAAGAGCCTGTAGCTTGCTAGTCGTGTTTTCTAGGAGAAATACCAATTTAAATGTTGTTGAGCGGAATTCTTATTTTATGAACGGACGCATTATCCAAAAGAAGAGCAATTTTTCGATTCTGTCTTCCAAAGGCAACATTTAACTTTTTCACGTATACTGTGAAACTTTTGTTGTCATCCAAGCATTAGTAGAATAATGGTATTCAATTTCATGTTTTTCCAATTGCAGTCATGGATAATAAATTAGCTCTTGCTCTAAAACATTTGTGGCTCTTGTCTTGTGCGATAACAATTGGTTGCCCTTTGTAAATCCCATCCGAGTTACAGAGCAATCCAACTATCAGACGAGGTTTACTTTTTTTAGGCCATCAAGTGACTCAGAACATATGGTTGTTCTTGGTGGGTGCTAGTAATATAAACCTGTTTCATCAAAGTTCATGATACCTATAGGATCATATGACCCAAGAAGCTCTTCTATCTTCCTCAATTCGTTCTGGATGTTTTCAGAAGTGATGTCTACCGAAGCACTTTCATCATGCATTGACCAGTATTTTACTCCAATTCGCTTAAAAAGTTTGGTGAGCCATCCAGAAGAAAATGAAATTTCATTTTCAAGGATTCTATACTTTACTCAAGCAATAGGTCTTACATATCGAAGGATTGAGTCTCGATTGACTGGCAGATCGTTGTTATTCATGTCTGCAACAAGCTTTACTACTTCATCATCAAGTTGAGGATAGCTTGTTGTTTTTAGACTTTTGCCATTATTGATAACATTAGTATTACTATATAACGTTTCAGCATTGTTGAGAATATTTGATATAGTCTGTTAGGCAAGTGGTTGATCTAAATTGAATTTCTTCATAGCCCATTCACCTAATTCTGTTTGACTAAGCCGGCCAGTAGCATTTTGATCCAAAAGCTCAATTTTTTGAGAAATAGAAAGGCGTACAGGTTTATTATTAGACATTTTTTTATAGATAGAATCTAAACAAAGAAAATAAATTTTGTTATGTCATATGCTTATTCTCATCAAAATCATTTTGAGTCTACGACTCGTGTATCATCCTTCCAGCAACTTTGATCAGGTCTTAAGCAAGTTTTGATTTGTCAATATTCTTACACAATTACCAAATATATACCAATCGACAGTGGTCTATCTGGAAACATGCTGTACAAACATGTCTATAATGTAGCTACAATACATATTAAATGAGTTCAATTTTTTAACAGCTACGAATTTCGATTTAAGGGTATGTTCTATTTAAGGGTGGATATTCCAAAAATTTTGGCCACCCTTAAATAGAGCGACTACTGTACCAGGAAAGAAACCAAGAAGTATTTATTACATCCAATTATCACATTCAATAACCTCTCTATGAACATGCAGAAATGTAATAATTCGAAAGTATTTGCGCCTATCTCAGCTGTGGAAAGAGCCAAGGAAAAGCCATCTTTTTTTGACGAGAGTTTAAAAGTAGGAATAAATGTTGCATCTGGAGACAAATATGATTAAAACAACTCTGTACCGGTAAGGTCGTCACAACTTTCCACCGGCCTCAACTTATAATCATTATTAATAGTCATAATAACAAGACAATAAACATGAATATAGACTCAATTAATAACAGAACAATTACAAAATCAACAATTTACAACACGCACATAACTTTACTAGATACCTAGGGCAACTACAACTAAGTATATTATTGTAATTTTTTATTAGTTTTAATAAGCATTAAAATTTTCATTTGTAAAACAAAATACAGACACCATTGTTGGTCATTTAATGATTTATTAAAGAAGCCTACTAGCAGCGAATCGGTAGCTAAAAGTCAAATAAGAACATCTGATACGTATACTTTGGGTCATGCTTGACCACAATTTTCTTTTCAATGTATGTAACTTCATTCCCTTTCTCTTTTATTTTTGCCTTGTTGTATTTTATTTATTGTTACATGTATAAAAAACAAAAGGATTGTATTATAACACAAAATAGCATAGCCTTTATACATGACATAAAATTGGACATTATCTTGATGAAACAGTTGACATCATTCTGTAAAGTCTTTGGCGCATTTGATCACTGCCAAAATTCTCAATCTATGAGTGTTTTACTTTTAGTTTTTATCCAATTTATTCTGTATTTCATTGATCATCTTACGTTACGAATCACGTTAGGATAAAGGTCCCACTGACCATTTAAATCTTGCTGCTGCTCTTGAGACTGTTGAGGTCCCCAAAACGGATCTTCATTCAATTCTAAACGATTGGCATATGGCACATTGGGTAAAATAAATCCATCTGGGTGAGAAGTGGTCTTTAAGGGTACTTGAATATGACCATTGCACAATCGCCTTGACAGACTTGGATAAAGGTCGTAGCACGTATCCGAAGGCCTATAATGTTCACGATAAACTCCGGGTATAGTTTCAGGCTGAGCTTTGTTGTATTTAGACATTCTGGTGTTGAACCAAGAAGAAAAGTTGAAGATGAAGAAAAAAAAAAACGAGAAAGTAAACCTTGTCAGCTATATGAAGAGAAAGAAGTACAGCTGATGATATGTGCATCTTGCTCTGTTACACATGATTCATAGTCGCATTCTAAAGTTTCTTTTCTTGCAAACGGCTAAAACGCTCTTTAATACGATAACGTTTAGATCGGTTAAAATTAAAATACTGTATGTTGTGTAATGACATTTTGTCACCTTTTTTTTTGTACCTGGATTTTTTTTTAAAAAAATACTCTGCTTATGTCCGTACATCGATAAGAAACCCGATTGCGTTGAAAATGCATAGATACTAGATCTCATTACCTATTATAGCATGTGAGGATATTATACGATTAACTATAAACAAATATATACATCACATGGAATAGAAAAAATCAGCAATGATAACCATGGCGTTTTTATTATAGTATATATAAATTATTTGACGGTGTAAAGCTATAAGGATGTACTGATACACATAAACAGTAAGATGATCAACACATGAGAACAAGTGTACATCACTCAATAGACTGTGTATGAATATGAATAGCTCAAGATAATCTATGACTTTTGTATCTTGTTAACTGAATAAAGATATTTTATTTATAGCGATTTCAAGTGATCATAATGGGTGCGTGATAAAGTATCGTATCACCCGGGCCAGATTAATTATGCTTAAAAAAAAAAACTAAAATCCTTAGTGGACAAAGGGAATAAAGGAAAGGAAAAGAGGAAACGAATAGGTAGGGAAAAAGTAGAGGACTGGTTATAATAGTGGAAGCTGATCAAGTAATCGTTGTCCTGGGTTACATAGCGGTGGAAGTATCATATCATGATATAGGAAGTCGAGTGCATGAAGGATAGTGCAAATAGTCGGCTGGTGAAGGATCCAGGAAGCCACACTAGAATAGGACCGAGATCATCGGGCAGGCAAAGTGTTAGAAAGAAACGACAATGGATCTAAAATAGTCGTTGGTATTTGAATACGCTGATGCATATTCAAGTAGTAGATGTCATGTATTATTGTAAGTCGTGGGTGATGATGACTGTAATTTACTACGTTTAAATTTTAGATTTTATTTATACAAAAATTAATGACTAATTTGAACGCATGATGCTTAATATTAAATCGTTTTCGTCCTGGTCAGATCAATAAAAAATGAGTGAAAACTAAAAACCACTTTGGAGATCAAGCGTAAAAAAGATAAGTGATGAAGAAAGATGGAAAAAGTGAGTATTACTAGTGAGAGGAAGAAGGTAGGCAATCGAAGAATATTTGCCCTTATTGGAATGGCGGTGAAGGCTGGTCCTTATTGTGGAACATGTAGTCAAGTTCACAAAGTATAGTGCAGATGAAAGGCCATCGAATAAGTCATGGAAAGGCAGAGTGAGAGGAACTTGGTATTCTATTTGATAATTTGTTGAGAAGGAATGATAGTGGATGTTGAAGTGTTTTTGGAATTTGTAAGCGATGTTGCATATCGAGGCACTTTATTGCATGCTGTTTTGCAAGCATCTTAGTAGAATATTTTGGACAAGATACTGATTTCCCACCTAGTAACCAGTCAAGATGACAGTGTACGCATGTATTTCTTTCAGTTCTTGTCAGTGGTAGCCAGAGGATGAGTGTGTCTTATTACAGTGTTTTTTCATGTAAATGAAAAAAAAATCTTTTAATGAATGAAAATTTTAATGTATTAACATTCATTAAAGAGCGTTAGGATTAAGAGTAACACAAGCCTAGAAACAGTGATCTGAATACGAAAATACAAAGATATTAGCATAGAGAATGATAAGCAGATAGTTTCAATAGTTCTTTCTGGATTTGATTGATAACAATCCCATCTAATGCAGGAATCTGTTCAAAGATATGTCAATAATGGGCTTTCTATATGAATCGGATGACTATAGTTAAAAATCCATATATTTTAAACTTGTCATGATAATGTAAGACATAACACTCGGATAGTCTAATTGTAGATAAATCCTGAAGAATTGAGCTGCAGTTAGCATCATTAGGATTTGACAAGTATTTCTTGGAAGATGCTTTCCGCAAGGCTTGTTTTTTTTTAAAAAAAATCTTCTATTTTTTGGTCTTTTCTCTAACCTTAGCCATGGTCTTTTCTGTGGTGATAGTTTAACTGTAGCACAAAAAATACCTTGCTCATAATGTCTACCAAAAGAAGTCAAGTCCCTCTACTTCTAAGTAGACCTCTTTTGTTGCGAATAGCGATGCTAAAAAGAATACTTTCAAAGATCTTCTTTTACATTGGAATGAATAACACCCCAAACTCTAAGAAATAACTGAAGCAAATGTTTATGCAAGTCCGCATCACTATCTTCAATGATTTGTTTCACTACTTCGTTTCCGAATTGCTTCTAAATTACTTCAACACTTTTTTCCAAACCATTTTCTATTTTTCCCAAAAATTTGAAAAATACAGTAAATGAATAAAACATGAGGAGACCATTTCACATCGTAACACTTTGAAATATAATGCAGCTATAGATTGTGTATTAATAGGCCTTTGGTTACACCCATTTCTATTCCGCATGAAACACAAGAACGATCTGGACAAATTTCCTGTCATCTTTTATCTCTTTATCTTGCTTCAATAATCTCTTTTTATCAATAGTTTCTTTCTACTTTATTGCATATAAAATTATGTTTATTTTTTTGTTTATACCAATAAACGATATACATCCAAAACTACAGTGAATCCAACTTTAGCCTATCGCCTCCTCGTTTTGTTCAAAAATCGCCACGGAAAATGAATACTATCCAATTATATTCAATGATATTTAGTCTCCGATAATCTCCCTTCTCTTTTTTTTTTTACTTTTGACACTTTTCCCTTTTTCTTTTTAAATTGCTGCGATTTCTTCCTTAAAGACAATGGTAGGATCAAGGAAAAGGAAGTCAGAAGTTACAAATACAGACATAAAGACCTTTTTCTCAAAAGATCCAAAACAACAATTTGTTAAAAAAGATGACGAAAATGCAAGTCAAGAAAGCGATAAAAGTGATTCGCATCAGCAAAACAGAAATGTCAGAAAGCCTTTAGGCTTAAAAAATAACGACAACAATAAAAAAGTACTCAATATCAGACAACCTTTGAGAGAGAAGACAACACAGTCAAGCCCCATCATTATGGATCCAACAATGGTCAAACCGCCAACGCGACAATTTAACGTTTTGTGTGACGATGATATCAAAAAAGGTCTCAAACAAGCGCCTGAGCCAAAACTACTTGAAGTGCCTGATGAAAAAGAAATTGACACACAGAATATATCTGACACACCAAACAGTACACAGTCGACAGATGATTCACCTATCCCATTCAATGAAGATGATGACCCACAAGGATCCAGCAGACCTTCACCAACAAGACAGTTGGATGAACAACTAACTGACTTTGATAAAGAAGACAGTAGATTGATTCAAAGCAAGAAAACAGATGAAAAGGAAATAAAAGATGATGAGGATGAATTTGAAGGCGACTTGATAACAAAAACCATTCACAAGGAAAACGTTGTCAAGCCGGTATTGATAAAGAAGGAAACCAAAGAAGAATTCAAACCAGTTTTTGATTTTGCTGACAATGAAGAACAGGACTTTTTTAACTCAGAGTCTTCCTCAGGACTTGCAGGACATTTCTTTGATGATGTTGAAGAAGAAAGCGATGAATCAAAGTATGTTGACCCAGAAATTGAGTTCTCAATCTCTGAATCAATCAATCCCCATTTGGATGATTCATCATTGACTTTATCACCTACAATAACAGGAAATATAAAAGAATTTCATGTACCGTTTGAAAACCCAAGAGGAGAAAACGTTGTACAAAAGTTGGGACTTGATAATGTAGAAGAAAAATAGCTTGTGAAATAAGCACCATACCCCCTACTCACCTTCTCTTTCTTTTCTTTATGTAACACGCGTTCTTTTTATTTATTCATCTTTACAAACCACACACAAAAACAACAATGCCTTCATATATACATATATTGGCAATCTATGCTATTAAGAAATAAAAAATGGTTTTTTTTTTCATTTAAAAATATTACATCCGCATGTACGATCATAGATTTTTATTATCTTGTTCAATTTACATGTTGCTCTCTTTTAAAGGCATCTCAGTCTTGTCATTCTCCTTTTTTTTTCTATTAAAAGGTTTAATGTATCTAACAATAAGAATACTAAAAAGTTCATTTTTGAATAGCGAAAGCCTTTCGCGAATAATATACTTTTAAGTGATTTTATAAAGAGGAAAAATGTTTACAAAAGAAATAGAAGCATACATTTTTTTTTCTTTAAAAGCTATCAGTCAGATAGTTTTGTTCATCGATAAAGGTAGCCACTACAGTTCTATCTGCAAACTTACGGCCAGCAAGGGCACGTAACGCATCCAAAGTTTGATCTTTTGTTTCAAACCTTACAAAAATCTATTTAAAGCATTAAAAATCCTTTTCAAAACTTTTTTAAAAACTAAGCAACTTACTAAACCACAGCCAGGCACCTCTTGGTCTTTTTGAGGCTTAGGAATCTTCATATCTAATACGTTTCCAAACTTTGCACACTCCTCTGCAATATCCTCCCAAATATCTAGTGACAATCTATCAGTCTCTCTTTAATTTTCTTTTTCATTACTTCATCTAACCTTGGTATTCTTCGTCATCTTCCAACTCCTCAGGAGTGACCATATTCATTAATTGTAATACACGAGTAGCGTCATCCTCTTTAGCGCTGGTGACAGGTACATAATTAGCAGGTAACATAGGTCCAGACATGTAATCAGGAGGAATATGTTTAGCTCCCACACTCGCACGTTGAACAATCAGCTTACGATCACCTAATTCCATGTTATTCAAACCTTGACAAGCCAAATCTGTCACGCTAGGATCCGCGTATTCACAGAAAGCAAACCCCTTGTTTGCGCCCGTAGTCGCATCTTTTACCAAGTTGAAAGCGCGTAACTCACCAAATGACTTCAAGAGTTCAATTACTTGATCATCGTTCAAGTAAACTGGAAGACCACCAATGAATATCTTGTTGGGCGTGTCGGGTACATTGGTAGACACTAAACCAGGCAATTGCATAGAGACGTCTCCTTCAGCAGGCGGCTGATAGTCTTTGGGTCTGCGAATCTTGAGTTGTTGACCCTGAAACATGATGCCGTCAAATGCCATACAGGCAGTAGCCTGTTCTGCTGTTTGAAATTCAACGAACGCATAGCTCTTTTCATGATTGATCTGAACTGCTGCAACAGGCGTTCTATCTTGCATTTGAAGCTGATGCATGGTAGCATTAAAAAAGTCAGCCAAGGGTTTTTCCTCTAGTCCTGGTGGGATCTGGCCCACATATAAACGTCTGGCCTGTTTGGTTGCTGTCGTGTTGGCAGCCAAAATTCGACTGTCATCAAATTTATTATTGACAGGTGGTGGTTGGAAAGACTGAGGGGTACGTGTGCCAACAACTTGACCAGGCAAAGGAAACAGGCCGGTCATTTTCACTTGCTGTGCAGTCATACCTTCCATACCTGCCGGAGCCATGTCCCAGTTATGCAACTTCCTCGGTCTCTTGCTCAAGGGCACAATGTTTTCATCGTCTCGATGGCGTACAGGGTTGGCGCTTCTTCTCCTACTTGAACGTCGTGGGCTGATGCTTCTTCTTCGTCTGCGGTAATCTCTCTCGTCCCGTCTGTGATGACGAGGGGAACGGTCTCGTCTTTCTCTTGATCTTCTACGTCTATCTCGGTTGTCGCGTGATCGGTCATGGTAGCGATCTCGGCTGCTATGATGTCGATTTTCTCGGTTCATGTCTCGGTCATCTCGTCTGCGGTAATCATCACCACCATGGTATTCACTGTAACGGCCTAAAAAAAGATAGATTATGACTTGATTTTCTTTTTTAAATGTGCATGTATATACCTTGAGACTCATGTCCATAATGATTGTCACTTGATCCTTGAAGTTCTTGACCTACAGATTTCAGAAAGGAATTGGCGAAATCAGCTGCAGATTGTTGAGAAGGGTCTAAATAGCAAACGGCTATTAGAAAAGCAGGTAACTTATTTCTTTTCTTATTTACGTGTTTGGTCTCTGCTCCATCCGTAAGACATTGTATAAATTGACTTTCTTTAAAGTATTTTCTCGGTCTGCCTGTTGAATAATAAAAAAAAATAGAAAGTCTTCAAATAAGTATAAGAAAGAATATTAGGCACCCTCAAAAAAATATTTTTGAACAGAATCTCCACATGCATTCTGATAGGTTACTTTTCCTTCTTAGACGTACTTTGTCGCTTTCTCTATTGTATTCATATATTTTGCTCTTGAGTTCCTTATACAAGATAAAATCAAGCAAGCAGGGTCTAGATGTTAATATTGAGATAATCATGGATAGGAAAAGGTCAGAAGATATAAATGATTTGCAAAGACAAGTCGTTCTAAAGCATGTAGTAGCTTTTTGCATTGACACTTTTCTTACATCCTTAGAAAGTATTTTACTATTTGTGCCTGTGAGATGCCTGTTTGAAAATATTATTTTTTCTGATTAAATTATAAAATGGAAGTAGTCCTGGAGCCGAATCCCCTTTTTTTGACTATAACCTTTGTTGTAAACATGATTTTTTGGTCTGCAAAAAAACACGATTTTACTTTATGGTTTGTTCAATTCCCCTTTTTTTAAAAGAAGAGCATTCTTCATGTAATCCTTGTTGAAAATATGAGTCTTTTTGCAGCGCTAGGAGATCTTGAAAAATTCTAAGTTTAATACAAAATCTTTATGAACATAGCATCCGCACAGCTTCACAATTAATGCTTATGTACAATCATATAAAGAAATAAATAAAAGTGGGTCCTATCCGAGTATTAAATAGTTATTGTGTTCGTTATTTGAAGGCAACCAACAGTAACATAGCCGATGTGAGAATCTATTTTGTACCCATAAATAATTAAGGATAAAGTCAAATTATTAAAGCAAAGCAAAAACATCAAGATTTCAATAGAAAGTATTATTAATAATAAAATGCTTTGGATAAAAGACAGACTTTAGCTAAAAATACTATATTCTCTTTTTTTTTTTTTTTTTTTTTTTTTTTTTTTTTTTTTTTTTTTTTTTTTTTTTTTTTTTTTTTTTTTTTTTTGCAACCCTAGGCTTTTAGTTTTATCAAATGTAAAAAAGAAAAAAAAATCTGTTACTTTTCTCTGCAAAGCTTTCTGTTGATTAGTAAATATTTATTACTCTAGATTTTCTCAAATTCATTTCTTTATTAAATAAGTACACTATGGCTTCTTTTCATACTAATTTATGGCATACAACTCTACTTGTTAAGAATTCAGTTGCCTTTATCCGGTCTTTATATCGGACAACCCTTTGCTTGGGTTTGTTCTATGTCCCAAGCGACTATAAAGGATGTTTGAAAGCAGTACATTATAAAGTTGATGATTACTCTCCTGTAAAATGAGCCTTTCGAATAAGCATACTGTTGAACGATATAACATTATATTGACAAAGATGGGCAGGATTACTGCATTAGTTTACAACATGCCATGTCTGGTTAAGGGCATCTCATTTGACATATTTTCGTTATTTTCCCCTTTATAATATATATGTATGAGGAGTTTATTCTTGTGCCGCCTTTAGACGTACACTGTAAGAAAGCATTTAAATAGATAGAATAAAATTATAAAATTAATGTGATATCTGATTATTGTCTTGGAATTCTTTCTGATAAAGATTTTCTTGATGCATTCTGCGGAGGAGCATAGTAGCTCTAGCAGCTGCTTCATTTGGCCAAAAGAGCGATCCATCAAAAATATGTTTTCAATGAGTTCGCCAGAGGCACAGTACACCACAGGCGATTACTTGGAAAGAATCAAGTTGCCAGTGCGGCCGCACTATGGCTGAGATTGCGCCACACAGCATACATCTTTCATCAGTGATAGTGTTTGGCATGATTTTGTGCAATCGGGATCGTGTTGGCAGTTTGGAGTGATAGAGTCGCCAAAGAATGGTCCGTGCTGGATGCGGGATTGAGGCGTGCCAAAACTGTGTCCAGGATGACTTGCTGGTTCGAGAGTAATGAGAAGGTAAACTAGTTAGCGGCAGCTTGTCAATATGACGGAACCATTTTGTTGATATATTTTCAATTGGTGTTCCATCTGGTAAAGGTGAGCTAAGTAGAGAATGAAATTCCGGTTCAGGGGTGGGAAACCCAAAGAGGAGATAACAAGACCAAGTGAGAGATCAGACGTGCTTCTGAGAGCTGCAAAAAAGTTTTCTTCCTTAACGTGACCTAGTGAGAGGAGATCAAAATATGTTTCAGATCGATTACGTTGTTTTCTCGATAGAAAGGAAGTGATTGGGGTAAGCTTTCCATCTACATTGCTAAATCTATATAAGTCTTTAACCACATTTGATTTCCAATAGTTGCAAGTGTGGTAAGGATCATTGGTAAGCAGTAATGGGCATATACGGCTCAAGGGGATCTCTGAAGCTGAGCTAGCGTTCAGTGTCGTCCAATCGATCTCAAAATCTATTTGGTCAATAGTGTTGAATAAGGAGTTAAAACAACCAAGTCTGTGTAGATCGGTGGTGCGTCGCTCAGGAAATAGTAGAGGTAATAATGGTGATGGCGCAAATGATAAGGCACAGAGAGTGTGTTTCATGAGGTTGGTAGCAAAGGAATCTGAATTGGTTGCTTGATCGGTTGAGAGGAGCAGTGGAGTAAGCCATCATAACTGCAAGGCAGAGTGTTGTGTCGATGGATCCAGTATAGCGATACCACCCTCGTTACGTGGTCGCTGACAGTCTTGAAATTTCACAAATGGAAAGTTCTTTTGTTTCAAAAATGATATAATCACTGTACGTATCCGCTGAAAAAATTTTTGAGGAGGTGACAAAACTCTTATACTATGCTAAACACGACTGAGGAGGAGTGAGTTGGCAATCATGCTGCGACCCAGTATGGACAACCTTCGCTGTGAGAGGATGGTAGCATGTTTCTCGATTTTTACAATAAGGCTATCTAAATAACTAGACAGTTGTTGAGCACTGCTTGTGAGAGGATATCCAAGGTAAATGGTAGCTGAAGATGCCCGTTTGTCATGCTACTGGGTGATTCCATTAGCAATGGGCGTTTGTCTCCAATCATGGTGGTCTTCCCCTGAAAGGGAGACAGCCATAGTCTTGCCACGATTCAAACGAGCGTTGGAAGCTTTGCCGTATAGAGATACTAAATGTAATAACGTCTGCAACTCTGTAGGTCGTGTAAGGAAGACTAGGACATCGTCTGCATAGGCCATTGCTTTCAAAGGTGGCGATGATCTTGGCAGAGAGGTAAAATTAGGCCATTGCGGTCTAAGGAATGTAAATCCC
This sequence comes from Rhizopus delemar RA 99-880, assembly GCF_000149305.1. Taxonomy (NCBI): domain Eukaryota; kingdom Fungi; phylum Mucoromycota; class Mucoromycetes; order Mucorales; family Rhizopodaceae; genus Rhizopus; species Rhizopus delemar. The sequence goes on from NW_027137842.1 coordinate 348,011, forward strand.
GAGATAAGTGGAGAGGACCATATAGAACGTAGCAATGGTTCTATTGCCAAATTGAAAAGTAGAGGAGAAAGGGGGTCTCCTTGGCGTAAGCCTCTATCTTGCGAAATCGGTGCCGTGAGGAAACCATTAACGTTTATACAAAGAGAAGTCCCAAAAAACAGGGAGATAATGCTGACAACCAATGGTTGTGGGAAGCCATATTTATCTAGACATGCTTGTAAATACTGAGAATGCACTCGGTCATAAGCTTTCTCTTGATCCAAAAATAAAGCAATACCAGGGAGCTTCATTCTTTGAGCGACATCCATTACGAGTCGAGTGGTAGCCCCATTGTCTGCTATGAAACGTTTAGGCATAAATCCTGTCTGGTGCATGTCTATCAGGTGAGGCAGGACGTCATTGACTCTTGTTGCTAGCAATCTAGTGTAGATTTTTGCATCCGCACATATCGAAGAGATAGGCCTCCAGTTTTTTAATTGACTTCGATCTCCTTTTTTTGGTAAAAGTGTTACAATTGATTGTTGCCAAGTAGCGGGAAATTTACTGTGTTGGAGAGCAGTGTTGAGTACTTTCATGAATAGGCGAATACAGAAAGGGTGCTGCAGCAGGAGTTGTAGCAGCTCGTAAGGAATGCCATCCACGCCCGGACTGCTGTGGGATGGTGCTTTAGAAACGCACGTAAGTACCTCCTCTTCGGTCCATTCAGATGTTAAAGCATTATTTGTAGCTGCATCAAAGCAAGTTTAGGGTGGAATCTGTGTCAGCAGTTCCTCCAACGCCTCATAGTCAATTGGGTCAGGAGAGTATAGCTGCTCGTAAAATTGTTTGGCGCAATTGTTGAGCTGGTTTGGAGAGCGAACCAAGTATCCCTCTGAAGAAAGAAGTTCGTGGATAGTCTGTTTTTGAGTACGGGTCTTGATCGTCTTATAGAAATATGAATTGGAGCGTTCACCGTGTTCTCGCCAACGTAAACCAGACCTTAGGGCAAGGGTGCTTGCTGAGAAATCGGCCATTTGGTCGAGCTGGGCCTCAGCATGACTTAACGCATCTGCGGCATGCTCAAATTGTTGATGTCTGAGGAGTTTGCGCCCCTGTCGTTGCAGGTAATCTTCCTTTCGTCGATGCTTGGCGTGCAATTTGTGAGAGAAGGCTTGAATGAAACCTTTCAGAGCAATCTTAAAGTGGTCCCATTGGGAAGGAGCATCAAGATCTGGAATATATCGTGAGGCTGCGTCACAAAACGATTTTAATTCTTTTCTAAAGCTCAAATCTTGCACTAGATAGGGATTGCACCGCCATATACCTGGACCAGACCGCTGTGTTCCAAAAAAGAGATTGATAGACACAGCTGAGTGATCACAGTGTGGGACATATTTGACATCAGGTCGAGAAACATTATATTTGAGATCAGTAGTGACTAACAAAAAATCAATAGTAGAAATATTACGGAATGTAGGCATGTTACGATATTCTTGGTCGGAGTGAATAGGATCATGCCAGATGCGATGAATCCAGTATTGCCATTCCACAGCACGATCAGACCTGATTGATTTGTGTATGTTATGATTGAAGTCACCCATAAGGATGCAGCGACCTTCTGGTGCCTGATGAAACTGAAGCAGTTGGTTGGATTCACATAAGAAGTTAAGACGTGCTGTACTAGTGGCAGGAGCATATATAACATATATAGTAAGTGGTTCAAATAAATTGGAGTTGTGCGTAACTGTGGTTGCCAAAATCCGTCCATCGATTGAGGACCATAGTGGAAGGAGTGACAGGGAAGGATTGAAGGAAATTAGACCACAGTGGTGAGTCCAGTTGCTAGCTGAAGCTTGTAAGATCATATTAAAACTATTTTGTAGTTGTTCAGTAGAAGCATGTGTCTCTTGTAGAGCAAGTAAATCGTAAGGGAGTGAGCGTAAAATTTGAGAAAAGGAGCGACCAGAGTTGGTTAATATTTTTTTAAGACCTCGACAATTAAGTGAGGCCAAGGAGACATGAGAGTTATCTCTCATACTCATAGTAAAGGTTCAGAGATGTTACCCCTATTGTCCGAAGACAATTGGGTAACTACAGCATCCTCTCGGGAATATTGTGCAAAAACCACTTGGTTATTTTCCTCATTTTGTAGTTCCTCGACCTCTTGGCTATCAATTAGCATTTTGTCAGTTTCTTCTTCATCTTGACTATCGTCACTGCTTTCTTCGGATTCCTCCGGTGGCACATAGTCTGAATCAACTATGTCATCAATGTCGATACCACTGTATTTATCGACCGTCTGCTCTGGAGAAAGGTTGGTAGAGGCGGACCCTCCAGCATTGGAGGCCACAGGATCTATCGTAGCATACTTTGATGCAGAGGTAGTGAGATCGATTTCCTCTGTCTTCGATCCGTTGGAATCGTCAGGTTGGCTGGCAAGCACTGGCTGAGCGATAGTGGTAGGGCTCACATGGGATTCGGTTCTTGCTCTTTTCTCTCCTACATTGGGTGATCCGATCTTAGGACAATCCCTAACAAGATGTTCGAGACTCTTGCAAGCATAGCAGCGTTTAATATTTTGGCGCTGAAGTCGTTGGCAGTCAGACTTAGTATGGCCCGGTTTGTGGCAGTAGAAACAATGTTTCTCCATACCTCTCCATGTGGCTAGAATGACACGATGATGGCCAAGCGAGATCTCATGTGTTAGTGAGCGATAGACATTGGCATCGTTGTCAGCTACATCCAACATAATATATCCCTTTCCAAAAAATAACTTCGTTTTAGGATCTAAGTAAAGGCCAACATGTAAGACCTTGCCATATTGACTAAACACCTCCTGGAGGAGTGGACTAAGTTCGGATGGTCGAAGGATAGGCAATTTATCCAAAGATACTTTGTAAATACTGCTCTCAGCCGAAAGAGTAGCTGTTCCAAAAAGAGTGAAATTTTCCAGAGTAATGCCAACTGTGCATGCTCTGTCCCGTGCTACGATGGTATCAAAAGCTACGACAGGTCCCTTTACTGAGCCTTGCTGTGTATCTACGCCACCAATTGCTTCAGGATATTGAATGGATAAGGCTATTAAAAATGCATCTATTGTGACGTTTGTTGATTGTAAGTCAAAGACAGCACTGTTTTTTTCTGTGGACTGGATCCATAATCGTTCATTGCGTTTTTGACGAGATGTTGCTTTAGCTTCTTTGTCTTCAAAGGCTGTAATAACTTGCCTCTTAGTAAGCTTAGAGTAGGCCCTGAACGTCTGCCAAATGCTCGCAGAAGTGGTAGATGTAGAGAGATCTGCCTTGGGATTGTTGTGTTGATCTCCTGTAGGAGATGGACTGCGATTGGTTGGATCTTTGTGCAACATTTGAATCTGCGAAAGACCCTTCGTGTGCTGTGATAAAGAACTGTATATCGTCTGCCTCCCCTTTATAATATATATACAGTGCTTCCAAGAAGCAATGTTGCTGACAAGTCAAAATCAATGTCGTTGACCAATCAAAATCAACTTCGCATTTTCAGAAATGGAAGTCGTATTTTTGGAAACCATGTTATTGCTGTATGCTTTTGAAGTGATGTCGTGTCACGATGATTTCTTGGCACTCAGAAAAAAATAAAAGCAGACCTTGGTTCATCAGTCTAATTTTTTTGTTTTTGTTTTTCCAAAACTTTACATTTAAGATGAGCACAGTATTTTTATTTGAAGATGGGCATGGAAATATCGTTGATGAGAATGGCGGTCCTGAGCCCATGGAATACATTGTTGATCAGAATGAGTTTATTGTTAAAACAATTGCGACTCATACTGAGTACTTGAAAAATACAGGTTCTGGTGAGTCTTCGGGTTTTTGTCCAATGCTGATAGAAAAGCCAAATGATGAAGACGTTCGAATGAAGGAGGCCAACATGAAACGTGAATATGTGCGTTATACCGACCAAGATAAGGTTAGATTTTTCGACCTGAAGATTGAAAAGTGCATGAGCGCATCAGCTGCAGCGAAGCAGTTGGGCATTCATATTCGGGCTGCTCAAAGGTGGGTTAAGCAATACAACATGAGCCCTGATAGTATTTTTGACTGCTGTAGCAGAGTAGGTCGCAAGTGTATTCTAACCGAAGAACATAAAAAGATTGTTATCAATTTCATTGATGCTAATCCTTCTGCTTCTGTTGTTGAGGTGACCGAGCATTTATTGAAGCGATTTCGTGATCTTAAAGTCTCACGCAGCACGGTTTATAATTTCATGAGGAATGAATGCAACCTTTCGTTGAAGAAAGCTGACTTTCATTCTATCGAAAGAAATAGCCCTGCAAAGATTGAGGAATGGTACGATTGGTGTCATGTTTTGACATGTCAATAAGATACAGTCTTATCATTCTAAGCTAAATCTTTACAAATGAGTTTGAATAAGAATAGATCCTGATAATTGCCAACTACCCTGAACAGCCAAGTTTCACTTTCATCTCAACAGTTGATTATTAACATCGGTTTATAAATTTTTCTTATATATGTCAAATCATATCGGTCGTAACTATCTCTTGTCATTTAATCTCAGGTCTTGCTCAACTAATATAAATAGCCTTGAAATCTTTCTTTAATAAAAGTATTCGACTTTAGAACTATTGTTCGGTCTCGTTAATTCTTCTTTGTCTATTTTAAATACTTAAAACACTTCACTTTTCTTCGCCTCTTACAGAACCAGGTTTGGTTTCAGCCAATCATATCGATTGTTTTCTTAAAAAAAAGGAGAACTGTTTTATTGCTCAGCAACTGGTTATTTTCTTTGCCTTTATCAAATATGACCCAAAACAATATCAAACAATTATATATCCAATATCAATGTCCTTATTGCAAAGAAGTCAACACTAGAGGGAGGAATTTGCGCTATCATCTTAAACACTCCCACACTGTTGAAGCACGCGTTAACGGGGAGCGACGCAAAAAGACCACAAATATCCACTTCGTAAAAACAATGTCCTCAAAGGCTGAAATGTGCTATGGGTGCTGCTTTTGCAAAGATATTTTTAGTGATATCGTAAACCTACGTCAGCATATCGATGGTCATGTTACAACGGACAAGGTAAAGAGAAATGCATGCAGCAGTAATTTACTTAATTTTTTTTATTCAGGCATGTAGGCCTGACCTCCGAAAACGAAAATACAAAGTCCATGATGTGCAGGATAATGGATTCATACCTGAAAGCGATAAGGTAAAAAGACATGTGCAAATGTAGCTCATAATCCATAATCACACGAATTTGCAAACATTATCTAGTGGCATCTTGAACAATTGAATGTGTCGGACACCTTGTTCATGCTACGAAAGCAGATCATCCAAAAAAATGAACGGACTGAAAATTTAAGCGATGTGGAACTGTTGTAAATACAAAAAAAAAGAAAAGAAAAAAGAAAATAACTGATCTTTTTTGTCATATATCAAGGGTTCTTGATCATATATTTGTCTTTGCGCAAGAACATGAAGATAGCATTCCTGGCTTTGGATTGGATCAACACGATCATATCGTACAAAGTATAGATATTATGAAAATGCCCGCGAGAGATATGGATTTCTTGACACGCTGGTGCAGCAAACTTGCCACGGTAACTATACATATGATTTGAATGGTCTCTTTATTAACTTGTGAAACTCTTGCTTTTTTTATAAAGCTACATGATCCATCGTGGCACAGTGAAAGTAACTACCACTTCATTTTTGGCCGAAGCAGTTGCATCTTCAGATCCTAATGAACTTCTTGCAGCAGACATCATTCATACGTTGTAAGATTTTCGAAGCAGTTGAAACATGATCGTTCATTTTTTTATTTGAACCTGTAGGGCTGGCCGTTTAATCGCGCGGGAAAATAAGAGACGCATGCTTGAAGATACATTTGCACACAAGTATTTGGATGCCATTTTGGAAACGGTCTTTGGTTCAGAACGCAGATTTAGGCACGATTGGTAGGGGAAATTGCATAAAATAAAGCGAGAGAAACGATTTATGCGATTCATCCTCTTTTCAGGGCTAATGGTTCCTTGCTTGGAATTAAACGAAAACGGCAAGATGATAATAATGATGGTAGTGAAAGCTCGGATGCTGACGACGATGAAGAACACGCTGGTGACCAAAATGACAACGATGAAAACCATTCTTCATTGTACAAACCAGACTGGGTTGTGTATACCAAATCAAGGCAATCAGTGACTGCAGTTGGTGTCATGGAATTGAAAGTCATATACAAACGGAATCCAAGCTACATGACTGATTTTGTCAAGCTTGCAAAACAGATGAAGCTGATTTTGCATCATCTCGTCTATATGGGCGTAAATCATCCAGCTGTTTACGGGATCTTGGTGGAAGGTATGTGATATAAAAAGTGTGTGTGTGTGTGTGTGTGTGTGAAAGAGGGAGATAAAAGCAACAATGCACTTGAATTTGTTTTTTTTTTTTGGCAGGATCCAAATTCAAAACATACTTCATCGATTTGAAATACAATGGTGTATATAGAATGTGCCAACTTTGCAGTCTTGATTTGTGCCTGTCATTGCATCAGTTTGGCTTATTCCCCGCGATTTTTGCCAACATGATATATCTGAAGGTTTTTCCCGAAAGCTATTTGTGCCATACTGAGCTGTCTATTAAATATTTTTTTTCCGCTGAAATAGGACTTGGCCTTGCAAACAGCCATTTCCATTGAATCCAACGAAGTTTCTCGACAACTTGGTCAATCAGTCCAACCTACAACTTCATTAGCTTGGCTGCGCCCAAGTACTGGTTTCCCTGAAATCACTGCATAATGAATTCCTTTTGTATGTCCATATGAGAACAATTAAAGACGCTTTTTAACTATGTCTAATGAAGAAAAAATCTGTAAGAGGCGAAAAGTCCGTAAGAGGCGAAGAAAAGTCCGTAAGAGGCGAAAAGTCTGTAAGAGGCGAAAAGTCTGTAAGAGGCGAAGAAAAGTCTGTAAGAGGCGAAAAGTCTGTAAGAGGCGAAGAAAAGTCCGTAAGAGGCGAAAAGTCTGTAAGAGGCGAAGAAAAGTCCGTAAGAGGCGAAAAGTCCGTAAGAGGCGAAAAGTCTGTAAGAGGCGAAGAAAAGTCCGTAAGAGGCGAAAAGTCTGTAAGAGGCGAAAAGTCTGTAAGAGGCGAAGAAATTTTTTTTTTTGTAAATAGATAGTTTATTTTTATTTATAAAATATAATATAATAGGAGTCACACGTCTGAGAACGGTGTGAACCAGAAGAAACAGAATGTAAGCGATTGAACATGCTAGTCAAGGTCGAGCCTGCCCCTTTTGAGGGTGGCAAACTGCGACATAGCACGAGTGACCAACTGCTTATCAATAAAAGGAAAGCCGTCAATAGTAAATCTCCAATGGGCACGCCAGATAACAGAGAGCACGCAGCAGCTGAGAGTCCAGAGATCAGTATTGTCTACAAAAGGAAACCGCTGAAAAGACCAGAGGATTGAGCATACATCATGAGTGAAAGTGAGGTGTGGATTAAAGAAGTTGAAGGCATCTATCCATACTCTCCATTTCCTGGGACAGCGCACGAAGAGGTGTTGTAGATCTTCATTATTAGCAGAGCAAAATTTGCATTGTGAAGAGGTCAAACCGTCATCGAATTTTGAGAGAAGTGACTGACTAAAGAGTTTACGATGGAATAGATGATACCATAAAGACCGGCTTTCAGGCGAAACAGGCATTTTCCAAAAAAGTGACCACTTTGAAGTTGGTATTGGTGATATTGCCGATGATGGTAGAGATCGCTGTATTAGAGACAGCCGAAATGGTTTAGGTTTGTAACTGATCCATTGGGGCTGCGAACAAAAGGCATCGATGAACGTTGAATCATCTACTTCCCCCAATGGCTCATTTTGATTCAATATATGAGGCCAGATAAGCTGATTGAGCTTGATGATACGATTATGGATATCTCGGCTTAACTTGGAAACCAGACGAGGGGAGGAAGGCTGGCCAGACGACAATAAAGGTCGTATACATCCAAAATGGTGATCATACGTAAAAAATTGAGACACCTTGAGTTTTTTGTGTCGTGCTCGAGTGATCCAATAATCAGTAGGAATCATAGCGAATATAGCGGACAGGGGCAAGCGGAGAAGTGTGGCAGGAGTACACTTTGCTTGTTGTGTATCCGCATATCCAAAAGAATCAAACGCCTCATATATGTTTTGCATAAAGTTATTAGCGTGAGCAGCAGGACGTAATCGCAAAAGAGGAAAAAAGAGAGCCAGTCTTGTTCCAGTATTTCCTGAATGGAAACGACGTATATGATCTAGCAATATAGGTTGACTACAAGACTGAGGGTGGTTGTCTTCCAGGACTTGACGAATCCAGCGTAACTGTAGGTTGTGTCGTTGAAATTGTGGATCCAAAAGACCTAACCCACCTAACTTTGGATCTAAACACAACTGCGTGTATTTGATCTTAGGTTTGCAGTTATGCCAGACAAACTGATAAATCACAGAATTGAGCCGTCGAAAGAAGGTAGTTGGTAAATGAACCATCCGCAGAACATACCACAATTTAGAAAGTATTAATGCATTCATGATGGTAACACGTCCTTTGATAGAAAGTCTACGTTGAGAGTAGATAATACATTGAGATTTCACTGTCTGTAACAACTGTTGTTCTAGATAACGGCGTTGATGAAAAGACTGAACCATGGGAAATCCAAGGTATCGAAGAGGACTAGGTGCCGAATGATCGTGCCAATTGGAAATACCTTGTATTGCTAGAAAAGCAATCCACTCTGGGTAGGAGCGTCCATCCAAAGAAAATGCTTCAGTCTTGTGAATATTAACCTTAGCATTGGATACAGACCCATAACGGTCTAAATGGTGGCGTAGACGACAATAATCATCCGTGGATTGCAACAGGACACATACATCATCTGCATATGCAAGTACCTTTAAGGGGGAAGGTACGATGTTGGATGTTGCTGTAGCTGAGTTGCTCACAGATTGAAATTGGAAACCTTGAAAGGAAGAGTCTTGAAGGATGTGTCGAAGAAACGGCTCCAGCGCAATGTTGAAAAGAAGAGGCGATAATGGATCGCCTTGTCGAAGACCCCGACGCTGATCAACTTTGTTGGTAAAATGTCCGTTAATATTGATCCTCACCGCATTTCCAAAGAAAAGATTCTCAAGAGAATGAACCAAAGATGGAGGAAAACCAAAGGCCAACATTACTTGACGCAAGTACATAGGGTGGACACGATCATAGGCCTTTTCTTGATCTAATAAGAGACCAATCTCAGGCCGTCTTTGAACATGAGCTTGTTCCATGAGTATGTTGAGAATTATGCCATTTTCAGCTATAAAGCGATCACCAAGAAAGCCAGTTTGATAACGATTGATAATTGTGTCCATAACGGATCTCATCCGTTGGTTTATAATGCGCGTGTAGATCTTTGCATCACAGTTGATCAAGGAGATTGGCCGCCAGTTTTTGAGGGTAGAGAGGTCCCCTTTCTTTGGCAGTAATCTTATACGTAAATCTTGCCATGATGATGGAAAAGAACCAGCAGTTAAAGCCATGTTGTATACCTTAAGAATAAGATCCTTTAACGGTGAGAACTGATAAATGAGATGCATGAAGACATAACCTAAATCATCCGAACCAGGACTACTTTGCCTCCTAATTACTTTCTTTGACTGTTCAATTATCTCTTCAATCGTAATTGGTGAGATGAGATAGCGACAATCATCTTCATTTAATTGTGGTAGATCTGCTATATCTTGCAGATAGCAATCAATGTCATGCTCATCCACAAGATCCACTGAATAAAGTTCTTGGTAGAAAGCTTGACTAACCTCCATGAGTTGTGTACGAGAGGAAACAGTCAATCCCGATGTAGGGTCTTGCAAATAGTTTATGCTCTGTTCTACAGTTCGTACCTGGTGTATCCGCTTGAGATAACCGGCGGATTTCTCTCCATGTTCTCTCCAACGTATTCCCGCCTTTAATGCTGCAATATCTACCAACTCTTGTTGAAGAGATTCAATTTGTTGGTCCATAACAGGAAGATAATGTAAACATATAGCTGTGGGTGGCCGACTGCGGAGGAAAGCATTGCGCTTGCGTTGCAAGGCCTTAATTGACTTCTTGCGCCAGTTGGTGTAGTCAATTGCATAGCGTTGAGTAAATTGCCGTATTTCAGATTTGACGTAGTCCCATTGTTCTTGTGCAGTCATCGGAGTAGGCAAAGAAGGTACGATATCCATGAATCGTTGTTTTAGTTGTATGCAGTATTCTTTCTGTTGAGCCAAAATGGGGTTGGCACGCCAGAGACCAAAACCAGTGGGAGTTTGGCCTAGGTTAAACGAAAGAGAGAGTAATTGATGATCAGTCCATGAAGAGTGTAGCCGATGTATATCTGTAGCTCTAAGCATTGGGCGCATCTGATTACTAATGAAAATGTAATCGATTGTAGAGTAGATCTCATCATTACGACGGAAAGTTGGGATATTACTATTGTCTCCACTATGCATCACGTTATAAAAGGATTCTTCTAGATATGAAACCCATTTTAGAGATGTTTGAGTTGACAAGTTAGGACGATGATAAGAATAATTGAAGTCGCCAAGGATAATGATCCGATTTGGGTCAATATCAGATACAGAGGTGAGAGCTTCTAACATAGAATCAAAAAACTCTCTTCTGTCCTTACCTGTAGAAGCTGGAGCATAAACCACTAATACATGGAAAGGAGTATAAAAGTTCTGTGGATGACTAATTTTGGAAAGAATAATGCGTGGGTTTGACGGAATGAGATTATCCGACAGTTGATAGTTGGAAGAAAAGGAAAGCAAGCCACAATGGCGAGTCCATAGAGACTGAGATGCTTGAAATTGTACATTGATGAAGTTTACATGGTCTGTGTTAGTGTGTGTTTCTTGAAAGGCCATTATGTTGAAGTTTAAAGAGCATAAGTAACGTATGAAATTGGATTGTTTTTGGGTATCATGGGTCTTCACCAAACTGTTACAGTTCAATGAAGAAATGTTGAATAATAGTTCTTTCGATCTATTATTCATTATTGCTTAGATTGAGTTAGAGCACCATCAATGTTGAATACTGTGGTGCCGTGCTGCTGATCACTGGGGATGCATGCTTGTATTGGTGATCCCAGATTATCTAAATAGTCATGACGAAAGTTATATCCTGATGGGGCGCCATTATGGTGGCTATCCATGGCAGCCTGATGTTGAGACTGAGGAATGTTTTTGGTGGCTTGATCTACTATAACTATGTCTGTAGCAACATGTGGATTGTCGGTATTTCTAGCATTAATTTCCATTGGAATATCATCTTGTGATTCAGCGGTTGTTGTGAAGATAGCTTCCAGGACTTCTTGAGTGGATACCAAGATAGAGTCCTCCTCAGTTGTTAGCAAAGTAGAGGAATGAATCCTTGGGTCATCACCAGATTCGTTCCGAATAGAACGTTTACGTTTCATAGTATTCGAAGTGAGAGGCTGGGAGAAAGTGGTAGGCATAGTTATGCCTCTAGAAGCTTGGCTCGACTGAACCTCAACTTGATCTACTCTGTCTTGTGGAGCAGTAGGAGTTTTTCTGGCCTTTTTAAATGGCTTATTCTTGCTTTTTGCGTATTCAGCAGCAATATGGCCACTAGCGCGACAGTTCCAACAAGCACGGGATGAACGTTTCTTTGGACAATCAGAGACAGCATGTCCTTCAGCATGTCCTTCAGCATGACAGTAGCGACAATAGGTAGGCATGTCACTCCACACAGTATAAAAGCCTTCATCTTCTGACTGATACCAAGGAAGATGGTGAGAAAGGGGAGAAAATCTGTTATCATTTTTTGGGACGCTTAGTATAGCATAGCCCGTACCCATATAGGTACCAGTGTGGGATTCTCGTAGGATCCCTAAATCAAGAACGGAGCCATAAGGTTCCAAACTCATTTTCAATTGTTCCTTAAGAATGTCCTCTTTAAGAAAAGGAAGATTCGATAGTCGAAGTCGAACTAAAGGTACAGCTGGATCTAAGGCTCGACAAGGTAAAAGCCTAACTGCATCATTTTCAAAAGTAATACCGTCTTTAAGAATGTGATCAATGGCAGAATCTGAGGGATCAAAGTTGATTTCAGCAATCTTTCGACTGCCTTCTTTAGTGGTTGCGACTGCGATTCGTGATGGAAATTGTTTCGCAATCAGGGCCATGAGCTGCACGGGCGATTTAGATCTATCGGTCATGTCCAGGAGGACATTATCTGGAGAACGTCCTGCTCTCCACACTTTAGAGTGAATAACTTTGTCTTGCTGACTGTTGTGAATGTTATATTCGAAAGTAGCATTCATAAGTGATGTTCGCTTCCTGGCCACTACTTGGGGCCAGGGCATATTTTTCGATTTGATAGGAGGCGCTGGTGCCTGTGGTTGCTGCGTGGCTGCGTTGACCGACTGGTGAGATATTTTATCGGAAAGAACCATGAAAGCTTCATTAATCCTCTGTTTCTAGGAATGTAATCAGCGGCATCTGAATAAAATCTTCCTTCTACAAAAAGAGAGTTAAAACCAGTAGATGATTTTGATAGAGCATTTAGCTTAATCAAAGAATCATTATATTTCATAAGTGCAGTAGACAATAGTTCTAATGCATGGCCTGCTAGACAAGCTTAGATTTTTTTATTGATAAACATTATATTTACTTCAAAAATACTTTTTTTAGGCCCAAAATTTTAGTGACAGTCTTTTCAGTGAGAGCATTTAATGTTATTCAGGTTGTGAACTGGCGTTGCAACAATATGAGAATCTCTTTAAACAGCCATATATTGTAATTGTCGTAATTTTTTAACAATAAAAAAAAAGACTTAATGGAAGGCTCTTTTGTTATTCTCCTTTTTTTTTTAGTAGCCACTTCATTTGATTCAGATGCTTCACCAGAAGGTAAGCCTTCTGATACTGGCACGTTGGTTGCTTCTTTCTTTACCATTTTTGTTCTATCGTACTCACATATGAAGTAACGCGTCTCCTTCGGCGATAAACAAGATTTCAATGCCACTTCGGACATATGGCAAACAACAGCACTTCTCTTATTCACATGAGTCCGATGTTTGATCCAATTGACATGATGAATAGTAACATTGGAATACAAAGCGTCAAATTCCATTTCGTCTGCAAACTGCGATATTGGCCAAATGTTCATTGGCGCTTCTTTGATCAAAAAGGTATTGAGAAATATTGATAGATGAAGAGAGCAATATTATATATACTGTTGTCAGTAAAAAGCTCTGTTCTGCTGCGCTGATATAAGAGATCATACCTGAAGAAAAGGTTTAATATCTGATTCGGTATGACACTCATATATGCCCAGTTATAAATTTACTGTGCTTTGTGTGTTTCCATCCACCCTCGTTAATTCGATTAATAAATCAGTTTTCTCATTTACATCCCATGAAGCAAGACTATTCGATGCCAAACAAGCGGATGAAACAAAGATTTTATCGCACAAGAATCTTTCCCTTAAACAACGCACTATATAGATCAATAGATCTGTTCTTTTTTGTTTGTATTCATGATCTGGGGATTTCCTTGCGTATTCAAGAGTGATGTAACTTTAACTTTTCAAGGAATTTATGTGAGTTTGGTATTTCAGCACATGTTTTGCTATGACTTCAACTATGCTCTCTAAGAAAAAGTAAGCAAATATAACAAGCATTTTTGCAAAAATTACCAACAATCCGTTACCTATATATTCAACTTTCAATACATATAATTTTCGATAGCGACTGTTTGAATCCTTTTCCCTTTTTCTGGTAATTGATGAGCTCATAAAATGGACACTTTTCTTTGAACACCGCGTCACAAAAGCGTCTTCCGATTTTTCATGCATGCAGCCAGCTTTTGTTATAACCAAATTATAAATGTTGTTCATAGTAATTCTTTTGAGAAAATAGACATTTTCATTTGGTGTGTCAACAGCGGTAACGTACCTTCATTTAAAAATGCAATTGCTTGCAATTCTGATGCTGTATTTATCAATATTTTGATATTAAGCCAGAATATGGAATAGAATGCATAGTATATACAGCACTTAGTAAGTTCAGAATCTGTTTTTTTTTCTGGTTCACACAGTTTGACGTTGAATGCTTAATCAACAGCGATTGAAAGAAAACGGATCGCTGAGAATTCGGGTCAAAGATTTTCTAGAGTCGGTCTCTAGCATACATCAAAAGAGTCAAAGCCATCAATCTTTTTCAAGAGCCTTGCTACATTTTCTTCATTCCATTCTTCAGAGAAGAACATGCAATTGACTTTCTCGCGTGTGATGTTTATTTTTTTTTTTTGAGAGGTTGAAAAAGAGATAGATTGTTACTGACAACAGTATATAAAATATTGCTCTCTTCATCTATCAATATTTCTCAATGCCGATGGGTTCTTTTTCTTTTATTGCTCCTTTTATTTTGTATATTCATATCAAACCTCATACTATCGGACAGTTAATCTAAAATTGACCCGAAGTTGATTATTCTGAAACAATATGGTAGAGTAGATTAACAACAATGGTGAGGAATGGCTCTTTTGACGACCCTTAAGATTACCACCCAGTGTAACATACACACATTGTATGGCAAAGCATGAAAATAATGTCCGATATATTAATGAAAATCTGAAATGATTGATACAACTTTAAGCATATTTTCTTAGAATTGAACTCATCGACATGTACTGTATCATGCTCATCAAAATCTCTCAGAATAATGAAACCATAAACTTTCAATACAATACATTATATACGTTTCAATACCAAGTTTTTCTACTGCGCTTTACAGAATAAAGGTGAACAAATAAAAAAGGGGAGTTAACCTGGTTTTGTATTACTTTAATGAACTGGTTTCAAGTTGCTAAATACTTTTAATGAGGTGTTCCCAGTCTAAAACCAGAAAAGGGTCAAAGATGACACAATACACGCTGGGAAAAAAACTTTTTTCTGCAAAATTTCAAAAACACTGTTATAGTACGACTTTTGGCCGAGTTTTTAAATCCTTGTCCATTGCATGTCTATCCTAATGGTTCTAGAATATCTAATTTGGCTGAGATACTGTAATTGTAGAATAAAATCTGACTTTTTTTTTTTTACAAACTTGCAAGTAGATCAATTCTGAAGCATGAAAGAACTGGACAACCCCTTTAGTTGAACATGAGTCAATATACCAGATATTCGGTATTTGTCTCATACGGGATTTACTGTGCTACATCACACATAGTCCCTCAGAATATTCTGTAATGTTTTATTACAAAAAAGACAAATAAAAATCCAAATATGTGCATCATATTATTTGGTAACTGTTTCAATTTCCCTTATAAGTCAGAATATGAATGCCGCAAAATTAATGTAACATTGCCTTGGCATTTCTGCGCGACAACTGTTCGGGGATTTTTGCATAAACCAAAATTGATGCCTTGATATATTACATACTAACAAAGCTTATGTATCAATAAATTTCCATTATTAATTGTAACTGTTTCTCATATTATCTGTTTTACGTTCAACAAATCTGCTCTTGCCTTACTGTTTCATTTGCAAACTGAGATACAATGCTAAATCAATCCATATAAAAGCAAGCCTTTTTTCGAGAAAATAAAATTTCATCAAACTCAATTGTTCAATTAGCCTATTTTAACAATGGTTCAATTCCTCTCTTTAACTTCCTCTGTTGCCGCCCTCTTGTTGCTCTCTCTCGGTATCAACAATGTTGCTGCTGCTACTGAATGTGTTGTAGCCAGAAGTGGTGGAGATGATGCCAACAACATCATTTCTGCCTTCAACAAGTGTAAGAATGGTGGTACTGTTACCTTCACCAAAGGCGTTACCTACAACCTTAAGAGCATGATCGAAATTACCGGTCTCAAGAACGTCAACATCAACTTTGCTGGTGGTATCAACTTGCCTGCCCGTGCTAGCAAGTTCCAAGGTCAAAACCACTACATCCAACTCAAGGGTGATAATGTCAACATGTATGGTGGTGGAACCATCAACGGTAACGGTCAAGCTTGGTAAGTTTCTTTTTCATTTCGCATTCCATCGTTGCTAACTCAGTCACTCTAGGTACGATGCTGCTGACCACACTGCTCCTACCGTTATCCGTTTCGCCCTTACAAACTCCAAGGTCAGTCACTTCAACATTGTCAACGCTCCCAGAGCCCACATGGGTGCTACCAATTCCAAAAACCTTGTCCTTGACAACATTACCCTCAAGACTGCTTCCACCAGCAGCAAGCTTGCCAAGAACACTGATGCTTTGGATGTCTCCTCTTCTGAAGGTATCGTCTTCCAAAACTCTCAGCTGACCATCGGCGATGACTGTCTTGCTATCAACGGCGGCGTTACCAACTTGACTGTCTACAACGTCATCTGTAACGGTGGTCACGGTTTCAGCGTTGGTTCTCTTGGTAAGGGCGGCAAGTCTGAAACTGTCAAGATGGTTCGTATCTCTGAGAGTACCTGTAACAACTGTCAGAACGGTATCCGTATCAAGACCTGGCCCGGTGGAAAGGGTTCCGTTTCTGATGTCAAGTATACCAACATGAAGCTCAACAATGTTGATAACCCTATCCTCATCACCACCCACTACTGTGACAAGAACCAACAAAGCTACTGTAACGGCAACGATGCCAGCTCCCTGTCCATCAGTGACGTTACCATCAGCGGCGCCACTGGTTCTGTTTCCTCCAAGGGTAACCCTATCGTTAGCATCAACTGTTCTACCAAGACACCCTGTAAGAACTTTAGCATCTCCGGCGTTAGCATCTCCAAGGCTTCCAAGACCAAGAAGAACGTCTGTACCAACTTGCAAAACTCTAGCAAGTTCTCTGTCTGTTCTCAATAAGCGAACACGGACCATTAACTCTACATTACAAGAGTATTTAAATATTCTATTTATCTTTGGCATATCTTTGAATAAAATTCAAATGTTTTAAAACATAAAATGATGCCAGGTTTTTATATCCATTTGAATTGTGTTTTTGAGCAGATGCCAAGTTTTGAAATATTACAAGAAATACAGTAATATTCATGGTTTGAGATTAGATTATGGTTTCATCAACATGATCTAAATCATGCACCCAAAGAAAGTTATTTGCTGTAAACTTTTCTCCAATCTTAAATAAAGCCAAAGACATATAAATTCTGAGGATCCTAAAGTAGGAGTGATTATTGAGAATGACCCTGTTTTCTTTGAAAACATGTTTTTAATTAAAAAGTTGAAAAAAAAAAAAATTCACCTTCATGCTGTTGATAAACCATTTGTTTTCTGTAAAGAGATTCTCTAAGAAATCCGAAATGACAGCCTTTCAGTTTTTAGTTTGCTAAACCTATGATTTGGTGTAGCACTCTTATTATACTCAATTTAAATACATTACAGAAATGCTATTTTTTCATAAAAATTCCCACTTTCTCATATCACATCTTGTTGAAGAAAAAAACAAGATATATATTTTGATGTCCTATGGTAACTGCTCAAGTAAGTAGGTTTGCTATAGCAAAGTATTTTGGTTCAAGTAAAGTATGCTTTCTGGTCCGCTGATTTTAGTCGGTGAAACTTTTGGCAACAATGGAAAATTCAGGTACATTAAAGGTATTACAAAAAAAATGTATCAACCTCTTTTTCAAGTCAAAGGAAAAATCACTACGAAAAAAAGAAAAAAAAAAGCACAACAATTTATTTATATGTTGCCATTTTACAGTAGCCGCTCCATTTAAGGGTGGCCAAAATTTTTGGAATATCCACCCTTAAATAGAACATACCCTTAAGTCGAAATTCGTAGCTGTTAAAAAATTGAACTCGTTTAATATGTATTGTAGCTACATTATAGACATGTTTGTACAGCATGTTTCCAGATAGACCACTGTCGATTGGTATATATTTGGTAATTGTGTAAGGACATTAAAAAATCAAAACTTGCTTGACTTGATCAAAGTTGCTGGAAGGATAATATACGAGTTGTAGACTCAAAATGATATTGATGAGAATAAATATATGACATACAAAATTTGTTTTCTTTATTTAGATTCTATCTATAAAAAGATGCCTAATAATAAACCTGTACGCCTTTCTATTTCTCAAAAAATTGAGCTTTTGGATCAAAATGCTACTGGCCGGCTTAATCAAACAGAATTAGGTGAATGGGCTATGAAGAAATTCAATTTAGGTCAACCACTTGCCCAACAGACTATATCAAATATTCTCAACAATGCTGAAACGTTATATAGTAATACTAATGTTGTCAATAATGGCAAAAGTCTAAAAACAACAAGCTATCCTCAACTTGATGATGAAGTAGTAAAGCTTGTTGCAGACATGAATAACAACGATCTGCCAGTCAATCGAGACTCAATCCTTCGATATGTAAGACCTATTGCTTGAGTAAAGTATAGAATCCTTGAAAATGAAATTTCATTTTCTTCTGGATGGCTCACCAAACTTTTTAAGCGAATTGGAGTAAAATACTGGTCAATGCATGATGAAAGTGCTTCGGTAGACATCACTTCTGAAAACATCCAGAACGAATTGAGGAAGATAGAAGAGCTTCTTGGGTCATATGATCCTATAGGTATCATGAACTTTGATGAAACAGGTTTATATTACTAGCACCCACCAAGAACAACCATATGTTCTGAGTCACTTGATGGCCTAAAAAAAGTAAACCTCGTCTGATAGTTGGATTGCTCTGTAACTCGGATGGGATTTACAAAGGGCAACCAATTGTTATCGCACAAGACAAGAGCCACAAATGTTTTAGAGCAAGAGCTAATTTATTATCCATGACTGCAATTGGAAAAACATGAAATTGAATACCATTATTCTACTAATGCTTGGATGACAACAAAAGTTTCACAGTATACGTGAAAAAGTTAAATGTTGCCTTTGGAAGACAGAATCGAAAAATTGCTCTTCTTTTGGATAATGCGTCCGTTCATAAAATAAGAATTCCGCTCAACAACATTTAAATTGATATTTCTCCTAGCAAACATGATAGCAAGCTGCAAGCTCTTGATGCAGATAGCCTATTATTTGTTTATAAAATGCTATATAAAACTATCTTTTTTGTTTTACAGTTTTCTCATTCATGTTTTGTATACACAGGAATTATTGACAACTTTAAGGCACACTTCCGAGCCCAGCAGTACGACCGTGCTTTATGTCTGTATATCAGTAAAAAGTTGGATAATCCGAATGTTTACAAAATGGATTAAGCTCAGGCTATGTTTTCTCTAGCTAATGCATGGCTTAAAGTAAAACCAGAGACAATAAAAAACTGCTGGCAGCATACAAAAATATTAGCATTTAAAGAAAGAACAATTTGTGATTTTGAGCCAGTGGAGTATCCAACAAGTGCTTTGCCATTGGAAGAAGAGATTGTTGTCGAGCTAAATGGAATGCTCCCAAATTTCCCCGGGAACTTTGACAACAAAGTTACTGATGTTAGCCAGTTGAACCTTGAAGCAGATAAAAGTGAGATGATAGTATGTTATACAACAAACACTACTAATGATGAAGAAACAGCAGAATGCAGCGTAGATGAAACAGAAAAAAATGATAATACAGAGCAAGATGAGCAGTGTGTCGATATAGTAGAGTATAAAAAACGGTTGAGAGAAGCCTATGAAACTATTCTCATATACGAAGTTCCTTTGGACGATCTTGATCGTAAATTACATCGCCGAATTTGAATGAGATTGGCTGAATTAAATAATTCAAAAGAGCAAACAGGTTGATCTTATTTTACAAAGTAAAAAATTTATTGCTAAAGTACTCCAAAAAACTATTACTTATAAAAAGTTTTCCATTTAGTGGTAAAAAAAAATATTTGCGTTGCACCCTTAAATAGAATAGTGGTATAGTGGTATTTATGCTGGGGACCTATGCCGTTCTTTAGAAATACACCCATAAATAGAAAATACCCTTAAATCAGACACCCTTAAATAGAGCGGCTACTGTACTGCTTTTTTAATGTATTAGAACAGTATTTTCAGTCCTTTTGATTCTTTTGACTCTTTTTCCTTTGATTTTGTAAACTTTTGAATTTGTCAGCCCGATGCTATTGCTTTTTTTTTGTTATCTAATGAATTCTTTCAAATCAGCAATGTTGGTGGGTAGGAAGGCAAAGTCGAAAGAGATAAGACAGATATTATCGTTATTAGCAACCAATTGAAGTATACTTAATCAAATAAATAGAAATACATTTAGATTGACTTTCCGTCATAGTTGCTTATCTTTGATGTTTCCATGCAAACCATTCAATCAACACTGTATTTTGATCTGATAGATCTCTGTGATCAAGACAAATTGACATTACTGCATACATAGACCTTATCGGTGAGGAAAGGCTCCTAATGGACATTGACGGCATGTTGAATTTATGAGAAGATTCAACAATCGTGAGATCATCTTCTTTCATATTTTGATTTATGTTTGATATGCTGGTAAAATACGGACGATACGATCTGCAACGTGATTAAAGACAAGTACGAATACGAACTCTTACTTTCACATCAACTGGACTGTTCAATTCCCATTTCAATACTTTGCTTGTTACTTCAACTAAATAAAATCTGGCTTCTGCCGACAGCACCAGCTTGTAAGGTATCATTGTGTTTTTCGATCAAACACATCTGTATAATGGATGGATACATGCTATGGTCTATTATGCAATAACAAAGCATGATTGATAAACACATCAATCATTGTCTTTATACAACTTACAATTGGCAAAGAAAACGACGTTGTTGGCCAGTTAAAAAAAGATAATGATGGATTGCAGTCAGACTGAAACATCTGTTGTTTATAAAGCGTATTTCTTTTTAAACCAGTCCATATACTACCATGTCGTTAAGGTATGAAGAGAACATGAGAAAGACACACAAGTTCAAGCATGATAGCTGTTAATTATACAATAAAAACTGTACAGGCATATATTAACGAGAGCTATTTTAAACGCAATGGTGATGTTGTCAGCTTTGATATTTTTAAAATGAGTTCAAGGAAAGCGTTCTTTCTTTTTCAGTGATGACAATGAGCAAAAGATCCTTGTGGGTTGATTCACAGGAGAAAAGATGCGACCCTTCACGCTGGTCACTCGATTGAATCTGAAATACGGCGTACAAAACACCGATTTCCAAATTAGTTTAAAACTACGCAGCCATATTCTAAATCTTTGTCAATAGCATCTACGAGTCTAGCTTCGTCTGTCTTTTTCTGAAAATTTTGTATCCAATGACAAAATATACACACAAAGACAGAAAATGAAAGATCTGAACGGAATTCGATATGAATTCATGATTTACATGATCAATAAAAAGTGCTGGTAGAGCATTGAAGTCTGATGTAAAATATTTTAAAGTAATTCAAATCCTATCGTAACCAATTAAAGTCGTACTATTCTAGTTACACTAGAAATATTTGGGTAGAATGATCTCTATTCTTTTACTCGTTATAATCATTGGTTATCAACAAGCGGCTGTTGCGAGTTCAAGTTGGTACAAAAAAAAAGAAAGAGCAGAGGGTATTGATGCTGGTAAATCCATTGATAGGGGTTACTGAAATCATTGGATATACAGGTTGTTTGATTTTTTATGTCAGCACAATTTAGCTATTCTTCTGAAATCGTCTTTTTTTAAATTCACTTCTCAAGCGTACTTGTCAACTCTCTTTCTGGTTACTCATGCCCCTGATCAAGTTGAGTTATACAAACAACGCTTTGAAGTGAAAGTAGAACAGACCATGCCTCCAACAGTCTCAATAAAAAAAGGCAAATGTGAATTTAGCTGATGACAACAGTCCAGGAACACAAGAGGTTACAACCATTGTGGTTCTAATGATCAAACGAGCTTTTTCTTTTGAAAAGTACAAGAAGGATCCTGAGGTGTTGAAGGATAGGATCGAAGAATTAAATGGGAGATGTCATCTCATCTTATTTGGCCATCCATACTCTCCAAAGATCTCTCTCATTTATTTTAGGGTTGCTCAAAAAAAAGGGGGAAAAGGGATGTTGCAATTTCTGGTTCAAAACGAATTAAGACTCCCATCGAATGGACTTTTCAGATAGGTTGTAGTAGCTGAGTACGAGAGGCTGCGCCTTGTCATACATTGTGATTTTATAATGAAAGTATAAAAACTAAGCAGAAAAAAAAAATAAAAAAAAGCAAAAAAAAAAAAATAAAAATTGGAAGGCTTAAAAAAATGAAACTTTTTAGCTTCACAGGGCTTCTGATGATTGGGGCCACTTTTAAAGTCAAGGCCACCATCTTGAATTCTCGAATCCTTCCGTGTAATATAGTTTGACAATAAAAAAAAAAAGGAATTGACTTTATTCATCCGTTTCATGTGTAGCATGTGGATATGTGAATGAAAAGATTTATTGTTATGGTGGCGATTTATCCAATGAATTCAATACCTTAATAGGCGACAATGGCTTGTATTCCCTTGATATCAACCAATACTATGGAAAAGACAGCAATACGTTGAACAGCAAGTGGAATGTGATCACATCCAGTAACTCATTCGAGGTAGAAACAAGAAGAACACCCGAGTTTGCGGTCCTGGCCGACGGCAAGAGCTTTCTTTTAGTGGGCGGCCTTAACCTCGGAAACACAGGCAACAGCAATCGGGTGTTTGCGAACCAGACCATTTTATACAACGCTGTTCAAAACACTTGGGAAAAATTACCCGATTATTCGGAACCCAACAGACCAGAACGTCAAATGTACAAAGTAGATGATGAAGGGAGATATAAAAAACTAACTTGGTTATTTTATCCTAGTTACTTTGGATCTGCTACCAATTTACCATCAGATACACATGATACCATTGGCTTCTATGGTGGCTTTGAAGAGTAAGCGACCTTGGATCCATTCCATCTTACCCATTTCTCTTTTCTGTAGTCGACCCAACTCATCCATTCCGATGATTGCATTTAACGGTGCAACCGTGAACTCTTCTGGTGATGGAACCACCTCCGTCAGAGGATTTGATTCCTTGACGGTGTTCAATGTTACCTCCAAGGTGATTGTCACCAAATGAAAAAGAAAGAGGGGAGTTTACTCACATTTTCTGTAGACCTGGTCACTCCGTTCTCCCCAAACCAACATACCAGCCAATTTCCTTGTGAATTCACACACGGCCACACTGAATCCCCGAACGGGCAAGATTTACATCCTCGGAGGAAGTTATTATACTGCGACCAGCGTGATTTATCCCATCCGATTTCCTTTCAGTGACACCTATGTTTTTGATACCGTCATTGGATCTTGGTCTTTAGTGAAATTGAATGCGGCAAGTAACAGTAGAGTACCATCTGATAGAGTGTATCATTCGGCTACGATGAGTATGCATAAAGAACCATTCGAGTTGAATTGATATTCAATGTTTTTATAGTGCCAAATTCTCAAGATATACTTGTGTACGGTGGTACAAATGATGGAAGGATTGGTAAGGAAAAATAAGGAGCTGCACACTCACTTACCTTTCTTTTGGACAATAGCCGTTACGGATTATTGTTATACACTGAATTTAGATACCAACACATGGACTGAACAAGTCAACGTGTCGGTTCCTACGTCTGTTACTGCCAATGGTGCTCGCTTTGCTCATGCTGGTATACATAACCGTTTCTAATGAACCTCGGCCATGACTAACATGATTACCCCCCCTAGCCGTCTTGGTCAACACGACGCTTTTTATCTTGTTTGGAAAAGACATCAACGGAAGCCCGAGTCCCAATTTGCTCACGTTTGATATCTCCAACACGTCCAACATTCAATACACCACGACCTATCCCTTCATCTCACCCGACAGCAGCAGCAGCAGCAGCAACAACAGCAGTGGATCGAGTGGCATCATCCCAAGCATGAACACGATTCAATCAGGTGAACTCAGTGGTGGTGCAAAAGCCGGTATTGCCATTGGAGTTGTTGCAGGCGTAAGAACAAAAGAAAAAAAAGTGGAATGATGATTTAACTTGTTTTTTTTTAGGTGGCTGCCCTTGCTGCTGGTGCCTTCTTCTTTTACCGCCACAAGAAAAATGGAGACCGTGCACCTCAAGGGGATGTGATGCATGTGGACTGGGACAAGATCGAGAGTCAATACAGAGAAGTGCAGGCACCCCCCGTCTACAGTTCACACGGACGAGATTCGATCGAAATGAATCGACAGACTCCCGATGCTTATGATCCAGCCACTTTGGCAAAGCCTTCGGCTATTTAAATCTAGAGATAGCATGTATAGTTACCCCCCCTCCTTTATTAATAACTTTAAATGATTTATAATATTAAAGAGTACTCGCTTGTGGTACGTGTGATTCCAAGCCTCCTTTTTTCAATCGTTGTTTGAAAACGGATTCTGATTTCAATCCAATGACAGCCCTCTCAGCTGGCAGTGGACGACTGTGTCCAGTCCTGGCCTGATGCGCTCTACTCTATTCATCGTTGCCCCCCCTTTACTTTCTATTCAATACAATTGGAGTGGTACCACAAGGCAATTTTAAAGCTCAGGCAAAAAAGCACAGATCATGTAAAAGGGAGAAGAACAGGTTGATTTCAATTGAAAACGACAGTTTATCTCCTGAGCATCCATTTCAAACGGATGTGATCTTGTCGCCGTCCATGATCCTCAGGACACGCAACACAAGTCAGCCCCCCCATCCGAGTTGACAGGATGGCTGCTGTCTGTCCAGCTTTTCATGTGAAGGATGTGGATCGATCCACTGTCGGCTCACTCGGCCATCCAGGGGCTCAGGGTGATCAAAAGACAAACTTGGTCTCTCTTCTCAAGTAGTCTATGATTGTCTTGTCTGATTCGATCTCAATAGGGTTCACCGTCAAGCGGGGATTGGAAAGAAGAGAAGGGTTTCTTTTTGCCAGTGTGACTGGACAAGAAAGCATCCAATCCAAACTCAGAATACAGAAAGATGGTTTTAGCAAACAAACGAGATTAAAAATGACGTGATACGTTCGTTGGCTTAAAACGAGTTGGATGAAACTTTATTTTTTTGAAGAGTAAATGAAGTCGTGTTTTGAAGAGAGTATGTAACAATAATAAATCTATTTATTTAGCAAAGAGAGAACAATCTATAAATAATAACAATAACAATAATAATAATAATAATCTATTCATTCAGAGAGGGTATATTTTATATTCAATTTTTGATTTAAACAACTATTTCACAAAGAGGTGCATCAGGTGAACGAGCAACGACAGCATTTCGACGTCTTAAAGCATAAATAGGTAAATCGACCGTATCTCCACCATCCAAAGTTAAAGTTGCTTTTGTGCTTGGACTGTTCTTTGCAAATTGAGCGATACAAGCAGCAGTTAAATATTGTACGGTTTCATGTTCAGAAACAATCGAGAAACGATGATTATAATCAAAAGAGACACGAGTACTGTTCATTTGTAAAGAAGAAGAAGAAGGGTTGGATAAATAAATAAATAAAAAAAATGGATTGATTTTATAGTTTTATTTTGTGTCACATTGAATGTCTACATTTGTAAATTAAACCCATCTTGTTCCACATGGAAAATACCACGTTATTTTTGTAATGTACATCTTTAAGCTTTCTCTCTCTCTCCTATTCTTGAACTCCTTTTTTCTTTATCGGCGCATAAACAAAAAGGTCAAAGTGTGAATGTTGATTAAAGAGGGCGTCTTTTTTTTCATTCTCTGTTTAGAAATCAAGTTTTTTTTTTATTTTATTTGAAACTACGATGGTATCATTCAAGAATCACGCCTGATCTTTTTCTTTACTGTTATTGGGGAAAGAATGAGATAAAAAGTGAGAAATAAAATAGCGTGTTCTTTAAAGAATACAATAAGTTTGATTTCATCATTCTTTATTTAATTCTACAATCAAGAATCATTCATCCCATCAGCCCTTCTTTTTCATCAACTCAGACTTATTGTCTTTCCTTTCCTTTCCTTTTCTTTTCTTTTCTTTTCTTTTCTTTTTTTTTTTTTTTTACAAAGACAGCCAATCTGCTGATAAATTGTTACAAGAAAAAACAACTTTTTTTTTGTACTCTGTTCAACGAAATTTTATTATCAAAAAAAAAATTTTTTACTATCAAAGCTCAGATAGTTCATGATTGACTCTGTTCACTATGATTATCTGAACTTTAACAGACTTGAATCTGTGGATGGTTCTTGAAAGGATAGAGCAATACAATCAGATAGGACTTGTTTGAGTTTAAAGAATTGGAATGTAACCAAAAAGTTGAGATCTTTAAATCTGATTATAAAATAAGCAGTACAATGAATTGATAAGACCTTGAAATAAAGACAATAAGAAAATGACAAGATAAAATGTTTTCAGTTTTAGTTTATACTTGCATTTATTAAGTAAAAATAAAATAAAATTTAAATACTTGCACTTTCATCTACTCTTTACTTCTTCAAAAAGAGTTTTGAATCTTATTAAAAAGGAGAAGAGTGTTCATAAATTGTATTACTCATTAATCACAAACAGTGTACAGCGCATGTGTATTCTTGTCTTTTTTGGTCTTTATGCATATTACAAATTGGATTGTTTAATGATTTATGCAACAAATGTGTCGATCGAAAAGATTAAAAAAAGGGAGAAAGGGAATCGATGGATGAACAGGGCTGATGCAAAGAAGGATGCCAAAAAAAAAAAGAGAGATCAAATGTTTCCTAAAAAAGTTTAAATAGGCCAAAATAATATAAAAAAAAAGGGAAATGGATACGCCTTTGTGATAAACAACAGATGAAAACCTGAAGAGTGAGCTCAGAAAAAAGAGGGTCATCAGTTATTTGCTCAACAAAAATAAACATGACGCAAAGAGTACATAAAAAGGAAAGGGGGGGTAAAAGAAGCCGTGCTTTTTAATGTGTGAAAGAGAGTCGCTTTCTTTGCTTTACAATTGGTTTCCACTGATCACATCAAATGACACGCTCACAATGCGTCAGATGAAGCTGTCAATACCCAATACTACGGACCCCATGGCTGTAATTCATGCAGATCATAGGTGAGTACAGACCAGATGCTCGTGATGTGCATGATAAATCAGTCTGCTTGAATTTACAATTCAGTTCGAGCTGAATATTAAAAGATGAGGTAATGAATCAAGCAAAAAAAAAAAAAAAAAAAAAAAAAAAAAAAAAAGTTCATGCGGTCACTCTCTGCTATTCAAAATGTACAGTGAAATCTTTTCTTTGGTACCAGCCTAAAAGAAGAAAAAAAGAGTGATCTGCTATCTTGTTTAACTAGGGTTTCAATCTTTTTATGAGCCATTGTTCTAATCTGAATTGTCTAGAACATGTCAAGGTATGTTCACAAAGAGCGCAGTGATACCACCTATTCAAGTGGAGGAAGGATGACAAAGATAGACGAGTGAGTTGAGATGATTCAAGAGAATAAATTGATGACGAGTCCAAAAGAAAGGACAGTACGATTACCAATACACTTTATTACTGTCATTTTTGTGTGTGTGTGTGTGAAGATCTGTCGATTGGGTTTCACATTTGAATGTATCCAAAGCAAAAAGGAAAGGTTGAAGGGAGGATAAACAACAGAGATCACTGGTCTTGTTTAAACCCTCTATCGATCATTCGCACCGATGTTGGTTCATACAACAAGGATTCCAGACAATCCATATTTATGTGTAGGGGTTTATGAAAAGATATATAAATCATTTGGAAAAATGAAAAATTCATTCTGAATCTTTCACACCCCATAATGGATTCCACCGCCATTCAACCTGACATTGCCCAAAACTTTCTTCCCGTCACCGTCTTTCTGGCCGCATGGCATGTTCGCGTCACTTGGATCGCCTTCACGACCCTCTGGGTCTTTTGGGGATTGATCTGGTTCTTGAGACATGCGTTTGGTGGTGATGGTTCACACATCAATCAGACCAACGCTCAAGCCTACACGAATCCGCCTGCGACGGCCACCGATCCCGAAACAGGTGCTGCGATCAACACGGGTGCTGCCAACACGGGTCCTGCCACGGGTCCGGCGACCAACCAAAAGAAATTCCTTGCGGCTCCTGCTTGGGGCGCGAATGTCTTTGTAAGTATCCGTGCTGTAGAATAGGGTTATTGATCGTTCTTTAGAGACGTGTGAATCGTGCTCATGACATGCTTCGTGATCTTATCTTGATGCTCCTCTCTGTTCTTGTCATCAACAGTTTTGCGCGTGGATCGACAAGGGCCGTCATGATCCTCGCTTGGATGTAAGTTAAACTTTCTTCTTTTCTTCTTTCACTCACCCTCTTTAGCTATGTTGCTTTTGCCTTTGTCTACTTTTTTGTCGAATTGGGTTATGAACATCGTTTTGTTCGATTGTTATATTCAATCACCTTCTACGGGATTTCTTTAGCTATCATTGGTTGTGCTTGGCAGCAAGGTTTCTATGTCTAATCGCTCTCTTTCACAATTATCCCAATTTATTTAATAATAATCATAATAAATTTTATAATTTCTCTCTCTTTTTTTTCCTCTATTTTTTTTATACAATGTCTAATTGGTCTGTGGATTACACTTCTCTTGCTCACAGGTTTATAATAGAATGGTACATCATTCCAACTCTAATCAAACATATGCTAGTCATCCAAAGCTACCTAATCCCATCGGCTTTCAACCTTCCACACTTCAAAAGTATTCTAAATCAGAAAAGTCCACTCGTCATTCAGATAAAGATGACCAAGCAGCTCTCAAGATGAGAAGAGCTTGGGATGTTGCTTTGGCCCCAGCAAAGTCAATACCCATGAGTTTGTTCATGATGTACATGTCTGGAAACAGTCTTCAAATCTTTTCAGTCATGATCACAGCCACTATGCTTTTCATGCAACCCATCAAGGCCATCATGTCTGCTCAAGAAAGTAAACTTGACTCAACACAACCCAAACAGAAATAAACTCACCATTCTCTTTTCTATAGCCTTCAGTCGATTTGAATCCACCGGCTCAAAAAAGCAAGAAACCGATTTAACCTTGCCAAAATTATCCTTTATCGGTCTTCAACTCATCGTTATCCTTCTTGGTGTCTATCGAGTCAATTCAATGGGCTTATTACCAAACACAACCTCAGATTGGTTATCTTTTATCAAACCAAAAGAAATACTCGAGTTTGCAGCACAATAAACTGGAGGGGAAAAAAAGAAGTTTTTTTATTCTTTCTTTAGAATCTTTTTTATATACAAGATGAATTTAAATAAACTTTAGTCTTGATTGTTTTTCTTCATTATGACGTTTCTGTAAAAGGCATTGTGGTAGAGGGTCCAGTTTCAGACTTTGGTTCGGAAGACCAAGAAAGCTGAAGCTTTCCTTTTGCAAAATTAGGTCCATAGGACATTGCCTTCTCAGCTAAAAATCTTTGTGTATACTGAACACTAGCCTCAGAATCGCTCTTTTCAAACAAAGAGATTTGGCCATATTGCTGTGAAAAGCTTTGTTAGTAAACTGGCTGCTAAAGTCTGTTTGTTTCTTACTTCAAAATGCTGGCGCAATTCTTCTTCAGTGGTGCCTTCAGGGATATCCTTGATCACAATCTTGGTAGGTCGATTATCTAAAGTCATTCGAGTAAAACCACCTCTTGAACGAGGCCAGCCACCACGACCTCTACCATAATAACCACCACGGCCTGGATAAGGACTACCAGTATTTACTCCAAGCATAGCAGCCTTTTTTTTTAAAAGTCAATACCATCCACAGAAAATTCCTCTTCTCTCTTTTTTTTTTTTTCCTTACCTCTGCTTCTAAATGCTCGAGTTTCTTTTGAAGTTCAGCCGATGTTTGTTCCTTGCTATCTGTCGTTTCAGCAGCAGTGGTAGCATCAGTAGTAGCAGCGTCAGTAGTAGTAGTGGTAGGAGGAGGAGCGGCTGCTTGGTTTTGATTACTTTCAATAGCAGATTGAATACTCTTGAGCTGCTTCAAAATCTCTGCCTTTTCTTCTGTACTCATATTAGAACTGTTTGATAGCTTATCCAGCAAACGCTTTTGTTCTGCGATTTGCTGTTGAAGCTGCTGTTCTCTCTTTTTCTGAATTTCCAAGATGGTCTTCATATGCTCCTGATGCTTCTTATGCTTCTCTTCTCTTATCTTTGCAAGCTCGGCAGCACGGGCAGCAACTAACTCTGGATCAGGTTCAGCTGCTTTACGCTTCTGAGCAGTTGACTGTTGAGATTCTTCAGTCGAAGCCGTAGCTGGCGTGACAGCATTTGTACCCGTCGCGGGTGCGGTCACTGTTTCATCCTTATTCCAATACACCTTTACAAAGCGATTATCAAAAACGGCATCGGGACAGGTGTATGCCTTTTCTGCTTCAGCACGGGTACTGTATTGAATAATGGCTTTCTGAGCATGAGGTTGAACACTGATGTTGGTGATTGTACCAAACTTTGCGAAAAAATCGTTGACAGTAGAGATTTGGCAAAATTCCGGAGGAATCTTTTCAACAGTCAACGTCGTATTGGTTGGATTGCTATTCTGATGGCGGAATCCTACACGTCCGCCCCGTCCACCACCACGATGACCACCTCGACGCTGCTGCATAGGGCCGCGCATATCATTAGATAAAGCGGGATTGGTTGGTAATAAAGAAGCTCGCTCTGGGTCATAGGCATCTGTCATACCAAGAAATTGCTGATTGGGCACGCTTCTGTTGACCATCGTAGGCACTGATCCACCAGTAGGCATAGAAGGCATGTAAGTGTTCTTATTGGCATCTTCCACAATAATTCTGTCTCGACCATGATCATAGGGACATACATCGCCTTTCATACAATATCCTTTTTCTACAAACAAAAAACATCAAAACATGTCCAAACGCGTATTTCTTTCTATTGCTTACCAATATAGTCACGACACATTGGTGGCTTTGTTCCTGCGCGATTAGGACCACTGTATCCGCGACCAGCACCAGCTCGACCTCTTCCTCGATCATAAGATGAATAACCGCCAGTAGCGCCAGATGGTATATTGTATGGATTTCTTCTATCATCGCCATTATTACCTCGAAAGTGCTTGTTTGAGTACTGTGGGTTTTCGTCGGCATAACGACGCTTGTTTTGTTCAGAAAAATCAGTTCTGTCATCTCGAGGCTCTGATCTCTGACGTCTATGTTTAAAATTGCGATCACCATCGTCATCTTCTTCGTCAGAATAAGCGTTAAAGCGATCAGAAGGTTCCTTGGGGGCTTTTTTATTGTTGCTGTTTAACTTTACAAATAAACGGTCGATAAAAGGTGCCGTCTCTACAAATAGGAGGTAAATATACTGCGGTATATATATATAAACAAGGAGCTTACGATCATCAAAGAATTCTTTAAGTTTATCGTCTAAAGATGCTCTTAATGCGTCATTACGCTCTCCATTGCCAATAAGTGCAATAATGTATTGTGCTAAAACTTTGGGATCAGCATCACAACTATAAAAAAGAAACACGTTAAAGCTCTAGATAATAGAATGGTTTTTTCATTTTTTTTTTTGTTTCTTTACAGTGATGCAACTTCGTTACAAACAAACTCTTCTAAATCGTCAGACATTTAACCAGGAAAAATGTGTAAAAAAAAAAGTTTTTATTTGAAGAAAAAAAAAAAGTTACAATGCTTTAGAAAAAAAAAAATCTACGTCACTGTGACTTGTTTAATTCAAAATATGAAAATTGTTCAATACAGTACGATTAAATATGAAGAGACTTTAATGCGCGCGGGGTGTCTTTAATACGCTTTAATTGCTCGAGTTAGATCAAAAGGGGCATGAGGGAATCAAAGAACACCTTTTGGAATCAAGGACAAAAAAAAAAGATGAATGGGTAATGAGAGAAAGGGTGTATCGTAATCAGTTTGAGTTCTGAGACAATTAATCCAAGCGCCATTTTACAAAAGAAAGTAGATGAGGCAGTGACATTGTTAGTGGTGTAGGACATTGAAGCTCAAAGAGGATCAAACATATGGCTGGCCAACAAAGTAATCAAGAAAAGTCAGAGTGAAAGGAACGCGGCTTGTGTGGTAGGCAGCAATTCCAGAAGGAAAGACGGGGAATGTTCAACAGTAAATAGCATTTGTAATCGATTGTGCATCTTGAGACATTCAATGGCTTGCTTCTTGGCAAGGGATCAGGATGCTTGAGCTTTGATTTACCATGAGGTTGCCAACCAAGTCTCCAACGAATACACCTGCTATGCTCAGACTAGGACATATAAATCCAGTGGATGACATCCAATGACGCAATGGAGTGTCTGGAATAGATATAACCACACCCTAAAGCATGCCTTTGTTTCGGAAAGTTGTCGCCTCCTTTGTCGACATAAAACCTTTTCATCTTGGTGATCAATGAATGAGCAGGCATATTTCCACCGAATAGCCACCAGAAAACAGCTGCAGATATCCCAAAATCATTCATTTGAAGTTGGGTTGAACAGTGTATACACAAAGCTAAAATTCTTGCAGCTTTCATTTCATGTGCCGTCGAGACATCACTGACGACTGTCAGGTCCATCATCAATCGATACAAAGAAACCGACCCTTACTGTCCGTAAAGAGTATTGAGAGGCTCAAGGAAATAATAAAAGGAGCCGAACGATACCTGGAAAGACGCTTGATATGGGATCAAGAACATGTCAGTTGGATGAATAAGCAGTTGAGATTGGTTGTCGGGCCTAATGGATCATGAATTACCACTGAGGGCCACAATAGGGGCGCCAGGGCTATCAGAAAGATTGGAGTGAGAGAGAGAGAAAGATGAAGAACACGACGATGTGTTGACGACAAGGTGGGAAGAGAAACGTGATTTGGGGTTGATTTTGAACGAAAGGTTTTGGGTCCTTCCAATAGAAATACCTAAATATCCTTCGATTCGCTTTTCCCTCATCTACTGAAACTTCAGCAGTGCACAATTGTAAACAAATTTTATAATAAGCAATATATGCACTTCCTTCAGCTCTTCCGTTATAGCTCTATCTCTTTTCTTTTCTAAAGCTTCGTGGGCTTTGCTCCACATTTTTCGAAATTGATATGCACTAAAAGTTATAGTTTTTTTTGTTGCTCTATCCTTTACAGGAACCATTTTAACGATCAAAGGGCTAAAGCCAACGATTTGCTGACTGGTGTTTGATCTGTAAGTTGCAGTAGACTTTTTGTTGCTGCTTTTTTACAACAGTACTTGCAAATATTTTAGTAAATCTTTGTATTATAATTTGATCGTCCTATTTATGTTGATTTTGAAAACTTTTGTTTTCCTCACTCATGCCATACTCTGTCTTTCCTTCAGCAATCTGAAGGCATTCTGCCAATTCTTCCAGTTTCCATTACTGCTTTACAGCATTTATTTTTTCTCATATCACTGACATGAAGCCTGTATAAACCTCAACTACCTGTTACTTAGAGCTGTTGGAATCTAAGGATAAGTTCTCCAATTAAGCGTTTGTTACCACTGCAATTTTCTTTGCATAAAGACATATTCAGGAAAACGCTGCTCAATTTTCTCAAAATGGAAATCTTATTTCCTCGATTAGAGAATAAACTATCTTTTACTTTAGGAGTTTTAATTTTCCTTTTTTTTTTTTTTGTAAAAAAGTGTGTGAGACAAAAATTATATTCTACTCATGTCTTTCAACATTAAAAATTCATTTGTGTCTCGTTCTATTGTACAAGCTAATACAGAGCAGACATTAGAATCAGATAAAAAAACATCAGAAGGTAATAAATTCTTAAGCATAAGGAAAGAACGCATATAAAAGTTTTCAAAAAGTAAAGCAAGATTACGATCCAAGAACGCTTTATGAACGTCTCCAGGAGCAGAAAACTTTACGCGAAGAAAAATTTGCAGAAGAATCTCGTCTGTCAAACCATATAAAGCGTATCGATGAAGAAGAAGCAGAATATTTTAAAGTTTTATCTGACGAAAAAAAAAAGTTGGAAGAAGAAAGAAAGCGCAATGAGCGACTGGAACTGGAAAGATATCGGCTAGAGGTTGAGAATGCAAGAACAACAACTCAACCTTTGAAAGCCAAGGCGACGAGTCCTAATGCTGCTGCTGCTGTTAATACTACAAGCTCAGCAGCGAGACGACCTGTTGTTCCGAATAAGGCAAAAAACAAATTTAAAGATGTGGTGGTTGTAAAGAAGCGTGGTAGAGAAGAAAAAGGTGAAGAAGAGGAGGAGAAAACACAAGTGGCAGATAAAAACACGATAAAAGAGAATGAAACCAAGGATCCAGTACTGAAAAAAGCCAAAACTAGTAATAATGGCTCACTTTCTTTGTTGGCAGCTTACAGTGATGATGATGATGATGATGATGATGATGAAGAATGAATTTGATCCATAACTGCATAAATGAGGAGATACAAAAGCAAATATAAAAACCTTGTAACATATCCTTTTATTATTCTTTAAAAAAATACAATTGCTTTAAAATAAGGGCCTCTAAAAGAAAGAGAGGAAGGTATCCAAGTATAGAAGAACTGAATGATCTAAGATCCTACTGGCAGAAAAGCACAGTTTGACTTTTGCGTTAATTTGAATTACAAGTGAAAACTTAATGTGTAAAGTATCTTATATTCAATCTACTGTGAAACTTGCATGTTTTGTTTTATTTCTACCTCTTTGAATCGTAACCTTCATTCCTTGCAATAGTCTTTATTGGAATTTATCTGCCGAATGCACAGTCCTAAAGTGAAAACAGTGTAGACAAAACACGTCATTATTTTTTTAGGACGGAGGAATGAGATATAAATGTTTAGAGCTAAAAAAGCTACTATCAGGACAAGCACAATTCAATTATGATGCATTTGTTATTCGATGAATCATACATTCTTGTAGAGATTATTGAGAATCAATTTAATATGAAAACAATAATAAAAAAAAACAGTAAAGGACCAGAAAAGAAACAGCAGGCATTTTAAAAAGGTACCCTTATATCTTTTAACGATAAAAAGAATGGTAATGTTTGAAATACATAATTCTTTGAAGCTATGCTACACTTTTCGTTTTCTTTTTAAGGTTTTACTAACAAAAGAAAACAAAAAACAATAAAAAGAAGAAGAAAAGTTGCGAATAGTTACTACGTAGAAAGCACTTTGAGAACAAACCAATTTAAGAATGCTTTCTTATAATAGGATCATAATAACCCCTATCCCCTTTATCTGTTGAATTTCCATTCAATTCTTTTTTTCTGTCATCGCGATCAATATACTCTTTTTATATGGATGCATCTTTAATATGCTCACAATTAATCAGTTTTGGCGATTTTGAAGCTGAGAGCTACGATGAGATACCAGCTGCATGTTACTCGTCCATGAATACAAATTATTTTATTTATAATAATGGTAGCAACAATTCTAGTGATATTTATAACGCTTTACAATTATACAATAAAATTTATTTGGATTGTCACCAATCATTATCAGCCGAGTATAACCTAATATACCCTCGTCAAGGCTATATTCTTAAAAGTCCACTGACTACTGATAATCAACTAACATCTGATAGAGATGAAACCCTACATCATGTCATGATAGAACAACAAAAGGAGAGTTACGATTGGTTGTATCATGATTCTTTAAATACTACCGCATATTCTTCTCAGTTAAAGACATCTTGCACTTGTGCTAGCCCTAGTGTAAATACTTTAATCTTTATTGCTTTATGTTTAATGTAAATAAAGGATATCAACTTTTATATGGAAAAAATAGATTCAGTGAATCATTCAACTAAATTTCTTTCTATATTTCAGTATGGGACTTCATCCTGTAATCTTTTCGAGGATAGTGAAGGAAATAATGGAGAAGAGGATAAAGCTGTGTTCTCAGATTTCAGCGAAGATGAATGGTCATTTTATAATTTCCCCTCTAAAGATATGTTTAAACTGAGCAAGGAACGGAGTCTTGTGGTCAAGATAAAAGAAAACGATACCAATGGAATCAACTTGTAGTAATAAAAGCAAGTCTAGTAAATTAATATCTTCTGAATCAAAGCCTCTATTAATCTATTGTAAACAAAAAGAATTGATACTAATTATTCAAGTAAGCATATCAAGGTCTCCTATGCATATTTTATCTAATGAGAGCACTAGTTTAAATCGTTCCAAGATAATGACACCCTCTACTTCACTATCATCCCTTTCAAACTATCTAAAAAGATCCATGAAGATACCTGACAATCTCCATTTGTTCCTTACATCAAAAGAAAACTTGATTAAAAGTAATCAAGAGAGATCCTATCATGTCTTTGAAGAGACAGAAGATGAAAGTGACGATGAATCGTCCACAGCGCCAAAGAGGAAAAAAAAGGAAGAAGTGTAGAAACAGCCTGTAATCATTGTAAGAGGTCTCACTTGAAGTGCGATGAGATGAGACCTTGTCGTCGTTGTATAATAGCAGGTAAAGTGGGTTGTAAAGATGTCCAACACAAACCTCGTGGTTGTCCAAAACATCTAAAAGGTTAGCAATAAACTGTACAATACTGTGCATCTTCAACGAGGATTGAAAGACATATATAGGATTTTATTTCACTTTTTCTTTTTGCTTTCTTTTTTCCCTACGTTTATAAAATACTATCTATAATGGGAAACCGTATTCTTAACAGCTATAGGATAGCATTAGAGCTCTTTGTAGCATCAATTAGACGTACTTGAATGAAGAATAGTAAGCTATCATGACGCTTACATTACATGTATAACTTATTTGCCTTGATTAACATTTGCTTAGAAGTATACATCTATAAGAGGTCAAAACGGAAGAAGAATGCTAGGACAGTTATGATATACCATTAGAATTAACTTTCTAAGTTATAGCTTAATCGAGAAAATACAATATGCTTAATAAATTGATTTTCACAAGCTATTTGAAGCTTTTTACAAAGACAAGTTTACACATAGGATAGTCAAAAAATCAATAAAACAATTTTAGACGTAGATGAAAGATAAAGTAAGCACTGTGATTTAGAATCCAATGCTCTTACCAAATATGAGACTACTGAACTTATTCGTGGGGATATAAGCATTAAAAGTAAGTATGAAAGAATAGGAAAAAACTTGCTAAGGATTGATTAATTCACCAAAGGCATAGAAGAGATTGACACTCGAATGTATTCGACATATATCTGTTGTAAAAGAAAACAGACTTGGCTAAAGCTATAGCCCATTCAGTATATGTCATTGTAATGCTGTCTAAATCAAGAAGCAAACTTGTTGCAAAAATGAATTTGCTGCAGAAGATTGATTTGATACTCCTTTGTCCTATCAACTACTTTTCGCGATTGTCGTCACTTTATTGAGCCTAAGAAAGAACAGCAAAGCAATTAATGCTATGGCTCATACATTTGCTTTGATTTTATCAAAAGGTTCGCACCCCGCAATATTTTTGGATGTTAGTTTATTGCCAAAAATGGAAATCGTGACCGTTGCTCAATGAGTCAGTGGAGCAGCAAACTGGGGTGATCAATATTCCACAGTGAGCCTTCGCGCCGGAGTGGTGGTAATTGAAGCAATCCGTCTAAGCTACTATTGGATCTCTCTCTTTATCATTTGAACGGAAGGACAATATGGTTTGCAGAGTAAGTTATCAATTGCAATAGAATTAAAGAATGGATGGATGGATGGATGGAGTGGGTGCGGATTTTTTCTGATTGGATGCTTCAACATGGATGAAAATATACATATTTACTATTCTATGATACATTATGGAGAGAAGCAATACGAGGAAGATGGATGATTGATATACTTATATGGATTATATAATATGGACATGGGATAGTCATATTTCAACATGCTGAAATGAAGTACATTCTTAGGATCTGTAATTCAAAGAAATTGTATAAAAACCGCACCTTCCATTTATCCCATTCTAGATGTTGAAGAAAAATGTAGCTAATATTCTTTTACTTTTTTCCTGATTTTTAGTTGAAGGAATATCAGGTTGTTGGACGTAAGCTCCCTTCTGAAACTGAAGCTTCTCCCAAGCTCTACCGTATGAGAATCTTTGCTCCCAACGATGTTGTTGCCAAGTCTCGTTTCTGGTACTTCTTGAAGAAACTCCGCAAGGTCAAGAAGGCTGCTGGTGAAATTGTTGCTTTAAACCAAGTAAGAATGAAAGAAAGATGAAAGCACTCTAAGCTCACACGTATTGTATCCATAGATTCACGAAAAGCGCCCTGAACAAATCAAGAACTTTGGTATCTGGATCCGTTACGATTCTCGCTCTGGTACTCACAACATGTACAAGGAATACCGTGCCATGAGCCGTGTTGAAGCCGTTGATACTTGCTGTAAGCTTATTTATAGTGTGTCATTAAATATTATATGTTTGACTCAAAACTATTATAGACCAAGACATGGCTGCCCGTCACCGTGCTCGTTTCAGATCTGTTCAAATTATTCGTGTTGCTGAAGTCAAGGATGCTGATGTCCGTCGTCAATACATTAAGCAACTCTTGACTCCCAAGCTCTCTTTCCCCTTGCCTCATCGTATTGTCAAGGCCGACAAGAAGCACCGTGCTCTCTTCATTGCCAAGAGACCTACCACTTTCTACTAAAGATTGTGTATTCCGTTTCTTTATTTCTCGCTTTTTAATATAAATAAAAAAAGAGGATAAAGTTCAATTTATATAATGAAATGGGATTGTGAGACAGATAGAGCTTCTTTGATTTGTTAATTACCGCCTTTTTCAAATGATGCAAATTGTTGTCAATCATTATTATTATTATTTCCTTTTTTGAATCATTTCGGGAGTATACATTGCCTGCAATTTATCCATTCTTATTATTTTATTTTTCTGCATTGATGTAATATGACTAAACAGTATAACTGCATAAATCATCTGCCATTAAAAAGTGTGAACCAACTTAAGCAGCCATTTCAAGAAGGCTCTTCTTCCTTTCTTTCGTAAGCGAATCTTAAA
Organism: Rhizopus delemar RA 99-880; assembly: GCF_000149305.1. Taxonomy (NCBI): domain Eukaryota; kingdom Fungi; phylum Mucoromycota; class Mucoromycetes; order Mucorales; family Rhizopodaceae; genus Rhizopus; species Rhizopus delemar. Next base: position 386,892 of record NW_027137842.1, read on the forward strand.
TAGCATGAGAAAACGCTTTATTTCAATGTCTTCAAATACTTCAAGTTCCTCATCACCTTCATTTTGGAGCCGTATGAGGCAAATGTTTCATTTTCATCAACAGACGTCGGTTGATGCATCTGTGTCTACAGCTTCTATACAATGTGAACAAAACAGTGATTACAGGCCTTGGTTATATGACACATGGACAAGTAATGATTCAATACAGCAATCACAATATGAAAAACCACATGAATTAACACAACAATGTTTACAGGAAGCACGCCAACGATATGAAGCAAAACGTCGAAAAAGAAAAGAGTCCCAAACAGAAACTATTGCCATGATTCCTCCTTTTAGTCCAACCTATGCCAGAGCCGACGAGTTTCCGTACTCTAATTTTTATAGTAGATTACCCAATGGTAAATGGATGGTTCGATATAGGTCAGGAAACAGAGATATTTTGGGAACAGATGAAATAGATGGATATTTGATATAGCAAATTGTGCTTTTCTATTAGAAATTGCTTTTTAACTGGTATGAAAAAGTTATATTTCAGTTTAATTGAAGTACTGAACATTTTTTATTATTTTTAATAAACTAAAAGGTTCACAGTAATACTGGCAGTCTTTTTTTATTTTTCCTTTTTCTCTCATAATCTTTTAACCAATTGTACTATGTGTGGGAAGACAGCGATCGACACACTTTGACATCTGTGTAATTTTAGAATATCTTGCCTATTTAATATTACTGTTATCAGTCGCCATGTTCTTCATCTTTACAAGCAGCAGATTTTATTATTTTCTGGGATCCAGCACTCTTGTTATGTAGCATTTTGCGCATTGGATATATGAAGATCCGTACGACTGTAACCTTTGGGAGAGTTTTTATATGAACTTTGTATCATTTTTATCCTCAGTATACACCGTAACACGTAGTTTTTTAGTTGAATCAAGTATGTAGGCTGACTTAGCATGCTTTTTTTTTAAATGAAGGGAGAGCTAGGCTAAGTTTGTGTTGTATAATTTATATTGTATTCATATAAGGTGTACAAGTGTATTGCAATAATATATAAACATGTGCTCTTGCGGCTATAAAACTTTAAAATATGCACACAAAAAACACGCTCGGACCATTCTGCAAGTTATACTTGTAAATGAGATGCCTGAATTAAAAGATTTTGTTTTATTTCCCTTTTTTATGTGAAAAAATCGTTTTCATCGTTTATAAGAATTGGTAGCTTTCCCCCTTTCAACTCTTTTATAAACCTGTATAAGAAATGATATACTTTGATTATAATTATACACATGCGATTTACTATTAATCACTCTTCATCTTCTTTTGTCTCTTCCTTTTCTTTTCCTTTATTCTCCTCATCGTTTTTTTCATGCTCCTTTTGAGTTATTTTTCTGGCAGCATAAGCTACAATTTTTATCTTGGAATGTTCTTCTACCAGGCCCTCAATATACTTGTCTATCAGAGCTTCGTAGGCGTCTGGATTTTGCACGAGTCTTTTGGCTAGTAAAGGTTTCAGAGCAAGAACTGTAAGTTTCCAGCAACTGATCAGTTCTCTAGTAAGGGCATTCATTGGTGCTTCTAAAATCGCAACAAATTATCAAAATGATTGGAAAAGTTGTGTGATATATACTGAAATCTGCAACTTACTGTACTGCAAGCCTTTCTCCTGTTTTTCGATGAGTTTGAAATTTCCCTCTTCCAATAAAGAACCTAATTTAGTGGAGATTAAAGGTTCTTTATCGTTTTCCTTTAGCATTTCATAGACTACTCAAATATGTTAGATCAAGCTTTTCTTCTTTAATAAAGTTAATATAAGATACTTGCATTGATTGTTCACTGTTTGTACTACTGGCAAGCGTGCTTTCTCCTATAAAAAATCATACCAAGTAAAAGGTTGGCATTTTAATCATTTTTAATATGTGTAACAATTTTACTGGGAAATCTGTTTCCATGAGTTCGACAACTCCGTCATCTTTCAAAACCCGATGTATTTCTTTAATAATCATTGGCCATTCATTTGTACAAAAAGCGGTTGCCATGAAACGCATATTAACAAAATCAAATGTGTTGTCAGAGAACGGCAGTCCCCCCAAAACATTCATCAGTTCAAATTTAGCATTTTCTGGTCTAATGGTTGTTGGGAACATGTCTGATAAATCAACACCTGTAAAGTTGTGCTCAGGATAGTTAACAGCCATTTCCTAAAGACAGAAAAGCATTGTTAAATAACTGTATAAAATAAGAATAGCTTCGTTTTACCATCACCCAGCAGCCGGTTCCACATCCAATATCAAGAATAGCTGCACCTTTGGGCAAGGATTTTTCAATGGAGTCTAGAATATTTTTACTGATGCAAAAAATTATAAATAAAAGTAAAGTCAAACATGTATAGTAATATTTACTTGTTAAATAGCGCTTTTACTGCAAAATGTTGCTAAAAAAAGGAGAAGAGTTATATGAAGGTTTATTTGTACACAGGCAACTTCATTTACTGAGTTTAATCTATCTTGTTCTATTTCGTCTTTTGGTAATATGTAAGTGCTTGTTTGATCATTATGATATTGTCTTCCATCAATAGTTATTGAGTTGACTGATTGTGATAATCCTGATGCTGTTTGTGTATTTGCACTTTCTCTTCTAGGAGGACTTTGTTTTTGACGATGGTATCGCGACTGCTTTATTCCCATGATATTGCACAACGATTTGGGTGGATGGGATCTTTATAATTTTAAAGTGAGAAGAAAGAAAAAAAAAAAAAAAGAAAAAAAAAATTTTTTTTCTCTCTCTTGTGCTCATTGTTTCTTTTTGGTTTTTATTGAAGATGTTTGTAAAACGTAGTGCAAAAGGGACATGCTTGACATAGTTTTTTAACGTTTATATATTAGTTACATTAAATGAAAATATATTTTTTGTGAGATCTATCAAAGTTGGTGATTGTCTTTGTAAGATTACTTTGAGATTAAGCATTCCTTTTACTTTTTTTGCTGCCCCTTTCTTGAAGTTAGCTGATCTTGTCATGATATTCCCTTTTTGTCACTTAATTGTAACTCAGAAGCTTCGCTGTAATTATCACACATGCGTTGATTTATATTTTCTTTAGAAACTATAATCGAGATGCGCACACTCAAGTCTTATTTATTTTATATATCAAATTATGCTAACAATTCATCCCTTTTATTTCTGAAAAAGAATACAAAATTTCTCGAATCAAAACAACCGTCTGTTATTTAAAGTAGGTTACCATATCTCTCATTTTTTGAACACATGCACATCGTTACAACGGATGAAATAGGAGTTGAACAATTTTGATGCAATGCCCTTTTTTTATTTCCAAATATTGAGCCAGGAAGCTATAAATCCACCAATTAATTTGCTGGAATTTTTGGTTTATCCAAAATGGGACTTGAATGCGAATTCATTTAAAAAGTTTGGAAAAAGCGTTTAAAAATAACTGTGCGAGCCAAGCAAACCTTACCGGAATTGGTTTATTTAATGGCAAAAACTCCTGAATTTAGATTTTGCATTAAACGGATCATTTTTCTCTCTTTCTCATTTTCTTTTTATACTTTTTATCCATGCTGCAAAATACCAATGAATCCAGAGTTAAAAAATTATGGAAGAACAGATTGAGTGGACTAAGTTCTTGTATACGCCCACATCAAACTGTTGAACGAGATGAAGACACATATCACAGAATAGAGCAGAAGCAGGAGCCACCTCAGCCGATATGGAGAAAACCTTTGCCTGATGATTGTCCAGTATTTGATTTTGATATAAGTGAAAAAACACTTATAGCAGAGACCCCTGCTTACATACCTGCACGATACGAAAGCCGACAATATTCTAAAGAGAATGCAAATATTGACAATCACTTCGAAAGAATATGCAACAATGAAAAAACAGTTTTATTAACAAAAGCACTTCAAGAAAAGCACCTTGAAAGCCATTAAAAGCACTTTGTAGAAAAGTAATCTTATACAATCATTTATATCTATAATCGAAATCTTTATTGAAATGCATAAAATAGTATGAATTATTATTTTTTTAAGCCCTTTTTCTTTTTTTGTATTAACTTTGTTTCTATGTGGAAAAAAAAAGCTGTTAGTGAATCATATTTAGTTTATGTGATATGACTAAAATCTACCTTCAATGTATTTGGCATCTTCCTCGTCATCGAAGCCTATTGATTCCTCTTCAGATTGGGTCTCTTTCTTTGTCTTTGCCTTCATATCCTTATCAACCACATTATCATACTTGTTATCCAATTTCTTAAACTTGGCAACATAGAAACCATCCATGTTGTGAACGTGAGGATAAAATCGTCGGGTTAATTTAAGACTAGGATGGAATGTCTTTCCGCGATATGAAGCAAAGCCTTCACGACCAAAATCAAGAGTAGTAGGCACTAATTTTACATTAGGACGCTTTGATAAGGCATAATTCACAACCGCTTCATTTTCTTCGACTGTGACCGAACATGTTGAGTAAACAATATAACCACCTGTCTTGGATTTGGCATCAACAGAGTCAATGGCAGATAAAATAAGCTGCTTTTGAAGGAAAGGAATGTCAATAAAGTCTTTTTCTGTCTTGTTTAATTTCACACTAGGATCCTTGGAAATGACACCAGTACCAGAGCAAGGAGCATCAAGCAAAACACGGTCAAAGCCACCAAGCACCTTAGGGAACTCACGACCATCATAGTTACAAACAACAGCGTTCTTTACACCCAAACGGTGAATGTTAGCAACCAAACTTTTCAAACGGTCCTTGGTAGCATCATTAGCGAATACCATACCAGTGTTCTTTTGTAAAGCAGCAATGTGGGTAGTCTTACCACCAGGAGCTGATGCCATATCAAGCACACGCTCATCAGGTTGGGGAGCTAAGGCCATGACAGGTAAGAAAGAAGAAGCAGCTTGAAGCATGTAATGACCAGCAAGATATTCAGGCGTAGCACCAATAGGCACTTGAGATTCGAAAACTTGGAGACCAACTTTGCTCCATTTGCCAATAGGTTCAAGGTTCACACCACGATTGATCAAAGCTTGAGCAAGGTCACGACGACGAGTTTTTAATGTGTTGGTACGGATGGTGACAGGACGTGCTACTTCGTTTGCTTCAAAGAATTCAATAGCTTCAGAGACTGGGAAAAGATTGAAAAGCTTTTCTGCCAAGAATTCAGAATATCCGTAGTAACTGGCGATGTCCTTAATCAAACGATCTACATAATCTTGACGACTTGTATTGGGATCTCTAAATTTCTTAAAGTCATTAAGTACATTGACGAGATCCTTGATACGCTGGCTGACAACAGTAATATCTGCTACCAATTCGTCCTCTTCACCCTCAGGTAATTTGTATCTTTCTCCTTCATCAAATTCTTCTTGCTTTGCTTGCTCTTGTAATTCTGCTTCGGCTGCTGCGGCTTCACGGGCTGCACGAGCTTCAATTTTACGAGATTTGCGTTCATCAAGACCTTCACCCTTTTTTATATTAAGTTAGTAAATATGTTTTAAAAAAAAGCCAAAACATCTACCTCGACAAGCTCATCGTCCTCAAACTCATCATCCTCCTCTTCCTCCTCCTCCTCTTCTTCCTCTTGGTCTTCCTCTGATTCAGAACCCAAGAAGTCAGCATCAGCTTTAGGGAAGAACTGTTGCTCTTCCTCTTCCTCTTCCTCTTCCTGTTCTTCTTCTTCTGCACTACCAGATTCTTGGAACTCGTCTTCCTCCATTTCAAACTCATCTAATTCTTCACTCTCGCCACCATCAGAAGCAACTTCAAGATTATCCCAAAGATCGTCTTCAGTTACTGTTTTTTTGCTTTCTGATTTTGCTTTCTTTTTATTTTTGGGAGCAAGTTCTTCCGTATTCTGACGTTTTTTATTGCTTTTTTCGTTGGCAGCTTGTTGCTTCTTAAGCTTTGCTTGTGCTCTTCTTGAGATACCTTCATGTTGAGGTTTCTCAATAGGCTCAGGAGCCTTTTGCTTATTTCTTGCGCGACGTCCCATTTATATATGTGTATGTGGAAATAAAAAAAAGATATTTTTCCATCGTTTCACCTTTTTTCAAAAATATATTGTCACAATCAAGTCACATATTTCTAATGGTAAATGTGGCTTATAATTACAAAAAAGGAGAAGAGCTTTAAAGACAAATTACTATTTATTTTTATGATGTATGTATAATGTTACAATATTATACACGTTTTATTCAAGTATTCTATGGAATATAGATCTATTATGCGGATGGTGCACTTGGGGCATCTTCTGGGAAAGGAGGTGGAGAAGAAGTCTATCAAAATTGCTATTAAATACTATATGTTGCTTACATTATCTTCGCTTTACCTTCTTTCTGACATATTCATCGTAAACAGTAAATTCTTCAAATGGTCTTTTACCCAATAGGTTTTCCATATCTTCTCTTGTCAATACCTCCTTCTCTAACAATAATTGAGCAACCTTTTCAATATCTTGCTTCTTTTCAGTTAATAAATTCAAAGTACGATCGTAAGCATCTGTAACCAATTTTCTTGCTTCATTATCAATCAAGGTGCCTGTTTGTTCTGAGTAAGGCTTTTGGAATTGCTGGTCGTTTTGATCTGAGAAAGACAAAGCACCAACCTTTTCATTCATACCATAATGAGTGATTTGAGCATATGCGATCTTGGTCACTTTTTGCAAGTCATCATGAGCACCCGTTGTGATGGAATCGAAAAAGATTTGTTCGGAAACACGACCACCAAGTGTCATACACATACGATCTAATAATTGATCCTTTGAATAGAGATATTGATCCTTGGGTAAATATTGAGCATAACCAAGAGCAGCAGATCCACGAGGAATCACAGACACCTTCAAGAGAGGGTCAGCATATTTCAAGTACCAACCAGCAACGGCATGGCCAGCTTCATGGTAAGCAACAGTTTTCTTTTCCTCGGGTGATAATACTCTTGATTTCTTTTCTAAACCAGCAATGACACGCTCAATGGCATCTTCGAAATCCTTTTCTTCTACATCTTCCTTCATTCTACGAGCAGCAATAAGAGCGGCTTCATTACAGACATTGTGAATATCAGCACCAGAAAAACCGGGTGTGAGGGCAGCCAACTTGCGTGAGAGTTGCTCAACATCAATATTTGTCTTAATAGGTTTCAAGTGAACTTTGAAAATCTGAGCACGACCTCCAATATCAGGACGGTCAAGAGCAATATGACGATCGAAACGTCCAGGACGCATGAGGGCAGGATCCAAGACATCAGGACGGTTAGTACCAGCCAAGACAACTACATGTTGGCTAGAATCAAAACCATCCATTTCTACCAGCAATTGATTTAATGTAGTTTCACGTTCATCGTTTCCACCAAACTGGGCATTTTTTGAACGAGCTTTACCGATAGCATCAATTTCGTCTACAAAAATAATACAAGGAGCATTCTTTTTAGCTGTAGCAAATAAGTCTCTAACACGAGAAGATCCAACACCAACAAACATTTCTACAAATTCTGAACCAGAAACACTCAAGAAAGGTACACCAGCTTCACCTGCTGTAGCCTTTGCCAAGAGGGTCTTACCAGTACCAGGTGGTCCTGAAAGAATGGCGCCCTTAGGGATGGTTGCACCAAGACGTTCGTAAACCTCGGGATTCTTCAAAAATTTAACAAATTCCATAATTTCCTCTTTGGCTTCGTCTGCTCCAGCAACATCCTTAAACTTGACACGAATATCAGTTTCTTGATTGAACATCTTTGCCTTACTCTTTCCAATACCAAAAATACCACCTTGTCCACCTGCACCACCAGGACCACGACGAGTCATATACACAAGGGCACCAATTAACAATAATGAAGGTGCAAAATGGGCAAGCACTTGCAATACATTTACTTCATCGCGATAGGCAACTGGAATGCGTTCATTAGAAGGGATACCTAATTCATTTTGGGCTTCTTCTAATTTCATTTCAAAGCTGTCAGGAGATCCAATGGTAAAAACAAATGTTTGATTGCCGTTGACGCCAAGTGTAGAGGCTTCAGATCTCAAATAAACTCGAACTCTATTTTTGTTGAGAACCACCAATTTATCCACAAGTCCTTTATCAAGTAGTTGGGAACGGAATCCTTGCCAAGTGATTTCTTTGGAAGAGTCGGATGGCGATGTCAATTTCCACATGACCCAGGTACCGAAAGCTGTACCCAATACTGCATTCCAATTAAATGGAACCTCGGGTGTCTTGTTATTGTTATTCTTTGGTGGTTTAGGAATCTGTTCAGAAGATTTTTTGGCATGTTGAGAAGCAGCTTCTTCAGCGGCTTGCTTTGTTTGATTTCTAGGTTGTTTTCCAAAAAAACTCTCAAAGCCTTTTGGAATGTTAAAAGGTTGATCGTCGTCTTTCTTCTTTTGTGGTTCCTTTTCACTGGAATATTTTCGAATATCTTTACGCAAAATTGTGTTTGCGCGTTGAATCCTGGTTAAGATTGGTCCTCTTGTGTTAGAACGTTGTATTAATCGAGACAGCATGATTAAGGAAAGAAAAGAAAAAGGACAATTAAATGCGCAGTTTGCTGTATAGCAAGGCCACAATTTTACACGTCACTTTCGGGGTTTCACCCTAGCACTTGTTTGAAAGCGTACAAAAATAAGGTAGTAAAAACAAGAAAAAAAATCAGGTCATGCAACTTATTGTTTATGGTTGGCTTCATTAAATAAGAAAATTAAAGTATAAATTATCTTTCTTTACTGGCTTAATTCTTCCTTAGTCAAGACACCCAATTCTTGTCTAACGGGTGCCAACTCTTCGAGATATTGCTTGTATTGACTTTCATTTTCAACCTTGTCTTTAAGACCTTCAAAAACACGAACAGCAGTAGCAAAATCGTTAACACGACGAGAGGCCTTGAGGGCAGATTCGATAACGGCAGGAGCAGGAACAAGATCATAAGCAAAGGCATTGTTCAAGCCACGTTGGAGTTCGAAAAGATCTTCAACACCGTCAAAGAACTTGACGTAACGTTCGGTGAAGGATTCGAAGCTTTCGTCTTCATGTCCAGCAGAGTAAAAACGCTTGCTCATGTCTGAAAAATCTGGAGCATTAGCACAATTCAAAATCATTTTTTCACTATTTCTGATATTTACCCATAACAGCGGGACGATTAGCAGAAGCAGTTGTGCGAATAGCGGCGGTACGGCAAGCAACGGAAGAGAAAGCACGAAGCATATTTATTAAAGTGATGAGTGGGGAGTTGAAGAAAGAAGAAGAAAAAAAAAAGAAAGCTGATAAACTTACCAAGTCAGGGTGCGGGATTTGAATTATTGAAAAAGAATTTCTTTAAATCGTCACTGAGTTACTCTTGATCCTCAAAAGTTATTTTTGACAACCTTAAATCAGAATGCTTAAACTAATATCTGAAAAATATTAAAATATGAAAATACAGTGACTTGTATTTATATGTCAATTAACACCAATTTTAAAACTTAGTTCTTTCAATTGTCCAACGGATTTATATTTTGAAATATACCACATAGTCTTGCATAGCTTCAGCGTGCTGCTGTATGTAGTATTTATTTATGGTTATCGAACGACAATAGAAATTTTACACGATCGTAATAGTGTTTTTAGAAAAAAAAAAGTTCAGAGGATGGTTGAAAAAGACTCATTTGTTGCTTGATGCTTAAACACATCAACTGAGGCTTTGGATGCCATATTTCTTTGGCACACATTGCATCTAATGTCTAATCAAAGTAGAGTTGTTTTTTATCATTTTGAGAAAATTTAAAATTGATTTTTTTTTTTTGGCTCCAAATCAACGGAGGGATCTTTTCTGCTAATAACTGATCACCTTGATTTAATTACATGAAGTTATTGTTTATTGGAATACAACTGTAATGGTACAGCAATTTAACTCAAGTTCGTGTCACTATCCTCATCAATATTCTTTGTTTCTTTCTCTGGTAACAGACCTCTTTTGATGTAAGAAATTCTGCAGTTACAGACAGACTCCAATAATCCTGGCTCATCTTCCAATCTTTGACTGGCTTTTTCTGCCGCACGTCTTCTTGCCACTTTAATATTCCAATCTGCTCCACAAGCTAAAGACTTATCATGGAGAAAAATAACACATTTTTGACTTGTAGGGCCACTTTCTCCAGTTGAATGATTTCTAATATAAAGTTAAGCTTCATGCAATCATTAGAATATTTCGTTTACTATTTACCTAAGCATAAATCCTTCGCAACCAAATGCTTGTAAATCAGTAAGCAATTTACGCATAGGATGAATACGAACAAGTTCTGGTGTAACGTTTGCATCGAAAATAGGCACAAACCACTTGTCAAACAATGCTGCACAGGGTGACAAGTCAAATTTGGCATCAACAAACACTGCACCCAGCATACTTTCAACCACATCGGACAAAACTTTGGGTATATTCATATCAGCCCAATATTCACCCACTGCTTTACCAGTGTCCTTTAATTCTTGGACTTCTTCTTCCAGTGTATTGATGGCTCTAACAAGTTTTCCAGAATAATGTATAATGTGCTTGTGAAGACCGTTGTTTAAACAGATAATGCCTAGCACATGATTATTGACGCATGAATCTTTTAAGGTAGTAATTTGACCAGGTTCGGCATCAGGGTATTTAGTATACAGGTATCGAATAACCAAGAAATCCAAAATGGCATCACCCAGAAATTCAAGGCGTTGATAACATGGTGAGGTTGAATTAGGTAAACTTGCATGCGTCAGGGCTTCTACAACTAATAAAGGCTTATTGAACTCTCGATCTACAAGTACCTGAATCTTTGGTAAGTCTAACATACGAAGCGCTTTGACTTCAGCGCGAGGAGGAACTGCTTTTCGAGATTCTTCAAAGGCTACGTTAAAATCGGACCACTTCTCGATTTGATCAAAAGGAATTTGCATTTGAATGGCAGTATGAAGACAGCCTTCGAGTCCACTGCTTAAATAAGCTGCACCAAGCGATGCTTCTACAATATCAGCCAATGTCTTGTCAGATAATTTGTGTTTCTTGAGACTCTCCATTGTATCTGCATTATCTGCAGTACTTGTGAAGTGAGGTGGACGCCAGTGCCGACGATTAAATGCTTGACTGGTCACATAACGGTAAAATTTTAGACGCTTTGCAGCTCTGTAAAGAGCTCTATTACAAACAACACGAATACGTAAATGGTGAAGTTCACCTTCATTACTGAAAGGGAAATTGATATATAAACGAATAGTAGCAATGAATTTCAATAAAGAGTCTACATAACAAAGATAAGTTTATGCTACTTTTTTATTTATTTGTCTAATTTACCTCCAAGTGTTTCTAATCTTTCATAGTCCATCTCCATACTTGCGGAGGGCATAGTATATGCTTCAAGCATATATTCATCAGTAATGGGCAAATCGTATCTTGCACGTGAATCATAGCAGAGTAAAAGTGAATCAATTCGTGTCATTATTGAGGGTATCATCAACATGGCTATATAAACACTAGCATTTACAAAGTATTGGGTACAGAATTGAGGAACAACCCAAGTACGTGCAGGCCCTTTTGACCGAGCGGGCATGTTACCGCCTGGATGCAAAAAGTCCATTCCTCTTTTAAGTCGTTCCACTTCTATCATCGGCTGCTCGTAGTCGTGGATGACAAATTTATCGCCAAGATCACGATAATAGTCTATAAATGTAGGATATCCGGCTTCGCGAATGTCGAAGCCTGAAGGGACTGCACTTTGAGGATTCATGTCATATCGAACATCTGTTATTAAATATCGAAGAGAGTAGTCAGAGTTGTCAATAATAATAAAATCAGAAGGATCGCTCATTTCAGACAAAATCAACGGTTTGTTCGTACGTTCCTTGAAGGCATTAACCTGATCCCAGTCCACCATATTTTTTAGTTCATCAGCAGAGAGATCTTCAAACTTGGCTTGCTCGCAGTTTTTGATCAGGGGAACAATATAGTAAGGGATATCAACTACAGGGCAGTGGTAATCTTTGTTCATCAATTCTTTCATCAGACTCATCATATAGTCCGAAAGAAGCAGGATACACTCTTTATCCAATACCAATTCGGTCTTAATGACACGCAAGTTAACAACAAACGGTTGATTCTTGTGGAATAGCTTCAACTGTGGAAGCTCGATAAAAGGCTTTTTGGTAACAAGACACATACGACGATAGTTTCTGCCTTCGAATTTACCATCTGGCATAAGGACCTCCAGGATAGTGAACCAGCAAGAGAAAGGCCCTTCACCCAATTCTTCCTCGGCATCTTCAATTTCTTCAACCTCGGTGTCTTTGACCTCCTCAGTTTCTTTAATTTTCTCGACATCTTGGTGTTCACCATTTGGAACGTTATTATTTGAGGTTTTTTGAATATTCTTCTCGATTAAGCCATTCGAAAGAGATGTGCCTTGCTCAGCATTTGTTTCTATTTTAGTGGCCTCTGCGTCTACAGGTGGCACCTCTTGATCATCATGTGTTTTCTTGATCATTTGAGTTGCCTTCAATAAATCCGCATTATCCTCAATGTCAATGACTTCTTCTTCTTCTATTTCCCTTTCCCAAAACTTTGGTGTTCTCTTTTCATATAATCCATGACGACGTCTACTACCAATTATATAGCCATTCTCATCGTATTGAGGAGCCATCTCACCCAAGATTTCTTTTTTGATGTTACGTGGCAGCAGATGTCTGTCCAGAGCATCCAATCGCTTTAATTCAGAACATGCTTGTAGTGCAACGAGCGCTTTAGCCAAATCTTTGGAGCGAACAAAAGGAGATTCTACCTTTTGAATAGCAGCATTACTTGGTAATGTCAATATACACTTGTAGCCCTCTCCTGCAGCGATGTGTTCAAAGATTGGCTTCAAAACACAAAAACTATCAGACGGAAGCGAACTACAGTATCTGTGAATAAGTGGTACTGCATTTTGCTTTGTGATTGTCGCTCCAGTGTCCATATCTATGATGGCACTTTCCAAATAGTCTTCATCAGAGTCGTATTCATTATCAGATTCGTATCCTTCCATGCTTAGCGAGAACCTATTAGCTACGTTTCTTTCAGCAGGCAAAGCTTGGCAAAAGCTCTTCATCGCCTCTTCCAACATTCTAAATTCATCCAAGGTGCCAATTTGATTCAAATTATTGTCTTCAATCATGATCACATATTTTGAATCGATACATCGAGCTCTTCCTCTTGACTGAATATAGGCAATTAGCGTATGAAAGAAATCAAATCTAATAAAAAAGAAAGAAATAAGTTGTGAACAAAAGAAAATACATGTATACTTACCTAATAACAAAGTTACAAGGTTGGATATCCAAACCTTCTTCAGCGACATTAGTAGCAATAAGAAAATTCAATTCTCCCGATCTGAATTTTTGAATCACTTTGTTTTGTTCTTTAAAGGTCATCTGTACGTCGCCTTCATCTGCTGTGCCGTGACCAATCAAGATGCCGCACTTGATCTTATCGAGTGTGTCCAATGACTCGATCAGCTTCTGAAGAGCAATTGCTGTATGTCTTCGTTCAACGAAAATAATACCACAAAATTGCCCCATGTTATTCACAATAAAGCCAAGTAGTTGGATCAGTTTAGCGATCTTGGGTGAGAAAGTTTGTATATCATCTACGTTAGGATTACGAGGACATTCAATGGTATCAATCAACTCGTGCGTTTCCTTGAGTGCCAAATCTTCATCGATCAAAGCATCTTTATCCAAATCTTGTGTTTGATTAGTAATCCGTCTTTCAAGGTCAGTCAGCATTGTTTTCCACATAATGTCGCAGCACCACGGTCCCAATTGATGCAAAATATCATTTGTGATGACAAAACATCGCTTGTATCTTACGATTGAGCCAATCTTTTCTCGAATCTGCTTTGTCATCGGTGTCTCTTCATAAATTGGCGCTGATTTGTAAAGAAGAGTAATTTCCTTTGCTGCATTATTTACAGTGTTTAGTTGATCTAGATTAGCTGCTGTATACACACGTGCATCCAAGTTTTTTTCTAGTTGACTATAACAATATCAATAAATCTATACTAGAAATTTAAATAATATCATTATTCCCTCACATTACACTAGTTTCTACACTAGACTTTGAATGCATTGGAGATGCTGTCATACCAAATATCTTGGGTCTCTTCTCGATTGGACAACGGTCGTAGAATTCTCTCATAATCAAATTGAAAGGATGTTTCTTTGTTGTATGGTGACATTCATCAAATATAATCAAATGTGCCTATAAAAAAAGTATGAAATACTTATATCACCCAATATAAAAAAGCTTACTTTATCAATACTAAGAAAACCATGGTAAAGTGCATCCAGAAAAATCTGTGCTGTCATGACACAAACATCGCTTTCTTCAAAAATGAGTCTCCATCTTTTCTCTGACCAATTATCAACATCCATTTCACCACATATTGCTTCCAAAACAATATCACAGTTGGCTTTAATAACACTGGCTTGTTGAAAGACAAGTGGCACACGATCGACCAAGAAGAACGCCAGCTTGGTCTATTTGAATCTTGGTTAGTCATGGTACAACAAGGAAAATGAAAAGGGTACCTCACGACGCGTTAGACGAGCTTCTCTTTCGAGTGTTGTCATGTGTTTGATCAACATGACGGAGATCAATGTTTTTCCAGCACCTGTGTCAAGTACGGTAATGATGTTTTCTTTCAGGGCTTTTTGAAAAAGATCGTATTGGTATTCACGAGGCGCTAATATAGCAGCTTGTTGAGCTTGTTCTTGGTCAATTTGGTAATCTTTATCGTCTTCGCAGTCCATTTCGAGTCGTTCTTTTTGTTCGAGCTCTATAAATCCCAAATCTTTTGTCTTTGTGTCTGGAGTTGCATTGAAAAATTCTGGATCGAGATATTTCGATAAATGTGAGGGATCTTTTTCATTCATGTTGTTTTCTTTGGGTATAAGTGGAATGTATTCAACCGAATCGTCCACATAATCACTGGAAATTTGATCACTCATTTTATTGGGGATTTAAAAGAAAAAGGTACAAAATAAGATAATTTTTTTTTCAAGTAGCCAGACTTAAGTTACACAAAACTTTTTTGCATTTTGCTTTAAAACACAGTGAATCTTTTTATTTAATTTTCAAAATCGGCCATGGCTTCATCTAATTTTCTAAGCCATTCACTATATTTTAGACTATTCTCTGCTTTACTGTCTTCATTTGATTCATTTTCTCCTTCATCTGGGTTGATATCATGGATTAATCTAAGCATAACAAGGTATTCATCAAAGGTGAATTTAGGCCCATTCTCATGTATGGATTTGACCATTCCCTTTTGATAATCAGAAAATATTCAATACAAAAGTGCATAAAGTCTTGAGCATGTACTTTACCTCGCTTCCGATGCTATACAATTGATAATATTCCCGGGCATTCTCCATAATAGTACATTGAGTCAACGGCACAAAATTACTCAAGTTTTGTTGTAAGGCAAGTATGTTACGAATCATCTTTTGGATACCATTATTATTCAGCTTTTTAATATAGGTGGCTTCATTTATGAGCAAGTAAGAGATAAGATCGGGCAAGCCATCAAAAACGAACCTGTGTGCACATAGACATGTTAGCTCAAATAACAGGGTACATATAACTTACAGCTCATCCTTGTGGGGTAATGAAGCATTTACGCAGTCATTCAACTCCATTAAATCAGTATTTAATGTAATGATATATGGATCTGGTTCAAAAGATTCATCTTCAAGGTAATAATTACCATTACGGATAGCCATTTCTAGGTAATACATTGTATGACAACGGCCTTCAAGACGCAAAGTAAACAAGCAAGTTTCTGCTAGTTGTTGGTAAGTTGTCAACAATGCATCAAAGCGCCTGTTAAGAACGAAAAAGATATCATTAAATTGCTCTTTTTTTTTTTTTAAAAAAAAAAAGACTCACTTTTCAATATCTCCTCGAAGAGGCAGCATGGTATAACTTGTATCTTGTTCAGGAATATCCTTTGCGACCTTGGGGATTTCGCTTGACCATCTCTTGGAGTCCTACAAGTACAAAAGGATTTAGGATGTTACAAAGAGCTTTTTTTTTTCAGATATGTTACTCGTAAATTGCTTTGGTCTGGTAATGTTTCTTCTTTTGGTTTTTCTGTATTTGAGAGAGTCGCAGGTAAACTAGATGATCTTAATTCCCAAATTTCTCGAACAAACCATTTCTAATAAAGAAAACGTTAAAACTTCTATCTTTTTTTTTTTTCTTGCAACCATCTTACTAAGGTGTGATATAATCTCCCTAATGCTATAAGCTTCTTTGAATCAAATATAAGCTCACTGGCATCCAATAACCTATCATTCTTTAACTTCAACTCCTGTGATATTTCCTGTATAAACGGATATGTTTAGGATAGTATCTTTAGATATGTGTGTATGCCGTCTTTTTTACTTACCGATTTATGAAGAGATTTATGGAAATCGTTGTTTGATGCCTATAATATAAAACAGAATGAATAACGACCCTACATATGCCGATCAAGATGTTACCGATTCATCCATGAAATATGGATTTTGAGTCAATAAGCTCACCAAGTTCTCATCTTGAGCCCAATCACCACTTGTACTTATTGTCACATCTGTCACATTCTGCTGCTGCTGTTCGTTCGAGTATGAACTACCTCTTGCGACCGTGGCTTAATTAACGAATTAGTAGCTTTCTTTTCTATAAGAAAGACAAAACTTACAATAAAATCGTTGGTAGCATTTTTCATAAAATTTTAACAAAACAACCTCGATTAATCGAATGTATTCATCCGTATGGAAAGGCATACTGTGCATTGTTCTGCAAAGGCTTTGCACAACAGAGATAAGTGCAACAGCACTCTAATAAAGCAAATGATGTTTAAAATATAAAAGTCTTAAGCATCAAACATACCTTTGCAATTGGGTATCTAGAGTAAATTTTATAATCTCGCACATCTTGAAAGGAATCTAATCCTACAAAAAAAAAGATAAGGAAAATGAGTTGATTAAATCATAAATTCTGCTTACCAGCCGTAGCATGTTGAATGAGCTGCATTACTTTTTCCTCGATTTGAGGCAAGAACGCATTGACAGCAAAATCATCCAAGAAACTACCAAAGCCCTCCTCGTTGTTATCATCGCTAAATAAAAATTCTTTGTTTGATATCCCTCACGCTTCTTCTCTCCTTTGTTTTTCCTTACTAGTTTGGAAATACTTCTTTCACACGATTCAAAAATGCCATGGTAGGGCTCAAGAGTACACTCACATTATATGCATCAGGTTTAACCAATACCTTGTAACCCTTTGAAGATACATCATTAGCATATTTGTCAATGATAGTAGAGTGCTGTGGATCTTCAGAGAAACCAGGAACTTGCTTCTTGAATGATACAAACAACCTTTCTTTCAAATCACTGTAAGCATCCTCTATTTGCATGTTTTGAGACACTTCAGCAAAGGTGAAAATCTGCATGTCGCGTTTATCTTGGAAACCCTTTTTGGTGGTAGGTTCATCTACAGAGACAATGGTCTGTTCCTGACTTGTCAGATAATCTTTCAGAATGGATCGCATCTACATGATTCATTTTAGTATTCATCTCAGTTTTTTTACAAAGACATAGCTTACCTCAGCTTGGACAGGTCTCCATATTTCATGAAAATGATATACATTGATGGCAGAGGCTGAAGCTATTGGATAAAAGTGATAGGCATTAGTCTATGATATCTGATATAGCAGTTAAATACCTTCATCTGAATTGTTTGTTTTAGCTGTAAGCAATCGCTATAGAAAAAAGGAGTGTTATTTAAAGCAACTATCTCTATCTTCACTATCTCTCACCTTTTTGACTCTTCTAGCACAAGTTTCGACAAAGCGATGGCCTCTTAAGACCGCCTCGAGCTTTGAATAGAGCGTCCACAACAAGTCCTTCAAGATTTCATTTTTATCCTCAGAGTTGGCTTTATCAAGACAATAAATATCATTCTCATCGCCCCTTTTATCCTTCTTTCTGTTCCCTACAGTCCAGTTGTTTATATGTCTGATGTTCAAAAGGTCAGTAGCTAAAACACATTGGTTGCATACACAAACCTTTGTTCGACTTCTGTAATTGTTTTGTCTACTAATGCATGGATTTCTACAGGCAATCTTTCTTGAATAGTCTATTCATATGTTTTGTAAGTGAAAAATGCTTGTGATAGACCCTATCTACCTCTAAAGCAGGTGGTATTTCACCTAAAACAGAAAGCGCTTCGATAATAATTTCCATATAATAATACGAGTCTGTTTCTGGGTTTTTGTCAGGATCCTCTGTTATCTATTGGCAGAGTTAGAGTTATGTGATTAGAATTTAGTATTTTCGTGTACAATATCATTATCAGTGGCAAACATATCGTTTTCATCTATGTGCACCCACAGCGAATTTAGCATGCATTTATACCTGTTGGTTATATTTTTTTTTACCTCCTAACTGATTATCGACTGAGCTTATCTCTTTGAATACTCTAGGCTTTATCGTTATTTCAGGTACTACAAATATAAAATCAGCCATCTTTAGAATCGTACAAAATCATCTTTACTTACAATCTTGTTGTCTGTGAGTATAAGAAGTCCAACGATTATCACAATATGAGCTTTTTAGGTATAAATTTGTATGCAGTTCTTCTATCATCAAGTCATATAATGTCTATACACATAGGAAAAGAGGAAGATTAGCTTGATAACAAACGATATGGCTTTTGATTACATTTTTCTGAGAAAGTAAAGTTCGTTTGATATCATCCAATGCACCAATTTGGGTCATCTCCTTGCTTGAAATTGTTTTAATAGAACTGACGAGTAATTTGGATGCTGCAAGCACATGCTTATTTTCGATCATTGTCTCCACTTTTTCAGGTGTTGTTCTCAATTCTTCTCTATATAAACAGAATAAATACAAAAAAAAAAAGTATACAATCAGATTGACTTTACATGACTTCCAATATACTCAACATTTCCTTATACTGTTGAGATTTGTACCATAAATTCAACAAGTCGTTTCTTTTTTCCAATAACTCTTCTTTACATTTCTTCAAGTTACTTTTCATTTGTACGACCCTGTTGGTTGAGTCTATTTTGTGCGTTCAGGAACCAAAATTAATATTACTTTCTGCTATTCTTTTTATACCATTAATATACTGTAAGACACCACCAAATGTTCCAATAGAATTATTAAATCCTCTATAGTAATCTAAATGACTAGGAATAAGCATTTGGTTGCAAATTGTCAAATTGTATACCATTCACAATCGTTTTCAGAGCTTCATCTAAATTATAAAGTACTCTTTGAAACGAATGATAATCTTTTTTCTTTCCAACTGAACTATCATCCATAAGCTTTAAACTGAAACTGACAGGATCAAACTAGCATAAAATAAAGTGAGCTTTCTTTTTCTTAAAGAAGTCTTGATTTTTTACATTTTCCTGCAACATAAACGCCCAATCTTTATGTATTTCTCTTAACACAGCTATAAAAGGACATTAATTTCCTTTTGTCAAGAAATGCTTTTTGAAAGGATAATCTTGAAAAAGAACTCACCTTCAAACTCTGAGAAATCACCCTGAATATCTTCATGAGGGTCATAATAATCTTGCTGTGCTGGTATATAATTCTGTCTTACGACAGACCTAGATCTCGAGGGTGTTCCTGATGATGAAAGGAATGGATTGCTCATTAGGAAAACAAATCTATGAAAGACTCCAAAAAAAAAAAAAGGTGTGTGGACAATTTACATAGATGATGTTGTTAAAACACCGAATATGATTAAAGTACAGCAGACTATTCAGGAGCTGCATGAACAAATTTGAAAAGATGCTCATCATGAATATCTGTACTGTTTATTAAACCAGTTATAGGGTATGTTGATCACAAATTGTTTATATTGGAAAGTACATGGAAGATGACATAGTCTAATATTTAATAATAAAATGATACATGAAATTATGAGCTTATTCATTCCAATGCAATCGTTCATTTCCTGTGACATAGACTGAGGTTGCCCTCGT
This sequence comes from Rhizopus delemar RA 99-880, assembly GCF_000149305.1. Lineage (NCBI taxonomy): Eukaryota > Fungi > Mucoromycota > Mucoromycetes > Mucorales > Rhizopodaceae > Rhizopus > Rhizopus delemar. Next base: position 406,945 of record NW_027137842.1, read on the forward strand.
TTGATTCCCTCCCAAGTATCTTTCTCGTGTGGCAGGATTAAGAAAGAGGAAGCCAAAGATTTCATCCGGGATCAATCGAATCACAGCACCGATCGGTAAAGACATGAAGCCGATCACGATCGCAATACCCCAGTGTAGACCATCCAAACCGACCACTTGAAAAGCCGCACCGCCGAATTGGACAATGACGGTCTGACCAAGTACACAAATGAGGAAAATTGCAAGGAAGAATTTGTTGGACCAGAGATTGGTAAAGATGTTGAGTTTGCTATCAATACGTCTGCAGCTAAAATCGAAAACAAAAAGATGAATATGTGTTTTGTGGGATCGTTCGACTTACTTGATCTCATTAAATATTTGACAAAAGACGAATGTGTTAAAGACCACGGTCTGTAACACGACACTTTCAGTTGGATAGTTGAGGACACTACTGTAAAGGAGCACAAGGGTCACTGCGATCTGAAAGATAGCTTGGCCGATGATCATCTTCCACATCCTGAATGTGATCAAGGGTGCCGTACGTGGTTCAGGGTTACGGTCTAATAATTCAGGTGTAGGAGGATCGGTAGCCAAGGCAAGGGCAGCAAAGGTATCCATGATCAAATTGACCCACAAGAGCTGAACGGCGGTCAAGACGGACTTTTGATCTGTACTGGCCACAGCAGAAATAAAGGTGAGAATGACAGCCGTGATATTGACGGTGAGCTGGAACTCCAAGAATTTCTTGACAGCATCATTCACACAACGACCCCACATGATGGCCTTGACGATACTCGAGAAATTATCATCCATCAGGATAATACTCGAAGCTTCCTTGGCCACTTCAGTACCAGCGATACCCATCGAGAATCCGACGTCAGCCATTTTGAGAGCCGGACCATCATTCGTACCATCCCCTGTGACAGCGACAATGTCACCCAGCTCACGCAGACGACTGACCAAGATCCGTTTATCTTCTGGACTCGAACGAGCCAAGACCTGAAGACGAGGCAAGATCTTGTCCATTTCAGCTGGGGTCAAATTTCGAAAGACGGGTCCTTCCATGACCTCACCACCTGGTGTATAGATACCGCATTGTTTGGCAATACTTTTCGCTGTCACGACATTGTCACCCGTCACCATCCGAACAAACACACCTGCACGCTGACAGGCTTGAACGGCCTCTGTCACACCATCGCGAAGGGGGTCCTCGATACCGACAACGCCCAAAAAGGTCAATCCGCTGTCGGCCACCAGATCCTCATAGGGCACCTTTCCTTCCTCGTCCATCTGACCCTTGGGTGGCCAGTGTTCAAAGTCGCGGTAGGCAAGACCAAGGGTTCGAAGGCTCTGGTTGGCATAGCTCTGGATCGTATGTTCTATCTTTGCATGGTCCTCAGCCGTCATCTCACGCACTTGATCTTGATCGACTGACAGCACAGACGAACAGAGATCAAGAATGATTTCAGAGGCTCCCTTGATATGCATACGATACATGGCTTGATGCTTGTTTGGATGAGATATCTTTATGACGGTGGCCATCGCCTTTCGTTCGGAACTGAAAGGATAGATTTGTTCGATCGACCAGCGTGATCTCAGGACGTCATAATGTTCAGCGTGAATCTCTCGAGAGAACTGAAGCAAGGCAGTCTCTGTCTTGTTACCCACAAAACAAGGCTCTCCCTTTTCATTTTCTCCCTCGAACGCGTTTGAATTGATAGCGATCGATTGGTTGATGAGATCAAGTGTTTCCTTGGGTGCCTGCTGATGGATCTCTGCAATACTGATCAGATCAGCGTCCTTGGGTTTTTTGACAAAGCCAAAAGTGGAACCAAACATACCGGCGACGACAGTCATCTTGTTTTGTGTGAGTGTACCGGTTTTATCTGAGCAGACAGTAGTAGCATTACCCATTGTTTCACAAGCAGCCAAGACACGGACCAGGTTGTTGTCCTTGAGCATCCGTTGGGTGGCATAAGCAAGGGCTGTGAAAAAAAAAAAGATTAGAAGATAAGGATGACGTACATGATTTCTTTACCAAGTGTGACAGCTAAAGGTAAACCCTCAGGAACAGCAACGACCACAATCGTGACAACCACGATCAAGATCTTCATGATATCCAAAACAATCGTCGTTGGTTGATCAGGAACACCCGAACGCCAACCAACAAAATATCGAATGAGCAAGACGATGAGCATCAACAGACCAGCAGCCGATCCCAATTTGGCAATCATCTCTGCCAGATCATTCAGCTTTTCTTGAAGAGGGGTGCTCTCAGACTCAGTACGAAGGGCCATCATCGTCCGTCCATAGTATGAATTGACACCGACGCCTGTCACCAGATAGATACCCACGCCTTCCAAGACCTTGGCACCAGAGATAATAAAAGGATCAGGCAGGTGAACTGGGCCTTTTGCATTCGCATGTTTATCCGCTTGCTTTTCACACTCCTTCAAGGTATTCTTTCGAACAGCGTCTGATTCTCCTGTGGCAGCAGACTCGTCACATTTAAGGTCGTGTCCTTCGATAAAGATACCATCGACAGGTACAATATCACCTGGTTCTAAATGAAGAATGTCACCGACTTGAATGTCATGAACAGAGATTTGAACAACCATTGTTTCTCTTGTAGCCTAAAGAGAAAGAATGAATTTATAAGAATGAAAAAAGACAAAGATTACCTTGACGACCCTGTCCTCCTTTTTGGCATTCAACTTGCGAAATTGTTTTTCTTTTTGATAATCATTGATACTCCCAACAAGGACAACCAAGAGGATGGCTACGATAATAGCCACACCTTCAACCCACTTCACACCTGGTATCCTGTTACCCAGCGTATCATATTCAGGCACAGCAATATCTTCATACAAACCAACGCCCAAAGAGACAACGGCCGCAATCGCCAACAAGATCTATGATTCGCTTAGATGAGTTTTGAACAAGCACGTTTGTTCTATTTACCAACGTTTTATCTTGAAATGCGATCCACATGAGCTGAAATATGTTCTTGGATGTAGTCTCTGGTAACACATTGGCGCCAAACACCCTTCTTCTCTGAGGAAATGCGGTGATGTCGGTCGTTGTGATGTCTGTACGATGTGTCAGCTGTCGGGCGCCTAATGAATGCACAGTCGGAGTTCTCTCTAGCACAGACTCTTCTCTGGCTTCTGTCATCACTTGCTCAAGCGTGATAGGTTGATGTTTGGGTGCATTGGAGATAAGACCGGACTTTAGGTCGACATGAAGTCCTCTGGCCACCCCTTCCAGCCCTCCGTAGGCGCGTAACAGGGGCATGTTTTTGGGATCCACCAGAGCACTGAGTTGCTCTGGAACAAAGGCGAATGGGTTGTTGGGATCTTGGTGGGTATTCAGATGGTCTCGAAAATCTATTCTGACTTGATCTGATTTTTCTGGTGCGTGAGAGATGATGGTTGGGTTTTCACTGAGGAGTGCATTAGGTGAATGCATGGTAGTCATTATGAAATAGGTGGATTATTTCTATTATTACAAAATATATTTATAGTTTTATTAAAAAAAAGAAAAGAAGAAAGAAAAAAGTAAGAATTAGGCTTTTATATATAAAAAGGGAAAAGGGGATAAAAAGAAAGAAAGAGAGAGAGAGAGAGCGAGAGAATGAAAAATAAAAAAGAGGGGGAAGATCATCAAGAGCGAGTGTTTGTGTGTGTATGGCTGATAAAGAGAAATGATAGAACATCTTTTTTTTCTTTGTTTTGCGTAAATCTTTCAAAGTAGAACTTTTCTTTGCATGGGTGATGATCAATGGATCATCCATAAGCACAGTTTAATTATTTTAAAAACAAGTTCACTGCCTTCTCTCCCCCCTTCTCTTTTTGTTCGTATTTGATTTTGCTTGTTTTATATTTTTTTTTTGCGGGTTTATCATTTCTCATTTTAGAAAATGAAAGGGCTTTATGAAATCTTTTGTCCTCTTCCTTCCCCTTAAACACACCTCCTTGTAGATATGTGCAAGTGAATGACAGGAATACATTAGAAGTCTATGTTGATTAGCAATAAACAAAAGCAAAAAATAGACTCTTGAATTACCCTTTTTTTTTTTGCAGTAATAATGAAATAAACAAGCATAAATTTAGAATAAAAGGAAATCGCGAAAAAGACAAACGTTATCAATAACGCACATTCCTCAAGTTGTATTTCATCATCATTTCTTCTCGTTTCTTCTTTCTTATTGCAACTCTCGAGTTTAACACAAAAGACGCCAAAATTCAAATAGATTTGTCATGTTTGACAAGGCATAAGCTGTGGAATTTAAGGGCGCATTCAATATGACAAAGATCGATGACTTGTAGGGTGTTTAAATAACTTGTTACAAAGCAAGGAAATGATGTGAGAGTGTTGTCGGTTGATTTCAATAACATGATTAATAAAAGACATTAACCCATTTGATGATAATGAAAATAGCGAGACAAATGCAATCTATTAAAGAAAATGCATGACAACCACAAGACATGAGCTATTTAAAGGTTCTGTAGTGGATGAAAAAGGGCAAGTTTATAAATATTTTAAAAGAATATTGAAGCATAGAGATGAGTTATGACATCACAGCCTTGAATAATTGTTCAAGTTGGCTTAATTCTTGCGACTGGAAATAATTTAATGAACTTGGTGCTAGAATGTTGCCCTCATTTGATTGAATGACACGCCAAGTGTATGTTTCTTTTAATGCAGTATGACGCTGTACTTTAGTGAATTCTTGGTGATATTTAACATATTTACTGTTCAAGTCTCGGCTATAAATCTCTTTCCAAATGATTTGTGACAGTAACAGATTTGATTCATCCTTTACTTCATTCACTAACCTAAGCGCTATTGTCATATTCATTACATCTGATCCAAAATTATCCAACATCACTAATATCTTTATCACTTGTACTTTATCAAGACTTGTTTCATTCAACAGTTTTTCTATAGACTCCTTCAGCTCCTTTACATCTTCTTTTCTTGTTTTATCTTCAACAAGTATACTAGCACATTTGTTTAATATAAACATTGCTGCATTTTCATTAGCGGACATAAAATTCAAATGTTCTTTAAACGCCTCAATTATTTCCATTTGTATCGCTTCAAACTCAAGCTGAGCACTTAAACCTTGTAAAACATTTGGGTCTGCATAATTTGTTATCATCACACATACACATCTCAGGCTTGCTTCTTCAACTTACCAAACATGTCATCCTTCTCTTCTTTTGTCGCAACAAGCATCATGTTAGCCCAACTCAACATATCGCATCTTTTATAAACATTTGTTTCCCTTTCTAAGCACTCTTTGAGTCTAATCAGTGCTTTTACATAATTTTCTTGTAAAAGATAATATGTCCATGATATCTTGACAGGATTATTTTCAAAGAACTTGTCTACATAATCTGGTACATGTTTACTGAGCAATAATATCTTTTCATCTTCACCTATAATCATCCTCATCAGTTCAACATTTTTTCCCCTTTTTATCACCATTCTCTTTCTCTTGTTACCGTGGTCATTAAGCCAATTTAATAAAAGGGTAAAATAATCATAACCATAGGCTTGTATGAAATAAATATGTTTAGCTTGTACTTCTTCATCTGATAGTTGACTTGTTTGTAAAGCAGCTACAATCGCTGGTAAATCATCATATTTCTCAGCAAGTTCAATAGCCACTTGATATTGTTGACATGCACATAACTTTTGTATTATCACACTTTTAGTATTGGATAATTTATCTGCATAATTTTGGCGTACGTCTCCAACACTATCTCAACATCAACATTACTTTACCTCTCTTTACACTTTTGTTTATTCTTTGTTACCTTTTATAAATTTCTATAGATAAATGGTTTAATAACAAACTGCCTATCTCACACAAGTTATCTTTTAATGCTGCCATGGATTGGTTAGTAACATTATTCAATGACGATAAGCAAACATAATTTTGTGTCTTTTCAAATGCTTTCATTAACAAATCACTGGCACTCGCTACTATTTTTTTTTTTAAAAAAAAAGAGAGAGGGGGGTAAGAATGATACAAGCCAAAATGATTAGTTTTCTTACTCATCCAAAGATCACCAAAGTGATGGCTTATTTCATACAGTGGCAAATATTTTTCTTCGTAATTATAAGCTCTGTTTGCTAGACTCTGAAGATCATAATAAGTATAATCATTTTTTTTTCCCCTTATCTTTCTTACTAAAATCACTTTGTTGATCTTTTGTAAATAAAGCGCAGTTTCTTCAAGATTGAAATCAAATGCTTCAAATGTAGAAAAGAACTGTTCAATAAGTTGATTCACATCAAATGGCTATAAAAAGATAAATACTCGGGATCCTTTAAGACGTCTGTGTCTTGATCTTACATGGTCAATCAAAAAAGCTCGGATGAGATCACCGCTGTTTTCTTGTAAAACAGATTGAATGGCCGCAGAAAACTGCAGAGTAAAACTGTGATTTTCTACTAATGTTTCATAGAGTACGATAGTAAGATAATAATATTCAGTTGTTTTCAAAATCTTGAATCGTTCATTTTCGGTCATCTATTATCAACAGAATGAGTTTGTAAAGTTACTTCAATTAAAGAAAAGCTCTTTTTTTTTACAGAGTGAATTAGTCCATTATCAGTCAAAACAGACATGATTCTATTTGAAAATACATATCTACTTTCAATATAAAATCCTAATTCAAGTGATTTTGGTAGTAATTCACATCCTTTTAGTATATCATCTGTCAGTGAAAGCACGGCCTTGGAGATATCCTCTTGTTCGGTTCTAAGTGGAAATTGCAATGGTCCCTTTCATAAAAGCTGTTAGTTTTTTTTTATTAAATGCTTTAATCTAATTACTTGTTCAGGTACACCAAAGAAAACAGCCTGCTCTAATCTAGATTTAAAAATAAGTGTATCCCTTTCATTCTATGGTTGTAAAGTAAGTACAGCAAAAAGAAAGAGGGAGAGAGAGAGACTTACGGTATCATCTACAGCAACAGCATAGATGTTTCTAAATATTCCTTGTTAATAGCTGTTTACTTTTTAATGACTTTATTTACCCTTCTGCTGATGGCCTTCGTATCTTATTAGTGTCTACTTGAAATTCAATAATGCATTTTCGTGTAATCATCAATGCAGACGCTTCTACTGTCTGATTCACCTGAGTACACAATATATCATCATCATCTTGTTTAAGCACTACTCGCTCTTCAAATACAGAATTTTTATCCATCGACACTACAATCATCGTTCGATCAAAGGTAACAAATGCAAGTCCTTCTGAAATAAGTAGAGTGGGTGCCCTTTGGAGCGTATCTGGAATGACTGAATACGGTACAGAGGCTGTGTGTAGAATCCACAAGGGTGTGTTTTCTTTTAGAATTGATCCGCTATATGTAAATGAGATAACGGCATATTGTACGTAATTGCCCATTTCAGGTACTGAATAGGAAACGAGAACAGTAAACGTGTTGTTTCTAATTAAAAGAAAGGGTTCATAAGAGTAATAATGCTGCGTTCAAATAAAACTTACTCAGATAAGCAGATGTCCAACAAGTTGGCTTTGATATAATCTCTTGATACATGAGAAGGAATATGTCGAGATAAAGCTTCTTTTAAATGATGATGAATTGATATCACGGTCGACAGCTAAATAAATACAATTAGAGTAAATCATTCTTCTTCTCCAATTTGGTATACGTACCTTGATTTCATTTTGATCATTGATGTTCCAAACAGCCATATGCTCCGCATAGGCAATATAAGCATGATCTTGACTAAATCGAATCCTCAATATCTTGCCTTTACAAGGTAAACTAGATTTGACGACATTGGATCGACTTTCTACCGGGTTTGTGACAAACAGCATGTTACTCAAGAAAGCAGCAAGGTTCATTTGTTTGTAAAACGAGAAAACGGCCAACTTGTTTGCGTTATAATCAACCAAGTAAATATTTCCAAGACTCGATCCAAGGATCGCTCGCTGTCCCCGAATGGATTCCACAGCTGTGATCTGCTCTTGTTGTGAGAGTGATAATTTGTACTTTAGAAAAGAGGATGCACCGCTGTACTGTCTCCAATAGGTGATATGTCCTGATTTGCTTACTGCCAATATCCCTATTGTTTGAGTATCGCTGCTGACCATATTGACAATAGGTGGTTCTTGATTTTCTTCCATCGATAAATGAATCACTCTATCATTATCCTAAAATGAAGAAAAGCATAAGAATACGTTCAAGGAAGCCAGATTTTTCTTTTTTCAAACCTTTTTTTTGTAAAAATAAACATAGATGCTGTCTGGAGTCGCGATCGTGATACAGTTGAAAAGCTGACTTGAATGAACACGAACATCTTGGGACGAATCTATAAAAGATCTAGTTTATTACATGAAAGTATTAAAAAGAAATGGAAAAACATACACATATTGATCACATTTTCTAACGTAGAAGGAAGTTTGCCAATTCTCCTAATTCTATATGCGTTGGTCTGACTCAAGACTTCTGGATCAGCCCAAAAAGTTGGATAGCTTGTTGACGTGGTATCTGATGCTAAAATGTAATCATGTAGTTCTAACTTTGGTTTATCTGTTCTTTTGCGAAAGAAGGGTGATAGTTTGGAAATGCTGGATACTCTGCTGCTTGTTTTGGCTTTAGGCATGTTGTAATTATAATTTACTAAAACACACACACAAAAATAGTGGAAGAGAGAAGACAAAAAAAAAAAAAAAAAAAAAGTCGGAGATTTAATGTAATGCTGCTTGAAAGCAGTAAAGCATACTTTTTCATTTTTTTTACAAGCTTTATGTTTTAACAAGAGACTTTCAGTGTAAAATATGAACTACATTAGGTACAATAAAATTCTGTAAGAAATTTTGCTGGTTATTGCATTCATAAGCTTCTTAATATTGTACTAATGAATTGGTAAAGAACGCTGGCTCTTTTTTTATTCAATTATATCGCGTGAATAAGTGGTATCTGCTCAAGCTAAAGTAATACTCAATACACTAAGATAGTTGAATCATTATTAAAAGCACTGTAATTCTTACTCTAGTATAATACTCCGCATTCAGATGTCCATCAAGCATTGACCTGAACTGTCTTCATGCTATAAATTCGTATTCTTGATCTCATGCATAAAAATATTTTGCTTCTATTTATCGTAATAAATACGTTGTTTGTTACATTAGTAGCTTCAATTGAAAGAAAATTGAAACTTAGGATATGAACATGATTTGATGCTGTGATGTCTATATGAGATTGCTAAAGCGTTAACTATTGTCAGATTACTTCTCTTTACCAGCATCAACATGCTTTTATTCGGCTTAATGGACTGTGTAACTAACAAGCGAAACAGATATAACTTATGCTAGATTCAATCATCACGTAACTAGCGTTTATATCAAAAGATCTAACATTAAAAGATTAAATCAGGTACAAAGCTGTATTAAAAGCAATTACCGCAAATTTACCGGAAGTTTATCTAAAACGGCGAGTAAAATATCTTACAGCATCAAATTAAATTTGTACTTGAATACTGTCACTATAATTACCTGGTCAAAGTTGAATACTATATTAATACAAACGATATGGAAATTAGTGAACCAGTTTTCTGTACTCATCAATGTATGGATTCCACGGAAAAGTACAAGCTAATGTTGTTCAGAAAGAAAGTATTTTCCCGTAGTTTATGTAAAATTCCCATATTACAAAATACCATATGCGGTTACTCAAACGACAAGTTAAAATGAAATGTTGCCCTGTACACTTATTTTCCTAAAGAGTGTTAACTAAGTTTGTTTAGCAAATGCATTACAAGAAAACTATATGGCATATTCACAGTTCCAAAATAATAGTACCACTCTTATGCTTAATTGCAAATACTAATCTTTTTCTAATTAAGATTCAAGTCCAAATGTCACATATATTTTCTATTTGAAGAATAGTCAGACATTGTCATTTGCTCGAGTGAGTGTCATAAGAAGTAAAACCTATATACAATCAAGTAATATGAAAATGTAAAACAAAAACCTTTCTTTAGTAATAAATTTCTGTGTGCTTTATTAGGTACGACAGATACAGCTAGTCGGAATCGATCAAATTAGTAACCTATACACATACAACTCATTTTTTATGCAAGCAACTTAATTGACCCTTAACACATTACTATGTATATGCATATAGGATCTCAAATTATATATTCTTTTGTTATATATTGAAATATTTTTAACCAATAAATGTTGAGCTAAAGCAAGCATAGAGCAAATTCACACTGAAACCTGAGAGACTGCAAGAATCATGTAAAACTGGGTGATTACAAGGCGGACGACAGCATCGAGGTGTAACTCGAGCAGGATTCTTATACCTCTGAAGAAAAAAGTCGGCTCTAATACTTTCATAATAAGAAATAAGGATCCGTAGAATACTCACAGATGCAATGAATTTGGTAGTTTCTTATTTCAAAACTATCATTACACTTGTCTGTACGGACAATATAAACTGAATGTATCGTCCGGCATAAGAAATTTACTTTTGTTTGAACATCAAGTTTCATTTTATCAAATGTCTCACATTTAATTAGGTACACAAACGCTTGTACCTTAACCTAGCCTTTTAACACACAAAATGTTACACGCTTGTTTCGTGTACCTCCTTTCCGTTAAATAGATCCCTAGGTGCAACGTTAAATCTTTACAGCCTAATCTATATAAAAAGGAGGGAGAATTGAATAAAAGGAGAATATAAAGGGATCAAAAAAGATAAATTAAAATGTTAAAGTCACTCATTACATCCCTTTTGGCTGTCAATCTCTTTGCTCTTTCCACTGCTCAAGTGTGGTCATTGAAAAAAACCTATCAAGGCTCCACCTTCTTTGATGGTTTTGATTTCTTTACTGATGCGGATCCTACCCATGGCTTTGTCAAATATGTTGATCAAGCAACCGCTCAATCTGCCGGTTTAATCTCTACTCGAGGAGGTAAGGTAATCATGAGAGCCGATAACTCCACAGTCAGTCCCAATGGTCGACGCTCTGTCAGAATCACTTCTCGTCTGTCTTATACCAATTCTGCTTTGGTATTGCTTGACCTTGAGCATATGCCTGTTGGATGTGGTACTTGGCCAGCCTTTTGGATGTTTGGTCCCGACTGGCCAAATAATGGTGAAATTGATGTAAGCTTTTTTTATGTTTAAAATTTGCTAGAAACGCAATGGTTAATAATTTGCTTAAAGATTATTGAAAATGTAAACGAGGCTACTACAAATGAAATTCATTTGCATACAAAGCAAGGCTGTACCATGGCTGGTGTTTCTCGCAAGCAAACTGGAAGCATTTTAACTAACGACTGCTACGTCTATGCTCCTGGCCAAAGCTCAAACACCGGATGTGGTGTTTCGACTACAGATAAAAGAACTTATGGTAAAGGCTTGAATGCTATTAAAGGTGGTGTCTACGCTATGAGAATGACTGCAGGCACTGGTATACAAGTTTGGTTCTTCCCCCGAGGAAGTATTCCTTCCGACATCAGCAGTGGCAAAGTTAACCCCACCTCTTGGCCCACTCCTATTGCCGATTTTCCTTTCAAAACAGGCTTTTGTGATCTTACTTACTTTAGTAATATGAATGTTATCTTTGATTTGACCTTTTGTGGTGACTGGGCAGGTAGTGTTTATGGAAACTCTGGCTGCCCTTCAACTTGTACGGATTATGTTGCAAACAATCCACGTGCATTCTCCGATGCTTACTGGAGCATTAATTATCTCAAAGTGTATCAATAAATCAATTTTTCTGACTGTTATTTTATGGTATTATGTTTGCAATTAAAATTTCTTTGTTTATGATTCACTCATACTACTTGTCCATCTCTTTCATTTTATTAAAAGGTTGTCCTTGGAACAACAACTCGGGAGCAGACCATGCTTGATCTCTACATCATGTCATCTAAAATGGCCTATGGACCCAAGAGGATCGTACGAAGTGTGGCCAACCTGTAAGTGGTGTTTGCCTCGGTGTTGCTGGGCAAGATAGCTGGCCTTTTTTTTTTCTTTTAAACTGCAGAAGCTGCCCACTATTCCCTCGGATAGCTTTGATACCATCATTGAAACCGAACTCTGGAGCACTTACTATGACCCTTTTCTGTCCTGACTTGTGAGTGACCCTGACATGCTCGTACATTTGCGTTCGACAAATTCGCTGCCAAATGAAAAACGCGAGACTCGGCCGGATGCCGCTATCAGTGAAAAGCCCCATTTGGAATTCACGAGCAGCATTGGCTTTGGTGAAGCCAAGGTGAAACAACGATCTAGTGCCCGATACAGCCTTTGCATTGATAATCTGCGCCTGACTACCTTTTGTAAAAACACCATTGATGACAACAAGTTGGATGGAGCGATAGCGTTTCAAATTCATGGTAAGGAAGTCAAAAAGAAGGCGGGCATTATTGTGAGGTTGACAACCCCTTCTCGTTCCAGGTATGCACATCACTTTTTTCTTAATGTGATTGGTAGTCACTGGTTTGTACACTTTTGTTGAAATTAACCACCTACAATTTACGAATAGTGTGGAAAACTTGCCTTCCTTTTGCACCTGGTGAATGTCAAGAAGCTACTGGCTATCAACAATGTCTTTGGGCGCTACTGCCAGGAATTCGTCCAGCCTAAGAAAATCGAAGCCAGGTATGCCAAAATCTTGACGACATTGAATGACCTGATTGATGGAAAGCAAGGCAGCTCTCGTAGCTGCGTCCTGAATTATGGGCAATGAACATGCCTTTGTCATTTTCCTCTATCAATTTCCTTCTCCCCGATTCAATGATTTTTTTTATTTCCTTTGATTAAAAATAAATTGGATGAACTAAGAAAATGCACTCTTTTTTTTAAACAAAATCAAACAATGTACTATTGGACACTTTTAATTATGTGAACACTTGCTTTAAGTGCTTCATCACGTCGTCCAAGACGACTGAAGGGTTCGGATCAATGTACTCAAGAATAATTTTTTTATGTTCCTCATTGAGAATACATGGACGACCAGTTTTTCTCCGTTTCTCAAAGATATTATTAGGATCCGTCTCGTACTGTTCAGCCCTATTTTTTATGCTGTGCGAACGTGAGCTCCAAGCTGTTTTGCAGTAACAGCCGCGCTCAGACACTTCTCAAACAACAGCTTGAAGAACCTCACTTTGTCCTGATCAGGATAGCGTGTATAATTTCACGTCATTGATATTTCCCTCATAACAACATCATTACCGGGCTTAACTCCCGCTGTTTCCATCTACATTGTCTCTAACACTTTCTCGTTCTCCAGAGGCAGTTGGGCTAAATATTGTGTATGAGAGCTCAATGTTTCAAGATGAAACTGCTCCTCATCAACAATATAATCCACTAGTTCTGGCCTGCCGTACTCGTCGACGACAGAACCTTTTCCATTTCCACACAAGAATTGAATGTTCATTATTATATAATTTCTGGTGTAATTGTGAAAAAGAAGTAAAAAGAAGATGAATACTTGATGTGCGCTTATATATCCATATAGCCAAGGCGTGTACTACAAAATACTCTTGGTAACTAGCACATCCGATTTGTCAGCAAAGTCGAATTTACATTTCGTACAGCATGACTTTTGCTCTTGCCATCAGATGAATCCATTTTCACCTAGAGCGAATTTATCTTTCGTACTACATGAATTTTGTTCATTATCATTGGGTGTAGCTATTTTTCACTATAGGTGAATTTACTTCCTGGAGAGAGTGTTTTTTTATTTACAAGATAAATAACTGAGTTTTGATATACATATTTTTTTTTTTTACTTACAAAATTCTTCATTTCAAAAATGTCGAGTAATCCAGAAATGCAAGTATTATTATACAGCTCTTAAACTTCACACATTTCTTTTCCATTAGCTGACCTAATCTTTTCAATAGACAAAGTGTACCTATAGAGACTACAGTAATTCCACAACCACCAAATCCTATAAAACAAGTAAAATCTATTTTTCTTGTAAACGTTTAGATCTGATTTACGTGCACTATAGGAAGAAAACAATAGCTTTGTTCAGTATACACCGGAAAATATCATTGAAAAATTAGAACAACCAGCTGTTACTACTCCTAAAGTAAAGCAAGCAGACGATGCAGTTCCACCGAGAGCTTATTTGGATAAAACGGTAGTTCCAACTTTACTAGAAGGCATGAAGCTATTAGCTACAGAACGGTACTCTCTAGTTTTATAGAACCCGTCATTAGTTGTCAATACTTACTTTTTTTTTTCTAGCCCTTCAGATCCACTTGCTTACCTTGGTCATTTCCTACTAAGTAGATCAAGTGAAAAGCAGCAGTAGAAATGGCCCTATTTTTTGAACATCCGAACATAATTAAGCAAAAAAAAAAAAAATACAAACTGTGGGAGGATAAAAAATATTTTTCTTTTTCCTTGCATTTCTCTTTCTTGTTGACTGTGTACAAATATTATTTATTTATTCTTTTAATTCAATATTTCAAAACACAAGCAGAAGAAAATAAAATGGGATTTATCGAGAAAATTAAGTCAAGCGTTGAAATGTGGAGAATGGAAAAATATACAAAGCGTAGGTCAGTTCTTTCTCCTGACTTTGAGCAAAAAGGTACGCATTAGATTGCAGATATCTCAAGCAATGTTTGCTCAAGTCAGCTCTTTTCTTTTATTACAGACTTGGAATTCTACCGTCAGAATTATAAAGACGGTGTATATCTTCATCATCAGCAAGGTGCAAATAGAACAAATTCTTTTAGGAGAAAGACTTCTCTGCTACGAACAAAAAGCGAAAAAATCGTGCGCTCTTCAGAGATTTATAACAATTCATAATGTGTAATATACCTTTACTAATAAATACAATTTAGCCCTGAAGAAATAGATGAGAAATTCCTTTGTGCTACTTACAATCACTGCACATTATTTCAAAAATGATTAGTGCAGCTTTAAAATGCAGAGTTTTAAATTAACTTATTGCATTGTGTTACACAAACTTCTAACAAGTAATGTTACAGCCAATCAAAATCGATTTGAATTTTCAAAAATAGGAGTCATGTTTTTAGAAACTACATCGCTTGATACAGACACTGCTTTTTTTGTAGATACTTTTGTTTCCAATAATTTACAATAAACATGAGCACAATACACCTTTTTGAGAAATTACTGGCACACTTCAGGAAATAAAGTTACATAGAGTTCTTCAGATTTCACACTGCCCGAATTTTATTTTCACGAGTGCTTAAATTAGACGACACTCTTTTTTGCAAATAGATTTCTTACTTTTTACTTAAGTTTTACATACATTTAAAGCGTAAATGAGCGTACGTTTTTGTCTATGAAAAATGAGAAAGATGAAGTTGTGGATGAAAGTGGAAATGAGCAGTTCAAGATGAATATTGATACTGAAACATATCCTGTCGATTATATCACTGAATATGATGAATATTTGGCTTGTAAACCACCTAAAAAAACAAAAGGAAAACTTTGCAATGAAAAATGAAGCCTGCAGAGAAGTCCAATAAAAAAGATGAAAATGAAGTTTGTTCATACCGGAAACATGGTGATGCTGTCAAGGAACAACTATATTTCTTAGTTTACGAAAAAGTCATAACTCCAGGGCAAGCAGTAAAGCAGCTGGGAGTCAATAGGCGTACGGCTTACAATTGGGTTAAAAAGGGCTAGGAAAATACATGAGATATTCTAGAGCTAAGTAATGGAAAAAAGTGAGCTGTCCTTCGATTTTAAACGAAGAGCATAAAAAACACATTATCAGCTTTTATGATGACAACCCATTTGCTGTAGTTGACCAGGCCATGGATAGTCTAATAAGTGTATTTGCTGGCTTAAGGATAGGGAAGACAGTCGTTTATAACTTTATGACAAGTGAATGCAACATGACTTCTAAAAAAGCTCAAATACATTTGATTCAGAGAAACAGCCCTGACTACATTAAGCGAAAAGAATCTCTTTAAACAACTATATATTGCAACTGTCATAATTTTTAACAACTTAATAAAAGACTTAATGGAAGGCTTTTTTGGTACTCCTCTTTTCTTTAATAGTTACTTCATTTGATTGAGATGTTTGACCAGAAGATAAGCCTTCTGATACTGACACATTGGTTGCTTCTTTACCGTTGTTATTTTACTGTGCTCACATATGAAATAATGCATCTCCTTCGGCAATAAACAGGCTTCCGATGCCTCTTCGAACATATGGAAAACAGCAGTAGCATTTCTCTTATAAACGTGAGTCTGACTTTTGATCCAATTGGCATGATGAATAGCAATGTTGAAATATCAAGCATCAAATTACATTTCGCCTGCAAACTGGGATACTGGCTAAAGGTTCATTAGCATATTCAGGAGCACTTAATTTTATATACTCTTGTCAATAAAAGTATGTAAGGTAATTGATAAATCAAAAACATGCATAGAGATTTGACTGCTGTAATAGATGATTGTTTAAGAAATTTCATCGGCAGTGGTAGCGGTCGTTGTCATGTTAGTATAGGTAGAATCATTCTCCCGTTTCGCCAAACTTGTCAATGAATTACAACTTTTTATCTGCAAAATCTCCTCTAGGGAAAAGCATGATGTCGAAAGCCATAATTCAAAATTCCACAGCCATAAACTATGTTACGACATTTTTGGCCAATTGCAGAAATGACTATCCCATAAGAAACTTAGAGTGATGTGATGGAACACGTTCTGATGCGGTCCTAGAACCAGAATTTTTAGGCCATAATTTTCCACCTATAATTATGGTGATTAAACTCATCGTAGACCAACTTTTTATGAAGAGGGCAGTTAACTATTGTCTAAGAGCATTTGAGAGATACAATGTGGACCCAATCACCGTTATCATTTGTATTGACACTTTACATAGTTATGTTGTTGAACGCGTAAAGGTTAGTCATTTCCCTGGTGCATATGACTTCTCCTGCAATCTTTAGGGCTACAGATTGTATCTTCCTCTCCAAAAAAAGCTTTATTAAGTTAATATAAAAATACCCCTCAACCTACTGATTGTACTTGGATTGTTCATCACTAGTCATGCTCTTTCCGTTGTGGATGCTCCTTTTTCTGATGACTCTGTGATGCAACATCTATATACATTATAGACATGATTGTAAAACATGTTTCCATATAGGCCACTGTCGGTTGGTGTAGATTTGGTAATTGTGTAAGGACATTAAAAAATCAAAACTTGCTTGACTTGATCAAAGTTGCTGGAAGGATAATATACGAGTCGTAGACTCAAAATGATTTTGATGAGAATAAATATATGATATAGTAAAAGTTATTCTCTTTCTTTAGATTCTATCTATAGAAAAATGTCTAATAATAAACGTGTACGCCTTTCTATTTCTCAAAAAATTCAGCTTTTGGATCAAAATGCTACTGGCCAGCTTAATCAAACAGAATTAGGTGAATGGGCTATGAAGAAATTCAATTTAGATCAACCACTTGCCTAACAGACTATATCAAATATTCTCAACAATGCTGAAACGTTATATAGTAATACTAATGTTGTCAATAATGGCAAAAGTCTAAAAACAACACGCTATCCTCAACTTGATGATGAAGTAGTAAAGCTTGTTGCAGACATGAACAATAACAATCTGCCAGTCAATCGAGACTCAATCCTTCGATATGTAAGACCTATTGCTTGAGTAAAGTATAGAATCCTTGAAAATGAAATTTCATTTTCTTCTGGATGGCTCACCAAACTTTTTAAGCGAATTGAAGTAAAATACAGGTCAATGCATGGTGAAAGTGCCTCAGTAGATATCACTTCTGAAAACATCCAGAACGAATTGAGGAAGATAGAAGAATTTCTTGAGTTATATGATCCTATAGATATCATGAATTTTGATGAAACAGGTTTACATTAACAGCAACCACCGAGAAGAACCATATGTTCCGAGTCGCTTGGTGACCTAAAAAAAGTAAAACCTGTCTGACAGTTGGATTGCTCTATAATTCGGATGGGACTTACAAATGGCACCTATTTGTTATCGGACAACACAAGAGCCCCAAATGTTTTAAAGCAAGAACTAATTTGTTATCCATGAATGCAATTGGAAAAAAACATGAAATTGAATACCATTATTCTACTAATGCTTGGATGACAACATAATTGAAAAAGTTAAATGTTGCTTTTGGAAGACAGAATCAGAAAATTGCTCTTCTTTTGGATAATGCGTCCATTCATAAAATAAGAATTCCTCTCAACAACATTAAATTGATATTTCTCCTAGAAAACACGACTAGCAAGCTACAGACTCATGATGCAGGTAGCCTATTATTTGTTGATAAAATTCTATATAAACTGCCTTTTTGTTTTACAGTTTTCTCAGTAATATTTTGTATACACAGGAATTGTTGACAACTTTAAGGCATACTTCCGAGCCCAGCAGCACGACCGTGCTTTATGTCTGTATATCAGTAAAAAGTTGGATAATCCGAATGTTTACAAAATGGATCAAGCTCAGGCTATGTTTTCTCTAGCTAATGAATGGCTTAAAGTAAAACCAGAAACAACAAAAGGAATGCTCCCAGATCTCCGCAGGAACTTTGACAACAAAGTTACTGATTTTAGCCAGTTGAACCTTGAAGCAGATGAAAGCGAGATGATAGTATGTTATACAACAAGCACTACTAATAATGAAGAAACGGCAGAAGGCAACATAGATAAAGCAGAAGAAAATGATAATACAGAGCAAGGTGAGCAGCGTGTCGATATAGTAGAGTGTAAGAAGCGGTTGAGAGAAGCCTATGAAACCATTCTCATGTACAAAGTTCTTTTGGACGATCTTGACCGTAAATTACATCGCCGAATTCGAATGAGATTGGCTGATTCTTGTGCTGAATTAAATAAGTCAAAAGAGCAAACAGATCTTGGATCTTATTTTATAAAGTAAAAAATTTATTGTTAGAATGCTCCAAAAAACTATCACTTATAAAAAATTCTCTATTTAGTGGTAAAAAATATTTGCGTTGCACCCTAAAATAGAATAGTGGTATAGTGGTATTTATGCTGGGGACCTATGGCGTTCTTTAGGTATACACCAATAAATAGAAAATACCCTTAAATAGAGCGACTACTGTATAGTCTTTGCTCCTTTCACTTAGTCTGTCGTATCGTTCCTGAGTTTGTACAGAACCATGAAAGAACTCACTTTGTTGAAAATATTGTTCCATCATTACTAGCTTTGGCAAAAATTACTGGATTCATTGAATTCAAATGGTAGGAAAAAAAGGGAGATAGAGAGGAATGTAACCTTTGTATTGGTGTTTTTTTCTGTAGGTGTGAAGCCCCATTTATATCCTCAAAACGCCTGAATCTGAAGGGCTATGATTATGATTATCGCTCTGCCTCTTCTAACAAGCTTGGTATTTTAAAAACTCAAAATAATATGGAACTAATAATTGCGGAAGTGTCAAGGTAGTACTATCAAATCCAACCTAAAGTATCTTCATTCTTACTAATGCATATTATAGCGGCACTATGAAAGAAAATACAACGTACACCATTGAAGACGCCCTAAAAATCCTTGAATGCAGTATATCTGCCTTGAGAAAGGAAGTCACTTATTATAAAAATGCCTCTTTAAAAACATTTAAAAAGCTTAAAATTTATTCGTTGCAAGTAATCAAGACTCAAGTTACTCTGAGTGAGATGTCTCTGTTTAACAAAACCCACTGGAAATTCATTGAAAAAATGGTTGCTAAACTACCAACAAACTGGAATGACCAACTTTGCTTTGTTCAGTATCTTGAACTTTTAGCAACGTTGTTCGTATGTATACTGCTACCGCAAACATAGATATTTCTGAGAGTTCTAACTTTTTTTTTTCATAGGATAGCATTCTTACTACACAGCAGATACAAAAACAATCAGTAAAAGAAAATCTTGGACTCGTTGAATTTAGTGGGCCGTCTGTCGAATCAATTATCCAAGAATCACATGTCATTTAGTTTTATTTTTATGTATCTCTATCACTCTAGTATGATACAGACTCCAAGGGACACTATTTTCATTTCCTTAAAATGCTTAGGGTGTTACAACTGCATTTGTTTGATTATTCGGCCCATATTAGTATGAAACAGTAGCATGATTTGATGTAGATCGGTCTTGATATAAAGATAATAATAGCTTGATATGGGCTTTAACAGTGATATAATGAAGATATTTGGCTTCAAGGGACTTGACTTGTTCTTGATGTTTAGTAAAATAGTAATAATAATAAAAGAGATTTGCTTTGAATGATATTTATTTAAAATAATCAAAAGTAAAGTGCGTCAGAAGTAAGTTTTTCAAAAGTAAGTGAATTAATGGTTCTTATAGTTTTTATGAATTTTATAACATGCTTTAGATTTAAAGCATGCCTTAATTTTAATACACCCTTTAATTTTTGTACCTTGCATTAATTTTTATGTATCTTCGGGTCAAAAGTCAAAGTCTACAGTATTGTAACTTGTTAGTACTTGGGATTTGGTTTGTATTAAAGTGATGTATATTTGTTTAGTTTGAGGTTTGAAGCCTTGAATGACTTGAGTTTAGTTAAATTGATTGAACGTTTAATAGTTCTTTTGATATAGTAATTTGGTTTTGAATAGTGACCACCAGATCTTTATAGATCAATAAGGTTAAGAGTAAGATTGTTTTATAAAAGATTAAAATAAAAGGGATCTTTCTTGATTCGTGATAACTCGGGTATCAGATCAGAAAGAATAAGTAAAAATAAAAAGAAAAGAAAAGGTAATTGTGACCCAATAAGAAAAGATTGCTTTTTTAAGCGCAAGAAGATTTGATTTATTGTATTTATTGGATATTCTTTATTTTGTTTAAATATTCATCTTATTTATATAAAAATTGGCGTGGCTTATTGTTTGTATTGTTTGCAATCTTTGTCGACTGACATCAATGTTGCTGGACATCAAAAATTGTTCTTGTGATCAGCATTGTTCTCCAAATCCAAAATTTCATCATTTATGCTACACTACAGTATTAATACTGATAAAATTCAAAAACAAGACTTGTGGAACGCAGCCTTCAAGAAATACTTGTCAAATCCTAAAGATCCCAACTGTAGCTCAATATTCGAGGATTTATCCACTCTTAGATTATCCAAGTATTACATCTTACACTATCATGACAAGTTTACAATCTATGATTTTTTTGCTACAGTCATTCGGTTCATTTGGAAAGTCCACTGGCAACAATTCTTTGAACAGACTCCTGTCGTGGATGAGATTGTCCTCAATCAAATCCAGAAGGAGCTATTGAAACTATCTGCTTACAATTCTCTATGCTAATTTCTTTTGTATTTTCGCGACAAGTCACTGTTTAATACACTTGTATCGCTCTTAATCTTTATACTCTTTGATGAGTTTTAATAAACATTAAAATTTTCATCCATAAAAAAAAAAAAAAAATTAATACTGATGCAACTTTAACGTTTTTGTTGTAATGGCCTTAAGAGTTTAGAAGTAAATTTGACTTTTCTTTAGAGTTTAAAAGAATTTGAGATCAAAGATTTGTGTTTAAATGAATAAATTTGGTTTGCTTGTAGTAAGTGACCACCAGATCTTGTATTGTAGATCAAACAGTAAAAGGTAATAAAGAGTTTTCTTGATAAGAGAATATAAAAGTGATACGATGAAGATAATTTGACTTCAAAGGACTTGACTTGCTTGAGTTATAAAATAAAAATAAAGAGTTTTGATAAAGAGGAACTCGATGTTTATTTGAATAAAAGATATTTTTTAAAAGTGAAGTTCAGTCAAATTATAAGAGGGGATATTTATATGATTATTATATTTTTTTTTTTTGTTTATCTTTAGGGACTGAGGTCCCTCCTTCGACTGAGTCCCTCCTAGGACTGAGTCCTTTCTTCAGCAAAAGTTACACCAACTGCGTCACACTGATAAATCCTTCGCTACAACATCCTGCCGACTCAAATTAAAAAAAATAACAAAATGAAATTAACATTTACTTTGCATGTTTTTAAAGCATTCATCAGAAGGAAGGCTGCAGTAGTA
Source organism: Rhizopus delemar RA 99-880 (assembly GCF_000149305.1). NCBI lineage: Eukaryota > Fungi > Mucoromycota > Mucoromycetes > Mucorales > Rhizopodaceae > Rhizopus > Rhizopus delemar. The sequence continues at coordinate 428,969 of NW_027137842.1, forward strand.
TAATCCCCACCACAATGAAGTGTAAGACATTGATATTATGCAATTCATCATGTAAACATCCTACTTTAAAAACGGCGCTTGTATTGAATGAACGACATGGTAATGTCGTTCACCGCCTGCAAAGTTGGAAAGAACATTCGGTCTTTAAATTTTTTGTCAAAAGAGTAGTAAATGTTATCGTAAAAAGTCACGTGATTTGTCCGGGCCGGATGTTCTGTTTGTGACTGCTTGCAAAGTCTGCTGAAACGTCAGACTGGTAAAAATTGCAGTAATTTTTGAGCTAGCTAAATTTTTATGTCATTTCCGCCCAAGTGAGGTCAATTAAAATGAATAGAAGCTAAAACGCCTTTAGATGATCAGGGTAAAAAAGATTAGGGAGAAAGAAAGAAGAAAACAAGCCAGTATCACCAGCGAGAGGAAGAGGGTAACCAATCGAGGAACCATTGTCAAAAAAAATTGTCCAATTGACAGTGGAACGACTGTAGTGATATTAAAAAAAGTATAATTGGAGTTTAATGCAAACTTTATAACGAAAAACTAGGAAAGTGTATCAATGTTGTATGAATAAACCTGTCTGCAAACTGATGTTACTCAAAACCAAATGCTGCAGAACTATCAAGAAAAGCTGTAGCATATTTAGAATTTTTTATCTGTTGGTATGGTTTTCTTTGAGTCTATATCTATTTATTGAAGATAATTTGAAGAATAATTACTCAGCTGTTTAGTTTCTGTCTCGATCACTTTAACAATAGCCTAAGCTCTTTTTAAAGGGTGTTGGACACTGATTGTCTCATACTAGCAAAATTGCTTCTTTTAACGCATGTTCAAAGTTTATATTGGTATGAAGTTGAAGCAATGTCAAATGTATATTTATTAAATAATAAATCATTTATTTTTCTATTTCTGGTTCGTTGCCTTAATAGTTCTTCCACTCCTGAGGAGCATCCTATTTCGAAAGTCAAGCATTGTAACCAGGTGTCCTGAGCTTGACAATGAGAGGATCATTTGGAAGGTGTTTATTGAGGATAGGGCTGTTTTGGAACCCATTTGGGGATCAGGGAGGAAAAACTGGACATTGTTTTTGCTGCAGTGGCATTTTTTAACTGTGTATGTATAAGAATTATATCAATTGAATACAAAACAGCCACTTATATATATCTATATACTAATGCTGAAACTGAATGAAGATAAAGAGTAGGATTTTGTTTTATTTATAATAAATTAATAAAGATAACTTTGTAAACTTAAATAGTAACAGAATATATTTGGAATGATGTAGAAGGAGAATTCTGCAAGACTACTTTTTCATTAATAGCTAAATGGCTATCGGTTCCCACATCACGAATTAAATAGCCATCTTTGGTTCTTTCAAAATACCATGATGTACCTTTGCATTCTCCAACGGTTATTGCACTACCCCAGACATTAAGACAAAGCTCAGGATCATGAACAGACTGAAGCTTGTATTGGTTAGCAGTACCAGTCAGAATCAACTGAAAGAGGGCCTGCGGGTTCAAATGACTAGCGTCCTTTGTTTTACTATTGTGAATAACCTTTTTTGCACTGCCATGTGTCACTTTCTTTGCTACAATGGACTTTTTGTCATCAGAAAGCTGGAGGATAGTATCAGCTGTTTGAAAGGAGAGTTTACGACCTTCTGTAACAGCACCACGGACACGACGAGCACCTGACTCAACCACTGGAAAGACTTGTTTGCCATAAGGAGGCTTTGTCTTAGGAGCAGTGATGATGATTTCACACATCTCAGTGGGTGACCATTTACCAAGAACCTGAGCTGGCTTGGCTACTGGATTAAATTTGGGGATGGAATAATCGGGATGATCAAAGTCAAAGGCACCAACGAGATTTGAGGATGTCTTGCGAGAAAATTTGGAGAGGTGAACAGCAGGAGCCAAGTAGTTGCCTTGCTCATCCTTGCCAACCCATTCCTCCATGAAACGAAGGGTTGATCTGTGATCTGATGTTTCACTAAACACATTTCCTCCACGAGTCCATGGAGAGATGATGACCATTGGGACACGAGGGCCGTAGCCGATGGGCGCCTTTCCTCCAGAAAATTTGTCTGTTGCCCAATCTTCTTGAGGCTCTTGAGGTGGAATGACATGGTCAAAATAACCTCCGGACTCGTCATAATTGATGAATAACGCAGTCTCATTCCAATTTTTACCATTCATCACTGCATTTACAACTTGCTGTTGCAACCAAGAGCCCGCTAAGGGTGTGTTGGTAGGGTGTTCAGAGAGCTCCATAGGGCCCACAATGATGCTGAATTGAGGGAGCGTACCTTTAGCAGCTGCTTCATAAAATGCATTTAAACCAAGAAAACCAAGACCTTTGGATCTTTCCGGACCATCAGGGAGATCTTGCCAATATTTAAACCAAGCTAGAGCGTTGTCATCGAAATTATCCTTATCTTGATATACTTGCCAAGTGATGTTTGCCTTTGTAAGTGCTTCAGGATAGGTAGACCATCCCAAGGGAGTAGATTGAGTGTTGTCCTCTAAGACCATATCATTTGGATCACCTCTATTTGTTCCAGACATCCAGACAGCACGATTGGGGTCTGTTGATCCAGTAACAGACTGGAAATACATATCAGCAATCGTAAATTCATCAGCAAGCGCATAAAGAAAAGGAATCTGGGTTCGATTGAGATAGCCCATGGAGGCTGGAGAATTTCCATCGGGCCAATTGTTATTTCTGTAACCATTTAATGCTTTGTGATTAGCCTCCCAGCCATTGGAACCGCCAGCTGTACAACCTGCACGAGCACCTTTGAGTTGATAAGGTAAGAGATACTTTGTACTGTTCTTGATATCAGGACTAGCAGAGCAAGGTTGGTAGAATAAACTGAGACCATTATCTTGAATACCAACATTAGGATCTTGAAATCCTCGAACACCATACATTGTACCATAGTACATATCAAATGAACGGTTTTCCTGATGAGCATAGTAAGCAGAATTAGTTCAAGACGCTATACAAAATCTACTCTACTTACCTGCATAAAGTAGACAACATGCTTGATTTTTTCAAGACCAGGAAGACGCAGAGCACTTTTAGTCTTTGGAGTGTGAGGTGCTGCATTACTAAACGAAATAGCACAGAAAAGTGAAGCAAGAGTGATAGATATCAAATTCATAGTATGAGCTAATAAATACAAGAAAGAATATGATTTCAACACTTTCTGTCTTGTACACTATTTATACTCATCTTGAATTTTTCTTTCATCTATTTTGTGTTGCTGCACGTTGCCAGGTATACTACCATTACTTTAGATGCTTATTGATTCACCAGTTATTGTCTTTTTTGTGAAAGGTAGGATGAATATAGCTTTAATCATAAAAATACCTTACTTTAGTCAACGTGAATAATGATGATTTATGATTGGCTGTCTTTTTTTGTGTTCATTGTCAAATGTCTTTTTATAACATGAATTTGCAAGTTATTTCATTTAATGTATTTATTTACTTCTACTTTTTGATTATACCAGCTATCTTTTTAATATATTTACTATATCACTTTCTTATTCTTATCTGTTTTCTATTCTGTTTAGTGAGCTATTGTTGTAATCCCACGTGTAGTAATGCAAAGATAGCTTTTAAACAGAGTGTATTTAATGAATCAAGCTTATTGGAGAAGGTAATTTAAAGTTATTATCAATTATAGTGTAACCTACTCTATTTGTATAATATTAAACCAAAAAAGCATAAATCATTAAAAATGGGTAGTTCTGATGTGTCTCAAACATGCGTAAAAATGAGGGTTTCCATTTGTCTAAAGGAGGGTATCTTGATAATTGCTCTTAATCACCTTGTGTCATCTTTGTCTTTCTTTTTTTTTTTTAAAGATATATTCATTCATTTTTTTCTTTTCTTTTCTTTTCTTTTCTTTTTTTTTATCTAAACTTATAATCATGAATGAACAAGAATATCAATTACTGCCCAAAAACAGTCTTTCCAATGAAAAAGTTCGAGATAGATTTGATGAAGAATCCATGATAGGATCCTCATCATCCGATGATGATTCAGTGAGGACTCGAATTCCACACAGACAAGATCTAAAGGGTGTCAAGGAACATATTGAAGAGCACTTTGATAGACCAGAGCTAATAAAAGACTGTATCTTGGGCTTATCGGATGGCTTGACTGTTCCTTTTGCGCTTGCTGCTGGTCTTTCAAGCTTGGGTGATAGTAAAATTGTTCTTTTTGGTGGATTAGCAGGTAATTGTTTCAAAGTTAATTATGAAAATAAAACTCATGTAATTCTTAATAGAGCTGGTCTCGGGTGCTATTTCTATGGGATTAGGAGGTTATTTAGCTGCTAAATCAGAAGCAGACCATTACAAGACAGAAAGAGAGCGAGAAGGTATAATTGATAATAAATATTTTAGCCATATTTGGAATATTCATTTTTTATGTAGCACGAGAGGTAGAATTATACCCAGAAGAGGAAGAGGAAGAAATAATTGAGTTATTTGAACCTTATGGACTCGATCGTGAATCGATGGAACCAATGATGATCAGATTTAGACAAAATAGTGAAAAGTTTATCGATTTCATGATGAGATTCGAGTTAAACTTGGAATTACCAGATCCTAATAGAAGTTGGGTAAGAAAGAATAGGCCGTCATTTTCCTAGATACTGATTAGTCTTCATTAGATATCTGCTTTAACAATTGGATCTTCATATTTTATTGGTGGAGTAATTCCTCTTCTACCCTATGTATTTATTCAGAATACTTATGACGCATTGTATACCTCGTGTTTGGTCACATCACTGACCCTGTTTTGCTTCGGTTATCTAAAAAGCATTTATTTAAGACCAAAGCAAGCATTCATAGGAGCTATACAAACATTAGCCATCGGAGCAGTCGCAGCAGCATTCAGTTACGGAATTGTCGCTTTAGTAGATAATAGCAATAATGATGAGTAAACTTTTACTCTTTACTTTCTTGTTTTTTTTTTCTGTTGTGGATCATCTGTAGCATCACTTTCTCATACACTTTACCAATAAACAAAAAATCAAAAAATGTCTTGGCAGGATGCTAAATTGAATACCCGATCCATCAAAGTGTTTATGTGTTACATACCTGTTTAAATGAAAAGGGTGCACTGTAAAGCACTTCCCTCTCTCTCTTCTTTTTATTTATTGTTTTATTCATTATTGAATGTCATCTAAAAGAGGCTGGGTAGCACTAATACTTTTTGTATTGGTTTTAAAAGCTGCCTTAGCACATAATTTATTTTATATTGATCACGATAAAGCATCTCTAAATAGTTGTAAAGGAAAGCATAAAAAATCAATATCAGCTGCAGTGATTTCCACAAGCAGTTCACCCACAACCAGTTATAACATAACGTTTGATTTAAACTGTACTGCTGATGCAACCGAATGCGCAGGCGTCAGGGCGACGTTTGAAAAGGCAACAGAGATCATTTCATCCGTTTTTCAATTCAAGAGTTCATTATTAATCAATGCATCCTATAACCCTTTTTGCTCTTTTTCGAAAGATTGCAGTAACGAAGACTCTATGGCAGCTATTGGACAAGCATATCCAACTATATCCTACATCATGATTGATAATACAGATAATATGACTAGAATGTATCCTCAAGCATTATTAAAACAATACACCAAATTATCTGTTCAACCAGCATGGGCATATTATGATATCAATGCTCAATTTAATAGTCAAGTTAATTGGTACTTTGTCGTAAGTTTTTGTGTGTATATAAAAAGCTTTTTTTTATTATTTTATGATAATAACAGCTTTGTGTAATAGAATAACCCTGATCCCATTAGTAGCAATCAGATTGATTTTCTACGAAATGTAGTACATGAACTAATTCACGGTCTTGGCTTTATTTCTGCTTGGTCCGACAAATTTTACAATAGTCTATCTCCAATGATTGATAACCTCAACCAATTTCTTGCACCCAAACTTCTTGCTGCGACCAGTCGCGATCCAATCTTGGGCACTTATGAGACCCCTCAACCTTTCTGGGGCTTTGTAGAGTTCCCTTTTGATAAATTTATCAACATAAACTCGTCTTCAGATGGTCTTCTTTCACTTTCAGCAATGACAAAAGAACTTAGTAAGTTCTACAACTCAAACGCGCTTTTTCAATCCGCCCTTGATCTAGCCAACGCATGGTATGCTTCTGATGCTTATCAAGTAGCTTCTACAGTTTATCAAAAGACAATAACAGCAGATGATATCTCGGTCATTATCGATAATGAACCGATCGTATGGCTTGAGACCTCACTAAATCCATATAGAGAAGGATCGACGCTATGCCACGTAGATTTCAACATTTACTTAAACACGAGTGATTATTTAATGGTGTATATGGCAAATCGCGGTATGTCTCTGAGTTATTTAATTAATGAATACTCCCATGTTCCTATTGGCCCAAAGTTGCTAAAGATCATGGCGACTCTTGGCTATGAATTTAACTCTTCCTACAATGTAACAACAACACAACCTGATCTTGCCTACTGGAGTCCATCTACAACCTTGGTTGGCTCATCAGGTAATCCTTCTCCTGCAATGGTTACCTTCACAAATGGCCCTGCTCATACGCCTATTTCATCTATAACTGAATCCAATGTTTCTTCATCTAACAAACTGATCGCATCGTGGTTACTATCCCTTATAATCATTAATATCTTAATTATATCTTTACTTTAATACTACTATATACAGCCAAAGTAATTCATTTGTACATTGCTATTTAATAGAACATCCTTTCCTTTTTTTTTTTTTTTTTTTGTTTATTGCCTATTGGGTTTTGGGGTTGTTTATGGTGAAAGCTAAGAAAAACGAACAAAAGATTTGATTTCCAAAACAGCATCCTCAAAGGAGAAAGGAGGAGAGGTGTTTAACACATGTATCAAAAGATAGATAGAATATATCCTTTCCTTTTTTATAATACTGAATGTACTGAAATAATGCAAAAGTAAGTATGCAAAAAGATGTATTAGAAAACATCTTGCACGAGAATATTGTACATGTTGAAAATAAAGCAATACTGTGTAAAAATGACAGAGACACCATAAATGATCAAACAACAATTAAACATCCCGAGAACAAAGATAACGAAAATCGTCGAGTTATAAAGTTATATTAAGGTAGCATATAATTAAAAAATCAAAGCAGACACAACTAGAAAACAAGAGTATTTTCATTATTACTCTCATTGAACTAACTAAGGTCAAATGGTATAGCTTAATAAAAGAAGATGTGACAAGTGAGCTGAAATACTATTTTTTTTTTAAAAAAAAGATAGAAACAACGATTTTGAAGTTGTGAAAAAAGAAAAAGAAAACAACTGGTGAGATTTTAGAGCCCAGAACCTGTCTATGAATATGATCTCTGAGTGTCAGCGACCGCTAATATAAGACAATGTGGATGCAGCGAGTATGAAAAATAAAAAGAGATTCACAGGGATACGAGCAATGAGACTTGAATCATTTGTGGAAAAGGGAAAATTAATGAATAGCGGACTTACAGAAGGAAAAGAAAGACAGGTAAACGTCTTGGCAAAGGATTTGATTTTTATCACATAGAGCTACAAAAGCAGTTGCTATATCATAAAAAGAAATGATGAGAAAGCGATGACGATAAAAAAAGTGTATATTTTGAAAGGTTGAAAATTTGAATACAATTATTATATAAGACATGAACTTTTGAAGCAAAGGCCTAGTAGCAGATGTGATAATAAAACAATCACAGATCAACATTAAACATCTTTGAAAAAAAAATTTTTTTTGATAAAGATATTACCCTAGTCTCAATTATCAATTATACGATCCATTATTGATGCTTCTAGGACTAAGACCGACCTCCTTTTTTTTTTTTTTTTTTAAAAAAAAAAAGAAAAGATTAATGAATATTTTAAAAGCCTCACTATTGGCAATCTTTCTCATATAATTGCATGTTGCTTTACGAGAAGTATTCATTGGCTGTGAACACTTGTATGACAAAAGTAGATATAACCTGAATAGTGCTAATAAAACGCTTGTAATGTAAAGAGTTACATATACATTAAAAAGGAACAAGAGCCAATAGCTTTATTGTTGCTTTTTAAAACCCACTTAATAACCTCTTTTTTTTTTTAATCTTGTAGTTTTCGATGCTGCACGACATGTTCTTGATATATTTTAACCGAAAAAAGTCCAGTTGTACGTTTAATTTTGAGGCTCAACCTCATTTTTAACGAATAGTTACTCTATTGGCAATTCAATAACAGAGTGTTTCGTTAAGACACTGGTAACTATGATACTTAGACACTAATTCTCTTGTTCATTATCTGATAATTTACGTCAAATCATTAGTTATGCTTCAGTTATCTAAGAAAGTAAATAGGATTGAAATGATCCTCTAGTCAGTGATACAATGCAACGCGTTACAACAATACGTTCTATCTATTGTTTACGTCATATTTAGCAGCTTTTAATGATAGTGGCTAGCATAAAAATATGCTCCTTAACTTTTTTTTTTCAAAGTTATTTTGGCAGGCTCAAATAGAAGCTACAAAATAAGCTCCTACGCCTCACTGATCAAATAAAATAAGTGAGGGGGCCATAGCATATCTTCAGTGTAACTCCTATCAAAATAGAAAATGTGTAATTAAAACGTGTATTCCGTCTGAATCTATCTGAAAGATATCTGGAAAATAGCAGACACCACACAATGAACTAAAAATTGCAAGTGACAAGAAAAGACTATTATATTTAGAATGTATTGATTCATCTGAAACGGTCTCTAATTAAAAAAAGAACAATATTATGTCTTTGTAGGAATTGCTTTGTGAGTTGCCTCAAGTATTTTATGAATACTTCATCTAGTTTTAGTTATCTAATAAAAAAAAAGGGCAATCCTTGAAATATTAAATCAGACTCACTTCACATACAAGTCCCTAGACGTCAGCGGTCACTTTTTCCTTTTATAAAAAAAAGAGATTATCTTTGAAACAGGATTTTTCTTGTACTTCAATAAGGCTTATAAACACGTGGTCCACTAGTAAAAAAACATCCAATCCTTTGTTAATTTAGATGAAAAGGGCCACTTCAATTTGAAAAATAGAAAAATTTGTGCTACATTCGGCCAACTTTCCGTGTCACTTTGTCCTCTTTGAGATCAAGAAATAATCTTTTACTGAAAGCATGAAACCTAAAAAAAATACAACATCCGAGGACTAGAGATATGGGCCTGATCTTTGTATTCTTATTTCCCAAAATTTGTGTTTCTTTTTTTTTTCTTCTTCTTTCTGTTTTTAATTTGTTACAATAGCCAAACTTAAATCACCTAAAAGCCACCTAATTCAATTTTTAAAAGAGCAAGGTACCCATATCTCTCTTCTGACAAGAACTCAACCTTAATTAATTTGCCATTCTATCATTTCTTAGCTTTTATATTAAATGATAAATGTGCATCCCATCTATATTGTCGCCAGTGTATTTTGCACAATAGCAACAATACTTATAACCTGTCAAGTGTACAAAAATCCAAATAGACTGAGAATGTTTGTTTTATTTTACAGTATTGTAACCCTACCAGCTGCATTTATCAATGTCTTCACTGTTGAAGGCGCGTTAACGTTACAAGCAGATGCCTTGACTTTTGTTATCTCAACTCTACTCAAAGTTGTATCCCATTTTTTAATGGTATTAAGTGTTGGATATCGACTACGAATGAATGGTACTTACTGGAAACATCCTCTTATCTTGATGGGAATATTTTTCTTAATTTGCACTGTTGCAAGTATCCTTCTACAAATAGGCTTTGTCATAGCATATGGCCAGGATATTATCTATAGTCGTATGCTGTTTTTCTTGTTCATTATTGGCTTGATATGTGCTATCTTGGCTGATATACTTGCCTTCACATATACTTTTTTACCTCTCATTCGCTGGAAAGAAGAAAGCCGAGATAACGAAGGACATGCAAGGACGACTGCTCTTGGAGTAAGCAAACAAAAACAAGTTTACTTGTCATGACTCACTTTTTTGTTAGATTTGGTTTTTTGCTACTCAATGGACATGTTACGCCATTCAAGTGTCACTGTATATCTGGTTTCTAGCTTCTTATTTCTGGGGATATTTTGTAGCCCTATTGGCTGCTGATTACACTGTTAGATTTGTTCAGAATCTTTTATACACTTGGCCACCACCAAAAATCATTATCAACTTTATCGCTTTACAAATTTGTTCTTCATCAACTCAAGTAACAGTTAATATGACACAAACTCCCCACCCGTAATATTGTATAGAACACCATAAATTAGAGGATAAAAAATGAGAGGAAAACATGTATGACATCAAACTGTATTTTGATGTCAAAAATCATAGAAAAACAATAATGTAAGTAGTGTACCCAATGTTCATTATTGATAGCGTAAAAAAAAAAAACGCTTGTAATTATCTCTGCAATTCATTCTCCATCATCAATAAAATTTAAAGTTACAGGAAAAAGAAAAAAAAAAAAACCTGACAACAATCAATGTGATACGTAGTGTTATGATTTGGTCAGCACATATACTTTCACCAGACCACTTTACAGCTTGCTTTGCGAAACATGCTTTTAATAGACTTCCTCAGCATATTAACAGCTCTTCTTGATTGGATTCAGTCATCATTGATACCAAATAGAAGCAATAATCTCACCATATTAATCATTTACACGTTTATATAAGAGAATATTCAGGATCATTCAACACAGACAAGTACACAACACAGTTCCTTAGGCTGTATAGTTTGAATATGGGCGCATACTTAATCTTATTACATTTTGTAAGGGCCGTTGTAGTTTTGATTTGCTGTTATGAATGAAAAAAGTTGAGATTTTATGTCTTTTGTTTTTGCTGGCCAACAAGCAACATAGGTTTGTGTCACTCATGTTGCCATCATATGTAAACTTCAGGGGGTGATCTTAGGGTCTAGTTACACGAGTAGATTACTCTACTACTTGTAAACCTTTGTAGACTTGGACATTTTTGAGCCTGTAAAATCATTGTATGTCTAAAAAATAATGAGACATGTTCTAGCCTATATATTCGCCTTTTTTATAGCTAATAATTAAATATAAGAAACAATTTTAAATATCAAGCTTCTCTTTTTAGATTATGTGTCTATTCATACTCTGATAAAGAGGGGGAAGGTAGAATTATTGTACATTTATAAATCAAAACACTGAACTCTTAACTCCAAGAAAACTAAATTTAAACAAACACGAGTGATTTTGTTGGTATGAAAAAGGTCGAAATAAATTAAATTGTTTATACAGGTCCACACAGAGGATTTTAAAGTTTTTCTCAATTCGCCTTACGTTCTTTTGCAAGGAGAAATGCTACCTTATTTTTCATTTTTCATCACTTTTTCTTTCTCTTAAATCTAATGTGCCATTATAGCAACATATGTAACATTTAGCAGGAAACATTTTAACAATTACCAACAACAACAAAAAAAAAGACCGTAAAAGATCCTCTTGCCACAATTGAAAGCTTTGAAAAGTTGATTGATCAAGAATGTTCTATGATAAGTATCTATCATGAAGATTTATTACTATTTCCTTTTAATTTGCTGCCTATGTCTTTTAAAAGTTTACTTGCCAGAAGAACAAGGACTGTTACGAATGAAACTGGTAGGGTACTGAGCCAGTACTGGTATCCCATTGTTGAGACATACTTTACTTTAATATGGAAATAATATATGCTCATATTGTAAAAGCTTCAAACCTTACTATTATTGATACTGTAGACCATTATACTATATGAGTAGATTAGCTTAGTATCAATCGCTACTAACGTAAAGACATGTATTTGCAGTAGCCTTTAATATGTAATTATCACATATAATGTGTACGACGGTATTTGTGTCATGCTGCCATGGGATGCATATATATATTTCTTACCTTAATTTTAGCTAATAATTTGAACAGGTCTTTCATATGTACGCTAGATAAAAAGGCTGGGCAAATCTTAAACTTGCTTATTCTTTTGAGTCACTTTCGATTCCCGTCCGCTATTTTTTATTGTATTCTTTAGTTCAATTTGTTTCGTTTTTTTCTCTTTCTTTTTTTTTTAATATGGATAGAATACATAAAAGATCTCTGTCTAAATCTCAACACCTACCCAACGTTCGTAAAAAACCAAAAACACAAGAAGTGCATAAAGAGGTTCCAGATGACAACGTAGATTCACCTAATGTTCAACCCAGCGCTAAATTAGATTTGCCTGTAGAAAAAGTAATTGAATCGGAAGAAACAACAAAACTAAAGAATAGTTCTGGACATTTAGTGAAATACTTTACGGATCTATCGGAAAAAATGAAAATGTTGGCAGATGAAGCTGAAAGTAAGTTTTGAATTTAAGAAAAAAGGCACAATATTGAAGTGATGGTTTTCTTTCTCTCTTCCTTTTTTTTTATAGCTGCGTCTAAGTCTATGCGTAATTGGGAATATGTATTTAGTACAATGAAAAGTGTAAACATGCAAAATGAAAAGATCTTACCTTTGGTCAAATTTGATTTAGACAATCAATCTACTAGCTGAAGCTATCAACATATTCACAGAATCAAGCATATATATATAAATACCAAAAGGCGCGTGTAAATAGATTACTTCTTCATATAGAAAACAATAATAAAAAGAAGAGAAAAATCCTTATAGAACTCGAAAACTGTGATATTCACATTGTTCACAAAACGGAAATTTCATTTAATCCAGGCAAACGCGCCATTTACACCAAAATATCTTTTATATGACAAGAAAATCATTTCTAAACGACGCCTTTTTGATCAACAGTGTTGACGTGAAACATTTAATAAAAAAAACTTCACTTGTAAAAGCCATACAAAGAAGAGCAAATCGAAACCCCGTTAAATGTTTTTTTGGAACCATTTTTTTTAAAATCAAAACAATGCTTGACATTAACTTACTATTGGAAGATCGCGGTGGCATTCCTGAGGCTATTAAGGAATCCCAAAGAAGACATAGTGCTCCAGTTGAAATTATTGATGAGGTTATTGCCGAATATAAAGCATGGACTACCAGTATGTGTTGCATCTTTCAATAATGTAATAAAATGAAGCTGAAGAAAGGGGCATTATGTCTCTTATAGCTCAATTCGACAGTGATCAAAAAAATAAAGAAATGAACGCTTTACAAAAGGAAATTGGAAAGAAATACAAGTCCAAAGAGGATCCTTCTGGATTACTTGCTAAAAAGGCCGAGCTACAAAAGGATAAGGAAGAACTTGTTGCCAAAGCCAAAGAACAAGAGATCTCTTGGAAGAACAAGTTGAACCTCCTTCGAAATATTGTTCATGACTCTGTTCCCACCTCGATGGACAAAGACAACAATGAAATCATTCGTACCTATTTTCACAATGGTATTGAACCGGTCAAGAAGACCGATATATTATCTCACCACGAAGTTCTTACTCGTTTGGACGGCTATGATCAAGAGCGTGGTGCTAAGGTTGCTGGTCATCGTGGTTATTTCCTAGCCAGTGTTGGTGTTGATCTTAACTTGGCTTTGATCAGATATGGTCTCAACTTTCTTGATAGACATGGACACAAAAAGTTACAAACACCTTTCTTCATGAACAAAGATATGATAGCTAAAACTGCTCAATTATCCCAATTTGATGAAGAGCTTTATAAGATAAACATACTTTATATGCAAAGCGAGATATGTGTATTAAGGACCCTTTGATGAGGTTTCTGGTGATGGTGAAGATAAATATCTTATTGCTACCTCTGAGCAACCCATCTCTGCTCTCCATTCTGGTGAATGGTTTGAAAAGCCTAGTGAACAGTTGCCCATCAGACATGCTGGGTTACTCTACCTGTTTCCGTAAGGAAGCTGGTGCTCATGGTAAGGATACCTGGGGGTATTTTCCGTGTTCACCAATTTGAAAAGATTGAACAATTTGTCTTGACTGCACCCGAAAAGTCTTGGGAGATGTTTAATGAAATGATTGAACACTCTGAAGAATTTTTCCAAAGCCTTGGTCTTTCTTATCGTGTCGTTGCTATCGTCTCTGGTGCATTGAACAATGCTGCTGCTAAGAAATATGATTTGGAAGCCTGGTTCCCTTATCAAGGAGAATACAAGGAACTTGTCTCGTGTTCTAACCGTACAGATTATCAATCTCGTAACCTGGAAATTCGTTGCAGCGTGAAGAAAATGTCTGACCGTGAAAAGAAACACGTTCGTTGCTTGAACTCTACTTTATGTGCCACTGAGAGAGCCACGTGTGCATTATTAGAAAGCTGGCAACGTGAGGATGGTTTAGAAATTCCTCCTCCACTAGTTCCTTACATGGATGGTCAGACCTTTATTCCTTATATTAAGCCTGCTCCCAAGCCTACTCCTAAGAAATAAAAAATCAACGTTGTATAAAGAAGCATGTTTGCTTGTAATGCTCCCTTTTTTGTTGCCTATGCATACAAAATGAAATTTTATAAAATCATAAATAAAAGTACATTTAATAGTTTTAAAAGAAGAGAGGATGAGGTTAAATTTTCAGGATTCGATTTGCCTCTCTAAACGATCCAGACGATCACGAAGGGTGGTTAACATTGTTTGGTATTCATGTGGTTCAATATCATTTTGCGATCGAACAATGGTAGGTGGTGTCTGAAGCTCGTCATTTCTTCTCTCAGACATGGCTACTAAATCCTCTGCCACTGCTCTCTCTTCTCTTGTGGCACTTGGCAACGGAGAAGGTAAAGAGCGTGTAGTTGAGTTTGGCTCCAAATGACTCAATCGTTGTTGCCTGTCATTTTTGCCCACTCGAACCTCTAATGTTTCAATGCGTCTCAAAAGTTCATCTATTCTCTTTTCCATTTGGGATACAATTTCCCACTGGACTTCCTTGACTTGGTTTCTCACCAGTCCTTCAATCGTAGTTGCTGAGGCTTGAAGGGTCTGCATGAGTGATGAAGAGCGTCGGATCTGATCATCCAAGGTGGTCTTTAAAGTACGCGTGGTCTCAATGGTATCAAATAGGTGTTCAAAGGGTTGAAGGTACTGCTGACGCTGTAATGCTGCAAATGAGCTTGTGGTGGGTGTCTTGGGTGGCAAGGACACGTTCGCTGCTGAGGTTGCTGTAAGTTCGTGATTTCGTTGTGTAGTATAATGGGGTTTTAAATTAAAATGGGAGGACGTAGCACTGTATTGCTGGAAGTTCAAGTTTTCTCTACTGGTTGGATGAGCAGAGTGAGGTGGTTGCTGTTGAGAGGGAACAATGGGTGGTACAGCAAATTCTTGCCTTCTTGGTGAAGGCTGGTAAGCATAAGCAGGCCTGGCCGTTGCAGGAGCAGGTGCGATGGATATCTTGTGTTGAACAGAACCATGATTTTGATTATTTACACAAGCTATTATACAAAAAAAGTGGCTTTTAGGAGTGAATGATAGATATATTCATTAATTAATAACCTAAGCTTGATTTTTGATGTTGGTGATGAAGCACAGCCTGACCAAAGTTTGAATTGATTGGAGCTGAACGAACGCCAGCTAATTGTTCATGATAAGAAGGTGCAAAAATGGTTAGATTCAAAGCATTCTTATGTTTAATGGACAATCTCTTCCTATTCATTGACTGCTGGTCCTGTTCAGATTCTTCTGCAGGATAAGAGTATATCTTTCTCGCCAGCTGCGTTGAAGCTGAAGAAGAAATCATTTTCTCTCTTTCGGCGCTTTCTGATACGTTCTGCAAATGTAAAAACCCATCAATTCTTTGTCGCTTGTTGGCATAATCAGCAATACTAGGCAAAGCAGGTTCATAACTTCTTTATAAATATCAATCTTTTTTTTTTTCTTTACCTTTGCTGCCTTAATTCTTTTGAATTCAATAAAACTTTATCTAAAGCCATGGCGCCTCTTGTTTCTGGTATAGGTTGATGCATAGATGAAGGCGATGGCGGTTCGATTTTAATTACCTTTTCGCCCTCTCTTTCAATAAAATCGTCCAAATTTTCTAATGGTAGCTGTACTGATTCCCAAATATGTTCTTCTTTTGGAGCTCGAGTAAATTCAGGAAATGCTTGAAGTATGGCATCCGCTAATCCTTTTTGATAATCATTTGGTTGTAGTTTACAGAGTTCGACTAATACATATTTGCTATGCTGAAGCGCGACATTAGATAATATTTTTGTGTTTAAATAAGTATCTTCATGATCTCTATAGCAATATTCATAGTGCCCTTCCTTAAAAGAAATGAGAGGTAAATCGAATAGTGGTATAATATCTGATAGTCGATAAAGTATTATATCTGTGTCTGGTAAGCGAAAAAGAATCAACGGCTTCTTGTGCTTTGAATATCTTCCAAGAAGTTGACTTAATACTTTCATCCCCTCTTCTCCTATTATATATTATTAAGTAAAAGAAAAAACCAAAGAAAATAAGGAGAATTTGGAAAGTTAAAATTTCGATTTGATTGGATATTTTAGAAGAAAATCTGCTTTTATGACTTTATTTAGACACGGCATTTTGTTTAGATCTTTTCTTGTTTTAAAAAATTAAATGGCACAACAAATTGAACGTAATCAAGAAGCTACAGTTTACGTTGGTAATCTTGATGAAAGATGTACGGAATCTCTTATATGGGAGCTAATGTTGCAAGCTGGCCCAGTTGGTAAAGATTGCAAAAAATATTGTTTACAAATAGAAAGGCATTTTATTAAGATCATTTTCTTTTAACAAATAGTGAATGTACATTTACCCAAAGATCGAGTAACGCAGACACATCAAAACTATGGGTTTGTAGAATTCTTAACAGAAGAAGATGCAGATTATGCAATGAGGGTTATGAATCAAGTGCGCTTGTACGGTAAACCAGTTCGTGTTAATAAGGTAATAGTTGTATAAAATTAACTTGAAATTTTATATTATACTCATTTATGAAATATAGGCCACTTCTGATAGAAAGAATTTGGATGTTGGAGCAACGCTATTTATAGGTAATTTGGACCCTGAGGTGGACGAAAAGTTATTATATGATACGTTCAGTGCATTTGGATTAATTGTGAACACGCCTAGAGTATCAAGAGATCCAGATACAGGCGCCCTTAAAGGATTTGGATTTATCAGCTTTGATAATTTCGAATCTTCTGATGCAGCAATTGAAGCTATGGATGGACAATATTTAATGAATAAGCAGATTACGATATCTTATGCATACAAGAAAGATGGTAAAGGAGAGAGACACGGTTCTGCAGCAGAAAGACTGTTGGCAGCAGAAGCAAGGAAAAACGTACAAATGCCAAATCAATTGTATGCTAGTGGTCCACCAATGGCATCTACTATGGGCTATGCAGCCCCAGGCTATCCTGCGGCAATGCCTCCACCTCCACCAATGGGATATCCACCTCAGGTTCACGGCGCTTGGCAATAACGAAAATAGATTGAAATTTTTAGAAAGCGATTTATTGTGACTTGAAACAAATTTGAACAAATAAATTATGGCACCTTTTTATTCTTTTTTTTTTTTTTTTTTTCTTTTATTTGCGAAAACTAAAACCCTTGATATGCTTTAAAGCCATGTCGGTCAACAACATAACAGAAGGAAAAAGAAATAATAAAAAAATAATGGAATTTACAGGTAGTGCTGTTCCTGACTTTATTCAAAAATTATTTAGGTAATAAAGGAAATAAAATAAAAAAAGAAATATAACCATATTAATCACAAATAATATAGAATGTTGGAAAATGACTCTTCGGAAAATACTTTATCTTGGAGCTCAAATGGGACAACGTTTATTGTTAAAGATACAATAGAGTTTTCTCGCACAGTTTTACCAAAGCATTTTAAACACTCCAACTTTGCAAGCTTTGTTCGACAGCTAAATAAATATGATTTTCATAAAGTGCGTCAATTAGAAGACAGTCAAAGGCCATACGGTGATCAGGTGCTCTATTAAATCTCCCTTTTCCCTCCGTCTCTCCTGAAATTCGACAAGTGTATTAATCCATATAATTTGCATAGGCCTGGGAGTTTGTTCATCCAAAATTCATTCGACATCGAAAAGATTTATTGGATGAGATAAAAAGAAAAGTTCCTGGAGGGGCAATTTCCAAGCAAATAAAAAAGGAAGATAGTACAGCTGAGCAGGACGGGAATCCTCAAATAGATACTTCATCGACTGCATCTACCACTTTGGCCTCTGCTCCTTTGAAGGAAGTTCAAGCAATGACAAATAAAATGATGAGCGAAATAGATCAACTTCAAACAGCTCGCGTCACCTTAGAAAGTAACATTTCTAAATTAGTAAAGACAGATCAAGACATTACAAGTGAATTAAAGCATTTAAACACCAGTCTGTCAGCAAAAGATAGTCTTATTAAAGAGTTTTTGCATTTGATCAACTCAACTCCAGGAAACGGTAAAGGCGCAATTGTACAAAAAAGGAAAGAAAAATGTTATTTACTTTTTTTTAAAAGAAGAATCAAATGCAGATCAGCAAGAAGCTCAGAACTTAATGAATTCTTATTATCGAATATCTAAAGCAAATGCGGAACAAATTGAGACACTTAACAAAGAATTAGGATTGAATCATACGACGAAATTAGACTCACCGAATTGTGAACAACACAGGAACGTGAAAAGAATAAAATTGGAAGAGATGAATATACCTCCACCAATACCTCTTAGTAACGACTTTGATGCAAATTCCATATCTGCTGCTGCTGCCGCTGCAGCTGCTGCAAGTATGAATGCTGGTAGCTTAATCGGGTCTCCACTAAAGACTGCAGATGGGCTTACATTTGTTACACTGGGTCGGCTTTCATCCAATATGTCAGTAAGAGATAACAAACCAGCTATTGAGATTATGGCAGCGGACCAAACACCCACACTTGGTACAAGCTTACAAAGACCGACAGTTGGCATGAAACGTAAACCATCATCTGGGTTATCTTCGCAGGTCAGCTGGACTGTCCCTCCTAGAATATTGCTTGTAGACGACGATTCCGTCTACCGTGATCTGAGCGAGAGACTTTTACATGTGTTTGGATGTACGATTGATTTAGCAAAGGATGGTGTGGAAGCATTAAAAAAAATGGGATTGGAAAGATACGACTTGATTTTGATGGTAAGAAAAAAAAAAGCCGCTGTTTGTTACAATTTGCTGTTACTAAAACTTTGTTTCATGTTTAGGATATTGTAATGCCTAAAATGGACGGAATATCGGCAACAAGAAGCATTCGTCAATATGATGCACTTACACCTATTATTTCAATGACATCCAATTTTACTGATAATGATATTATGCAATATATTGGTAGTGGCATGACAGACATATTACCTAAACCGTTCTCAAAACGTACATTGTATCAAATGTTGGATAAATATTGTGCACACTTGAAATCAATTCAAAGAGTCCAAGGTGTTAATGATCCTTCATCCATACCCCGTGCACTGGACATATTACCCATGCATGACACTGAAGCTATGGCCACATCAACCTCTTCTCCAACAAAAACTCAACATTCTTCTTCTTCGTCTTCTTCTTCCACAGCTCCTCCACCCTATTCATTTACTATACCGCCGCCCAGTATCACACCTCCAGTTAATTCTGGCGCCTCATCTGTAACAGCCGCACCTACTGTGTTTCCTTTAGCCCCTTATCCATACCCAATCACAATGAATTCAGTTCCTACTGATGCTAACAGTAATAACACCAACCATGTTGGTCACAGCGACATACCAAACATCACATTCTGGCCACAGCAGCCAAATCAACATCAAGACACACCACCAGCAATTATTGCGAATGATGGCAAATTTACTTGGGCAATGCCTAGCAGTAGTAATAATCATCAAAATCTCTAGCACCTCTTCTCATCCATTCATCAGTCTCTTCTTTCAAGGACAAAAGTTTCACCTAATGTAGATAAGTTTGGATTATTATTATTATTATTAAACGATGGTTTATTACATGTTATAAGCACATATACTCTTTAGATCATTTAATACCTTATTTTCATCTTTTTATAAAGATTTAACACAATTTATTATTTAAGGGTTCCTCTTAAACAGCATACAAAAAAAAAAAAAAAAAAAAAAAGAACACACTTTCAGTCTTTTTATTTATTCTTTTATATAACACATGACTTGTGTGAATGAGTGTACCATCTTGACATGAATTACTATCTACAATTTCCTATCAATTATACTGCAACACAAGATATTGTTAACCAATGGAGTAAAATCAAAAGATTTTGCAATCAGAACAATTGGTTCAACCTAATATCCCGTAAGAGATCATTCTAGTCAACAGCAGGGGTTAATCGCAAAGTCAAATGTATTACGACAAGAAAAAGAAATTATTTAACTAATATAGCTTTTACTTTTTATTTTCAAGACTGCACTTTTTTAAATAAAAAATCGCTTTCATGAGCATATTCATGTTTTACTTTACCTTTACTCTCTCTCTGTTTTGCACATCATTCTCTTGTGTCTTAGCTCTGACTGAGCAAAATATCTGAAACTACTTTCTTAACGATAGGTGCTCAATTGAAAGCTGTTTTCAAGCTGTCTGCTAGAATTAGTGATAGGCTCAAGGTACAAGTAACAACTAGGCCGAGTAATTATGTTTGTCAAATAGCACAAGTAACAGCTCAAACTTGCATTCTAGGAATGTTTTAAAAACAATGGAATAGCAAAAGCTGCCAATACTTTAAAACCTTGGATAACTTTTGTAGATCCTTAATTAGTAAACTATAAAAACCGCGCTTAAAAAGAAAATATGAATTTGTTTCTTTTGTATATTCTACAAAAATGAAGAACAACAAAAAAAATAAAAACAACAATGGCCAACCAAAAGAGAAGAAAGGAAAAGATACACAATGGAAAAAGCAAGAAGAGAATTGCTTGTTTCCCAATTCACCAAATGGGCCGAATGGTAGCAGAGTATTCAATGACCAGCTAAACAACTATAGTAATACTTTTAGCATGAATTACATGAACTTAATGGTAAACAACATTGACTTGAATTTTACTTTTAGATAACTCAACAATATAATGTGAAGGTTCCTGTCCCCGCTGCGAATCCATGGTTCAATCAAACAGCAGCTATTTTTTCATCCCATTCAACATCTGATGCTATGAGCACAAAACACGTATTAAATCCATCATTTTCACCTAGTGCGTCTTTTAATGTTTTTATTCCATTGATAACCAATCGTCGGGCGTTGATTCAGCAACAGGAATTGGCTTTTGAGCAGCTTCGACAGCAGCAGGAACAAGAGCAAAAGAAGCAGGAGTCTGAACAGCAACAGACAAGGCCGCAGAAACAATCCAACAAAAAATTACAGACTCAAAAAAGGAAGCGAAAGGAGAAAGGATCTCAACGCTATCAGAACAAAAGAAAAGAGCCTCAGGGACATCAGCAGGAGCAACAGAAAGAAAGAACATTCCGCCTTAAGCGACCTGAAGAAAAGATCAGCTGAAAATCCCAAGTTACTTTTTCTCTTTTTCAATATACCAAAAAGAAAGCAACGTTTGTATGATCATTGTATATAGCTATGCATTAAAAACAAAAATCTACTTTTATTTGATAGTTAAACAAATATTCGTATAATAAAACACTATAATTTAAATTAGGTATACCACAGACACCTTATGCATCTAAGGTTTCTATTTATTTCTACTAAAAATGATGTTGATCTCTTAAAGAATGCCTCTCTTCAATACTTTTTTGTGCACAGTAAAAACTGAACTTGAAATCGAGGTTTGTCAAGTACGAATTGATTAGATTCCCGACAAGTGCCCTTTTATGCGTTTTTTTTTTTTTAATGAATAAAACCTGATATTTTTTTTTTTACTCATTCGAAGCAGAAGGAAAAGGGTCAATTCAAAGATACCCTATGCTTGATGAGACTAATTAAAAATTGGTAAAATTCTCTTGTTGGTGAATAGAAAAGATGATGTTTTCAAATGATCAGCTATAAACGGTATTTTTCTTCAATCTTTAATAAACGAGCTTTTCATTATGCAAAATGCATAGACTTGCAAATAAAAGATTTGATGACATCATATTCCTCTACTTGATCAACTTCCAAGACTGTATGTTCTCCAAGATTATGAATATGAATTTAGACTTTTAATTTTATTAGTCCTATTATTACAATCATTTTATACTCATTAAATATGAGGACCTGGTAAAAGACATGGATTGTGAAATAAATTGATGAAAAGGAAAGGAGAAGGTTGTACGAAACAGAGAATGTTTATTTTCAGGAGTGAATTTCTTTTGTTTGTTTTCGTGACAAAGTAAATTGAATTTTTTTACTGCATTTCAAATAATAATAATAAAACAATACTTCTTTCTCTTCTTTCTCTTCTTTTCCATTATTAAAAAATGACTTTTGAAAGAGAAGAAGATTTATTAATGACCTATCTTGATGAAGACTACATGTCTACCACAAGCCAATCCTCATCCTCTTGGACATTTCAAGAACCAGACTTGTACACAAGCGAATCACATTATTTTCCACTGATCAACTTCTTTCAAGGCTGTTACCAGCATGAAGTGTCGCAACAAATCGTTAAACAATTCATACCTCAGCCTGTTCTTCCCCCTGCAAGTGGCAAATCAAAGCGTGGACGTAAAAAGCGTGATCATCAACAACACAGTGCGTCGTGTACCGTGAAACAACCATTGGTTCCTATTTTACCAGCAAAACAAGAAATACAAAAGGAGGAAGAACAGCAGCAACAGCAAGTAGAAAAAGAAGTAACCAAAAGACAAGAGAGGTTAATAAAAAATAGAGCAGCGGCTTTATTGTCACGCAAGCGAAAGAGAGAGCATTTGAATTCGCTGGAAGAAGAAAAAAATAAGCTGGTCAATGAGAACAATGAACTGAAAGAAAGTATGAATCAATTGGCAAAAGAAAACACGGAGCTAAAGCAAAAGTTAAACAATAATCATGGCATCATATTGATGGTAAGCAGTGAAATGATAATAGTACATGATTATTAACATAACAATTAGATTATTTTGTACTTCTTTGCATTATTCATTTCATTTTTATCAAAAGAAGAATCAAATAGCGCATTTTATAATAAAAATAAATCAAGAACAGATAAAAATGATAAATAAAAATTACTTAACAACAACAAAACCATCCTTTTGAACTTTGATATTCACTTTCTGATTTACGACTATTACCTAATAAATGAAGCCCTTCATCATCATCATCATCATCATCATTTTCTTGTTCTTCTTCATTATCTGATAAACCGATCGATGTGATCACATATGGTTTATCTTTTACTTTATTGAGCTTTGCCTCTGTTGACAATTAATCTTTCGTATGGCTACTTGTTTTTCTCTTTTTTTTTTTTTCTCTTACCTAATTTACAAATGAATTTGAGATGATCTTGCTGTTCTTCAGTTGTTTGAATTATATTCCATTTCGGTAACTGACTTGTTGTTTTCTTATTCTTTTTTTTTTAAAAAAAAAAAACGTGAGACACGGTTATTTCAAGTACACATTAAAGTATTTACATTAGAATTTCTTGGTTCAAAAGGATCTTGCTCATTAAAGTCCATTCAGAGAAAAAGGAAATAAAGAACGAAAAGTTTAAGCCAATCAAAAAAAAATAATCATATTCTAGTCCTCCTTTTTAAAGAAAACAGTTTGATTCCAATCTTTTATTAATATTATCTTCACGAATAACCCTTCACTGACTGTAAAAAAGAAGAAAAGTGCTGTATTGTGAATTGAATGTTTATGGCATTCATTATTAGAGTGAGTATCGATTGATATAATTTACTTGAAAATACTAGCAGAAAAAAAGTGAATGAAATAACACGATGACAATCATTAATTCGACCACTGCTTGAGATAAATATCAGCTCAAGCAATTATAAAAAAGGAGGCCATCAAGTTTAAACTTTGGATCGACAGAAATCGAAATTTGTATTACAATCTTTTCAACATTCTAGAATGCGTTATTTTGTATTTACATAAATAGTATTTGTCCTTTTTATGTAGCAAAAAGGAAAAGTAAAGTTGATTGGTAGATGAAGCTTAATATTCCTTTTTAAATTTATCATTGCACACAAGATTTCTTTATAAAAATTGTATAATAATTTTCTATACAAAAGGAGAAAATAAAAAAGATATTCCAAAAGGAAATTGCCCAAATATATTATGCTCACTACATCTTTAGGTATGCGTTTGCATAATGCATTGATATCGGAGCTATAATCGTTTGTCATAGTCCCTTTTATCTAGACTCATCTTGTATTTTGACTGATTGTAATGAACACGCTAGTCACCTTGTATTTTCTTTTGTACTTTTTGGCCAGGGGAATTACAACAAAAGAAGTACAATCAGTTTTCATAGAATACAGTATCATGACATAAAGGAGATCCACGCATAAAAGCGTGTGGGGAATAAAGTCAATGCGTCACTGCATTTTGAGTAACACCTCATTGTTTCCCTTTTTTACTCCTGGAATAAAAATGTAAATTTAGTTTTTTCTGTTAATTGATCCTCCCCTTCCCCTTTTTAACACTCCTCATTATTTCTCTTTCTTTTTCTCTCCTCACTTTTAAGCGTAGACGAATAAGGACCCTCTCCTAAATAAGTCACCAATAAAATAAAATAGACCCCTTCTTTTTTACAGTTGTTCTTTTTTTTTTAATATTTTAAAGCAAATATGATAAGAGATGAAGAAGACAATAAAAGTGAAATGAGTCAACGTAGAAATAATACATTCTCATGGTCATCTACACAGAGTTCAATTTTTACTCAATTCACTTTATATTCTATTACAGAAGAAGACCTTGTTTGGAATTATTTAATGCTTCAAGGCTATTTAAGCTTGAACACGGATCAAGAAAGAAGAGTCAAGATGATAGAGATGGTCTGTCGATTAGCATCACAGGGAAATTTGGCGATGATACAACAATTTATGGTCCATGAAAGAACAAGAGCATATGTTCAATTGGACGCAGTGACTGAAGAAGAACATTGGACGCCATTAATGTATGCTAGTTGCTTTGGAAAATCACCTGTGGCTCGATATTTATTAGAAAGGGGGGTAAAAGTGGATGCTCAAGACAAATGTAAGTCACATAAATACTGTACGAACTACTCAAGTATTAACCATTCTATAGTAGGATGGACGCCGCTGATGTGGGCTGTTATAAATGGTCATTGCGATGTAGTCGAGATATTATTAGAATACAATGCATCGCTCGACATAAACTCGACTCACGGTTCAACTGTCTACGACTTGGTCAACACAACTAACGAAAGAATGATGCAGCACTTTCAACGCCCTAATACAGTAAAAGAGTCACAGTTTATGTGGGATCAATGCTTACCAGATCAAATGTTTGTCTTTTCTGAAGATCAACTCGATATCATCTTGAACGTCGCCATCACCAATCTGAAATTACCTACTAAATCGAGGTCCGAAATTTATGTCCCTGCAAATATTCTTTTTTTGTGTGCTCGTTATGCTCATTATTATTACTCAACAAATGAATTAGTTGATAGATTATTAGTTGAAGCTATTCAAAGAATAAAAGATGTCATTCAAGTAAGAAAAAAAAAAAAAAAAAAAAGCTTTGTATTGATTTTAACTTACATTCTAATGTATAGAGTAACAAACGGGATGTTCATACATTAGCCTTTTGGATATCCAACTTGACGCATTTATTATACTATCTCAAAAAAGACACAGCTCTTGTAGCCTCTGCAGCAGAACATCAACCCTTAATTTCCGAGCTCGTCTCTAAGGCTTATACTGCCCTTATAGACGATTCACAAAAGCGGCTGGATTACATTCTTGAATCTGCCATGCTTGAATTTGAGCCACTCGACGGCTTTGATGTCATTCACTTTGCTCATGACTGGCAACGCTTCTTTTTTCGTCGATCTTCTTCCTCAGCATTTGTAGAGACGATATCCTCGCCTACTTCTGTTACTCACTTATTGAGTTCTATCTTATATGTGCTTCAGTCGTATGAGGTGCATCCAACCATTATCCATCAGGCCTTATCTCAACTGTTTCACTTCTTCTCATGTGAAATGTTCAACCGTATCCTGAGCAACAAGCGCATGCTGTGCAGGTCCAAGGCGCTTCAGATCCGCATGAATCTCACCGTGATTGAAGAGTGGGCTCGACAACAAGGCTTGACGATCGAAAGTCATTTGGTACCTGTGATTCAGATGGTTCAACTGCTGCAGTGTGTTTCTCAACTGACAGATCTTGTAGATTTTATACATACGATAAAATCGTTTGATCTCTTGAACCCAATTCAAATCAAGCGATTGATTGTACAATATCGATATGAAGTGAATGAAAGACGAGTGCCTGAAGAGATTGAAAAATATACAATGCAAATTGCAGAGGATACAATAAAACAGTATGTTCAAGAAAAGAAAACAAGTCGAAATAATAGTATGTCAAGTTTAATGTACGAAGAAGAAGAAGGAAGAGTGAAAGAGAAAAAGGATTCAACTTATATGCTACCCTTCTCACTACCAACCTTAATAAGTGAAAAAGTAATTCCTGTCATACCTGAAGATTGGCTTATGAAGTTGACCCCTTTATTTTCTCCCTAAAAAATTATTATTATTTACGCATATCATTACATCTCCTTTTTATATATATTTTTTTTTATTGTTGTCCTGCATATAATTTCTTTCCTTTTTTTTCCTTTTTTTTTTTTTTTTTTTTTTTTTTTCTTCTCTTTTTTTGTATAAATAAAAAACATGGAACAACAAAAGAAAATAAAAATATTTGAAAGAGAGTTGATTGAAGATCAATTTAATAGAATAAATCAAACGGATAATACAACAGTGATTATTACACCAAAATATAATACAACAAATAAAACAGAACTTAAAGTAAAGGATTTTACCTTTTTCTATACATTTATACTTACAGACAATAGATTGGTGTATTATTGCCCTTTAGTCAAAAGAATGATAACTTGACAGCAAAGATTGTTTGGGCGTAAATAATACTTAATACAAAACAGTAAGAGAGCTCATAGTTACTTGGTAGTGGTTCGTCGGCCATAAGAATGGCAGTGAATGATATAAATCAACAACAAATGATACCAGGTGCATATATAACACTCATTGAGAAGGATTCATTTCCAGATACAACACTCAATCAAATGTCAGTTACCAATGCTGTTTATTCATCTGTTACATTTATTACAACAAGGCGTTGTTGGTATCATTGGTGATATTTCAAGTTCATGGACAAGTTTAAGTGCACTCATATCTTCTACTTTACAAGTACCACAGTGTTCGTTTACCGCCAATGCCGGTAATTATTTGAGACATCATAAATAACAAAGCACTAATGTCATAAATATAGTGGCACTATCGGATAAAACACAATATAAATACTTTTTTAGAACGATACCAACGCAAGTTATCATTGCTGATGCCATGCTTGAATTTGCTTCTAAAGAAGGATGGAAAAAATTAGGCATCCTCTATACAGATGATCCACTTGGTCAACAATGTAATATTTATATACATCTACAGCAACAACGTACTGATTACTATCATATAGTCTATCAAAGAGCCATCATTCAAGCAGGCACAATGGATATTCACATCACACAATATCAATCCATTCCCACCAATTCAGACCAACAAAATGACGGTTTAAATAGTGCACTCAAGAACTTGACAGATAGTGGTGCACGTATCATTATGGTCGTAGCCAACCCAACAAGCAAAATCATGATCCGTGCCAATCAACTAGGACTTGTGAATGAGAATTATGTTTGGCTATTGATGGGCGATGCAGAAGAGGATTTGAAGACACAAGTCGACGTGTTCAACACAAATCACACACCAACAATTGATTATGCAAGTGCATTTCAAGGACTTTTTATGTTTGACAACTGGTTAGGATTGTATGGCTATCCTCCTTTTGAATCCTTTTTAGACCAGTGGGCGAAGCTGAACCCTCAAATGTAACTACTATTAGAATAAGGAGTAAGCAAAAGATGTTTATGTATAACAAATAGGTATCCTTTTGCTGGCTATAGGAATATTAGCTATTATGAAGGGTAAAACTATTTATAATAGAGAATATAAACTATATTTCATGACACTAAAGCAAATAGGTTAGCTTATTCTTGCATGATGGTCATGGCTAAAGGATATGGAAAATTAATAGAAGACAGTAGTAATCAGACTGGGCAATTACTTAAATTAGCATCAGGCGAGCTGGGTGATGAATTACTGCCTCCTGCTTTTAATATAAACTATGTTGGTCCTGAAGGTCCAATGACATATGATTCAAATGGTGATCTTACTACAGGGTAGCTATGGATAGTCTTGTATAGTTTACTTGTAAATAACAACCATGCATAGGAACTATTTGGTTTATAATTTACAACATGGAAATAAAGTGGTTGTAGGTCAAAGCACAGGTGGTATACTTAATATCACGTCAGCCCCTTTATTCTATGACGGTTCATACAATGTAAGGTTAACAATAACATCATTGCCCCTTTCATTACTAACCGCTATTCTAGGCTCCTTTAGATTCACCACCAAGTGTAGCTTTAAATCCTGAACTAGGTTCTCCCATTTCAAATGTCATCCTTACCTTATCCTTTTGTGGTATTTTGTTTTCATTCTTTTGCTTTTTACTAGTCTTGATTTATCGTAAGCATGAAGTATTCAAAGTCTCAAGGTAGCCGCATACACATTAGCAATCATATCAAACTTAATTGTCAAAGAGTAGTCCTTTGTTTTGCTGTTTAGAATTAATTGGGTTTATATTGACCTATGGCTCTGTTATCACGATGATCGGCATACCATCAACAGCCTCGTGTATTGTTACGCCTGTTACATTCAGTTTAGGTTTTTTGCTTGTGATAGGGTAAATAACAATAGGAGAGAAAGAATGTTGTATAGATGCTAAAAAGATAATAATAGAAATATGATTGCCAAGAATTATAGGATATATAGAATATTTAATAACATTTTTATTACAAGAAGTATCATTACAGATGCACACTTGATAAGATCTGTTGTAGTCATTGTAGGCATTGATATGGTAATTAATATCAGTAATACCAGTGCCTTGTATATTTATTTATATGTTTATAGATCATCTTGATTATTGGCTTAATCGTTGCAAGACCACTTCCTACGAGATTTGATGTTTCATTTTCAACTCATTATTGGAAATGTGCTACAGAAGACAAGGGCAAAAAGATGGTCTTTTTAGTCTTGTCCACATCTTATGCGGCTTGCTTATTATTATTTGCTACCTTTTTAGCTTACAAGACACGATTTGCTGGTAAACAATACAATCGATACAGTGAATGTAAACAAATGGGCTTATCTGTCTAGTAAGCACCTTTTATATCATCATTCACTCGATCTGATTCTTTATTAGTAATATCCTCTTTTCTGCACTCGTTGGGTTTGCTGTGATTGTGAATCCATTAGCCGACTTTTATACCAAATATTACATCATCGTCATTGCCATTCTTTGGGCCACCACCTTTTCTCTCTTGATCTTATTTTTTCCCAAAGTTCAAGCCTTTTATCAATACAAACTCAAGGAAAGAAGGCAGCGTAGACAATTAGAAGAAAAATCATTTGGACACCAACAAAATAGTTTGTTTTCATTTTTACAATCGGATCAACAATCACAACCTGTTATAAGTGAATTATTAAATCTAGATCAAATCTTGCACTCAGATGAGCCCATCCTATCTGAAAATAACTCAAGACGGAAACCAAGCGCGGTGAGTACAACCACGACGACTACAGGCGATGGATGTCAACTGATTGAAGTACATGAAGGTGAAATGCCGATACGTAAAGTATTTCGATATTTTCCATTTTTATCACAATGGGAGATGAATCACATCATGGTCTTCCCTTGGCTGGGCTATTTCTCACACTTTTCTGTAAATAGTCAATTATAAAACAAGCTGTCAACTCTAATCGTTACTCTATAGAAAGATGCCAAGAAAGGAACGGTCGTATCCTATTATCAAGTTACTGTTTACTCTGCTAAATTAGAAGATTACGTATTAAAAATACACGGTCAAGGGTGGTATGATATTTATATTCAGCTACCCACTTTAAACTCTTTGAATACTTGGCAGCAATGCTTTAATCAAAGGAAGCCAGATGCACGACCTTATTTCACCACAGAATAAGTGATAAATAAAGCTTGGAAAGACTGCAGATCGAAATGAATGCAAAAAAAAAAAAGATGCAGTACAATCACTTTGAGTTTGCAAGTTACAAAGATTCGTAATTGTCAAATTCATTTGAAAATAAAAAAACACAAATGTAAAATTGATTTGTTTAATTTTTATACTGTTTAACTGTTTATACAAGGTTGCAATGATGAAGTACCTCAAGAAAGCACTAGAAAAATATCAATCTACAAAACATAAAGATACGATTGTTATGCTGGTTGTCGCTGCCACCGGCATAGTAAAAACAAAAAGGGAACGCATTAGCTTATCTGTAGTTGACATAAACTTCAAAAGCTACCCTGCCGTTTAAAAGTTACCTGCTTCGAGAACAACTTCGATGTAGCATTAATTGAGTATAAGTGAGTACCACCAAACCATTGGCAGTTTAAAGGATCCAAAGCATTTTCCTCTACCAAAAGAGCCAAGAGAAGGATACGGGAAAATGAATAGAGCAATTACTATCTAGAAAAACTGTAAAGTGTACATTCAAAGATCGTTAGAAAGTGCTGATACATCTACTAGCGCCAGCATTATCATTCATAGAGGTCAAATGATTTATTCGGGTGAAATGCATACCATTTATATAAAAAAAAGTTTGTCTTTTACAAGTTAATGATCAAAAGGAATCTGTAAAGATTTGATTGAATTATTTGGATCGAAACGAGCATTACAAGATATTCATTAGTAGCAAATTCCACACGAACTTCACCTTTGGCTTTGTTTCTCCTTAACAAGAATATTTATTACTGCAGCCAATCTCTATTCATCTTGATGCTATCCACTGCATTACTGATTTTGATGATGGCACATTGTACACTATAGCTATTTAACCTGTAGTCTACATACACGCAATGGGTCAGTTTTGTATTCTTTAAAAGTCTTACACATCTTTATCAAAAGAAAAATCGTAGGAATGGAAACTCTAACATAACTACAAATCAGTGCGGCTAAACATAGGGTAACTTAAACTGTACATCTTAAAGCGACCGCCCAGTTGGGCCTTTTTCATGTAAAAAATTTGAAAATACATAAAGTTGAGAAACTTTGCTAAAAATGCAGAAATGGATAAGATTTTGAATGGAGAGGAGCGATTTGCAAGCATATTTATTTATTTAAATAGATAAAAATAAAAATTGGCATTAGATGCATAACAAAAGAAATTCTTGTCTTTTATGGAACACCTGAATACTCTGTGCGAAAAACTTTAATTAGGACGCATTTTACTTATTTAGTCACTGTTTACTAAACCATAGATATCCTGCAATTCTATCATCATATTGTTTACAAGTTGAAACAACGTAGACTGTGTCCAGTTGTGGGCTGTCAGAAAACAGTATCAGGTTATGCGATATGAAGGGTTAATTTTAACGGTGTTTTCAATAGATTTAGCAAAAGAACACTGAT
Source organism: Rhizopus delemar RA 99-880 (assembly GCF_000149305.1). Lineage (NCBI taxonomy): Eukaryota > Fungi > Mucoromycota > Mucoromycetes > Mucorales > Rhizopodaceae > Rhizopus > Rhizopus delemar. The sequence continues at coordinate 460,626 of NW_027137842.1, forward strand.
GCGGCCATTAATGTTCGTAAATCTCCATATCATAGATAAGTTCTGTTGCAAAATTTTCTCGTAGTACCCTTCCTTACAAAGAGAAAATCCTACTGGTGATGAGATTACTACTTTATAGTCACCTTATTTGATCCTTAGATCCTTAAACCGTCACTGTGTCATCTTGGTGGTATGCGATAAAGATCCAGTCATAAATCGAGCTTGTGTTGCAAGTACCAATATAATAACAACAATAGAAATTCAATACGTAATAAACTTTCTTTATTCCAATTCATTTGGATCTATTTGTAAATCTTTTGTATTTGTATATACTTGCTTCGACTATTCAAATAACTAAGTACGTATTTCTTACCATTTTATATTTTTATTTTTACCATTTTCCAAATTTGAACAACATTATCTTCAGCACAACTAGAAATAACCCAGGGTTCTGCAGGATTCCAATCAAAATCAGAAATCTTGGCTGTATGACCACTGTGAACAAACTATATGCATTTTCTTATTAGCCATCAACTTTTATCTACTTCATAATTACCAGTATTTCTGGTGGTCCATCCTCTGCATCTTCTGGTGTTTGTTCTTTTCCAATCTGACTCAAATCCCATACAATTATTTTACGATCACTTGCTGCTGAAGCAAGAATAGGATCTTCATGTGGACTCCATGCCACTTGACTTACTTCTCCTTCATGCGATTCTAAAGAATACAATGTGTCATTCATTTTTCGCATATCAAACAATCCTATTGTCTTGACTTGATGTGTTATTGAATATGTCATACAAATAATTTATTCATACTTGGTCTGAGCTGCCTGTAGCTAGCATCCACTCTGTCTTGGGGTGAAATGCGACTGAATTAATCTCTGCGTTATGAGCCTGTATATTTTGAACAGGTTTATTTGCCTCACGCGTATCCCAGCTATAAATGTATTTGGTTAAGAAAGCATATAAAATTCGTTGGTTTCTTACATCATTAATCTTTTATCATCGGCTACAGAAGCAAATAAACAATCATTAACTGAATTCCAACTCACATCCTGTCATAATTAGCTTTGTAAACATTCAATATATGCCTTTTCTTACTTCGACACATGATGTATGTCCTTTATAAACTTGTAATGGCTCTAATTCATTATTTTTATTTGGTTTTATTCCAATATCCCTTTACATAAATAATATTAGTCTTCATTTTCGCGCAACTTACTTTTTTTTAAAAAATTTACCATTGACAAATAAGCTGATCGAATCCAGCACTTAATAACTGATTCTTTTTTGCTGTATGAGGATTCCACGCTAACCCATACCCTTCCATGCTGTGCCCTTTCAATCTCAATATACTACTATCCTTTCTATCAAACACAAGCACATCGCCTGCCACTGTTTTAGTTGCAGCGATAGTAGAATCTGAAGGCATAGAGCGTGCACGATTTACTTCTCCTTCATGAACCAACTTTTGTACAATCTCGAGTTTGGTCTTTTCATTCTTCGGGACTTGTAATTGAAGATATTGAAGATAGTTGGTTTCCTGATCACTTGTATGAGTGCCGATAAGCAACTCTTGATTAAAAACTCCATTGCTGTCCCTTTTAAAAACAATTAATGTTGCTATTGCTATTGTAAAGTATATTTAATTACAGGGATTTTTCAGGTAACCATTGTAGTGTAAGAGTTGGCCAGGTCAAGTTATGTGTGATGATCATGTCATATAATAAAGGGGCTTGTTTTTTCCACTCATTATATTCTTCCAGAATCTTTTTTTGTTCATTCTCGGTATCTTTTATAGTAGATTTAGTCATAAGCATCCAAAAGCATTTGCATGTACAAACCTGATGTACTCATTTGTTATGCGTGTGTTTGTATAAGAAAAAAAAAAAAAAAAAAAAAAAAAAAAAAAAAAAAAACGCGTTTTTTATTATCAGAAGAGTCTGTACATACCACCCCTTACTTTCCATATATAGTGTGCGCTACCATTATCTCGAACAAGCTGTTCGAAGCAGGTGGTTAGCAGTCGTGAAACTGGGAAAATAAGCCATATATGGAAAAGTAAGAAATTTTTTAAATGTTTACCTCATTGAGAATCTGACAAACTTAGAAAACGCCGAGACGCGTATGCCTATGAAATTGGGCCTAAAGATGAACAATTGAACAAAAAAATTATGCCTTTGGCAGATAAACTTGAAACAACGAAATTTAGAAAAGCCTGTAATGTATATAGAAACGACTCAAAAGCAGATTTTTTATACTACTTCAAATTCAAGGTTTTTTGAGCAGCTAAATAAGGATGGATGGCTGGCACAACTGAACACACAGCTTATACATGAGAAAAAAGGCTTATAGAATACTCATATTAAGACATTGGTGAAAAGTAACCAATTGCTCACACAAGAAAAGCCAACTTCAAGAAGGCCATAAAGTTCACTTTCTTAACTTCTTTAACAAGTGACCTTTTACTACAGTCAACGAATGCGGCTGAGGGTTGGATTCAATCTTTCAAGGGCTTTGTTTTAAAAGAATTAACATGCAAACTTACGATAAAAAGCATAACGCGACATCCAACTGCGAGGAATGTAAAGCCTCGAATCAACAAGAGATAAGAATAGATGAACAAGTAGGCCCAAACTGACATGAACTATTTTAGAAATTGTATATTCATTGATGAATCCTGCTTTGACATCAATTTGTGACCAATATGTACTCGCTTAGTTCGAAAAAATCTAGCTGTAGCAGTTACATCCTTAACAAGAGATGAACCGCATGTTATTATAGAAGTAATATCTGCATTAAGTGTTGTTAATATTGAGATTAGAATTTTTCAAAAGCCAAAAAAAAAAAAAAAAAAAAAAAGGCAAAGTAGATGAAGTCCGTAAGAGAAAAGCAGATAGACTTGAGGATGATGGGGAAAGTGATATTGTAAGGCATCACTATATTAACTACATAAATAATACGATGAACCAAATAAATAAATTTTTCTGGGTGAAAGACTTCTATCTTGCTATGGGTAACGCACCCATTCATACCTCTAATTAAAGTAGGTATACTCATCTTTCTTCTTATTCTTCTGAATTAAGCTCTATAAAATAACATTGGGCTTGTATTAAAAGCAGAGCTAAACGGAGCCAGTTTGATGATAAAGAAGACCTATACATAAGAATAGCAGAAGCACGTAATGAAATACCACGCAATACTATCAAAAACCTTTTGCAGCATTCTGTTACACTTTTCTCCCAAACACTTAATAACGAATAAATTTTATAAAAATAAAGAAGTTTCGCAAACTGAATAGATACTTACAGTAAGCTGATAAGGCAAAATACTTTTTTAAATATAACTATGAATTTAAATTAGCAATCTTTAGCATGAAAAATTGGTATTTTTTTAATTTAAAGCATAATCCTTTGTTGACACATCTGCTGCGATAGGTTCCAGAACGCCTAATTCATTAGGGCAAAAGTGAAATAAAAGAAAAATAAATTTTGTATATTGCCTATCTAGATTTTTAAGGTTTCGTAAAGGTTGACTAATTGTTTAATATCATCCAACTGCATGATGAAGCCAGGCAATTCAAGAATTGATTTTGGAACATCAATGCTATTGACTTCAAAGACAACATAAAATCTATGATTACGTTGTGTGCACAATATACAGCCACACGGTGTCATGCACCAAAAAAAATTGCGTAAATACATTTTGCAATAGCAAGTAACAAATTCTTAATTTTTGAACTATTGGTTGGCCTTGTTAATTCTTTGTCTTTACTTTTTAATACTTAAAACGCTTCAATTTACTCCATCCCAATGTCTAAATTTGTGTTTATTTGTTTATAGTCATGTTATTGTAGAACAGTGTCTGATCATAACGGACATTGAACAATCACAGTTAAAGGTATATTAAAATTGATAAAAGATAACAATATAATCGACAAGTCTCTTAAACTTCTCTATTGAGTGAAGACAGAAGAGAGTGGCTAGCGATGCGAAAACGAACCCTTTAATCGTATGTTGTTATACCTTAATAATAAAAATGATAGGAAATAAGAGGTCTTTAAATCAAAAATAAATTTTATGCAGAAAATGGTTGTACAAACGATACCATTGTCCTCTCTACTATAATGCAATTTTCATAAAAAATGATTAAAGATTCTCTTCTTCTTTTTTTTTTTCTTTGGAATTTAGTTTCAGGCTATTAGCTATAAAAAATTATAAAAGCAAAATATACCGTTATATTTATTTATTCGTTAGCTTAGTGAGGCTTTTTTCGTTTATTTACCGTTTCAAAGTAGATAAACAAGATTTTTGAATTCTTGGAAAATCAAGAATGAGGTAATAACTCCCTCTAGTCGTGCAATAGTATGATTAGTTGTTGTACGTCTAACATTCCAACTAAATAAAATATAAAAAGAGGGTTAATTGAAGCGTACTCTTTTCTTTTCAAGATCATGTATCTGATGTAAGGCCTATTGTAGATAGAAGTAAAATTCTAGACTACTCTGCCACTGGTTAACTTATTTCCCATTGTCTAAACAAGGTTTGTGGTAGATAGGGAGTTATATTCTAGTCTACCCTTTCCGCTGGTGATTTCCATTGCATTTATGAGAATGTTTAACTCATAAAAGCTCAGTAGTTCTTCGGAATTTGCTGTTATTTTTTTATATTCAATTTAAATCAAATGAAAAAGTTGGAAAAGATTAACCGTTTTACTTAATAGAAACAAGCACATGCACTTCACGCCTTTTTGTATTTTATAAGAGTATCTACAGCTCAACAATATTTTATACTTTTTTTTTAATACAAGATGTACATTTTTAAGCTTAATAAAGGTTTATTTTAAAACTTTTTTGGAGTAACCATATTTCAGTCAGTTAGAAGAATTTAGCAAAAATGCAACACATCAAGTTGAACAAATGAAAGTGTTTTTTGTTTTTGTTTTTTTATATATATACGATCACACCAAATAAACCTTGGGACAAAATATTGAAACAAAAAATTTAAAAAACATGGTATGGAAGTTCAAGACCAATTAATACCTGTGAACCTAAGCTTAGGTTTTCAAGTTTTGAGAAAAGAAAGATTCACATGTTTATTTTTAAAATATACTCATAAAATAATTTTCAGTATTCTGTTGCGCCATCTTTAACTGTAATAACTGCTTCACATCGCCTCTTCATGCTTCGAACTAATCGGTCGGCAAACTCATCATCAAGTATTGCCCACCCTTCTTGTAGAGCCACCTTCAATTGCTCCAAGTTTTTGACGGACAACCATTTTCTCTCAATTTGCCTTGCAGTAGCATTCCGTACATGCTCAGTGGGGTTCAAATCAGGGCTTTGAGCAATCCAGTACTCAAAACCCCTAATTTGGTAGGTTTTCTTCCACTATTGAGCATAACCACCTGTATGATAGGAAGCACCATCTTCTTGGAAGACAAAATCCCTCTCCTGATGCACCGTGACATTTGTAAACCAAGGATGGGATCTGTTGGCTAAAATATTGATGTATGTTTCTTGGTCTACAGAACAGGTATCAATAATTTTTAAAGGTCCAAAGCCTCCTTCCCAAAAACATTTCCAAACTATAGCACCACCACCACCACCCACTTGACTGTAGATATTATATTTCTTTTGTCACAATGTCCTCCTTCCTTCCTGAGTACTCTTTTACTGCGTTTACTGTCTTCCATACAAAAACGCAATTCATCATACCAAACAACGTTTCTCCATTGGCCTTCAACCCAATTGATGCGTTCCTTCTCCCATCGTAGCTTACTTTTGTAGTCAATCTAGGCTTGTGAACTGCTCTGTACGATTTGAAGTCGAGTCGTCCGACGTACGATCGAAGAGTTTCTATACAAACAAAAACATCTAACTTTGCTAATTCTATATTTATTTCTTTATATAGGCTAAAGGGTTCTCTCTAATTATCCTGTTCAAGCGCCTTTCAGTTCTTTCATTTATTGTCAATGGTCGCACTGTTTGTTTGTGAGACAAAGGGCTACCATAGTTATCAATTTTGGCTTTTATGTCTTGTACAGTAGACCTGTTCAATCCAACAGATTCTGCAATCTCTCCTATCGTGTGATGTGTTCTAGGGAGATAAAAAACACCACATGCTTTACTTGTTTTGTTTCATCTTCAAACATAACTAAAGGTCGTGTCGTGTGCATTTTATGAAGATTTGAGCTGACATGTTTTTTTTTAATGAGTTGATGGATGAGAAAAGAGGAACTTTATTTTGTTATGAGGTTAGAATTATTCTCAATAGATTTCTTTGTTTGAAGATTAATTTATTGGCTGTATTAGCTCTTATTTCCTTTGCCTCTCCCACAGCTGAACCTAACCTATTTTATACGACAACAACGAATTGCGTATTTCATCTGATAACGAGTATACCGATCCTAGTATTTCACATAACAACGTCAACCTTGATTATAGTATTACTCCAATGGTTCTTTTCCAAAGGTTCTTTATACTTGCATAACATGCAAATATATTTCTCATTCTTGGCCAGTTAATTTTTTTTATAAAATAATAAAGCTAATCGATACCATTAGATACACAGCAGGTCCGGAATGTGCCACATTACTCCTTAATATTCTGAAGTGAAGGGAAATACCCTCGCCATGTAGTATTATCACAAACTGGAAGTAAAGCAGTATCGCTACCAATTGTTTGATGCGAACACTCGCGAAATGAACGCATTAATCGATACTTAGGGCATCGGACTATATGTCGCAGAGGAATAGTTACCTCCACTCGCACAGGGTTAACCTCCACGGGGACTTTTAGTAAGGTGCTGCCGCTGGGCTTCCTTATTTTGCATTTGTTTCCTTAATACCGTGATTGACTAGTATATCCTTTCAAAAGTTGCTTGCTTATGCCAAGTTACAAAATAAGAATGTCTCTTATCTAGGAAGGTACTCTGAAAAGTAATGAAGTTCAATTAGCCATTTTCTCTTCGCGTAGGTAAGTATCTCTCCGCAACAAATTAAACGTATATTATAAATAATATATAGTTGGCCTAGTTAATTCAATCTTAACCAAAAAAAAAGACTCTATATTCCATCTCCTCTATCCCTCTTTCATGCTTACCATAATCTAAAAACTATAGAATACTAGAAAAATAATATGCAGAGAGGATATTTTTATTTGCTAGCACGGGGAGACCACGTGGACTCCCCCCCCCTCCCCTCTTTTCTTTTCTTTATATATTTTTTTAATTTTTTTGGTCGACTTTTTATAGATTTTTTATGCAATTTTGATCTCAAATAGAGCCCCATCTTTAAAAAATAAAAAATACTTCGAGCTTATGAAAAAAACTTGAAAAAATTCAAGTGATTAGTAAATGATAGTTGTTGGTGCTGTTTGCAAACTATGTTGACCGACGTTGATGTCGTTGAGCATTAATACATGCTGTTGTGTCGTGAGATTGTTAGGCTTTGTGGTTTAATCAGGTTTAATATAAGTTGTTAAAATAAAGTTTTGGTAATTGAATAAAGTATTGGATAAAGTAAGATCCAAAAAGAATAGAAAATTGGAGTTATAAGATCGCTTGTGTAGAGTGACCACCAGATCTTGTTAAGTAGATCAGACTTGTTTGTAATAAGGTAACTTGATGAGAATTTTAAGAATGTTTACAAGGAAGATAATTGGCTTCAAGGGACTTGTCTTGCTTGTGTTTTAAGAGAGTTAAACCAAAAGGTTCAGAGATAAAAATACTTGATTTGTTGATAAAACGAATTTTAATTATTTAAGATAAGTCAAGTTAAGAGAAGTGAAGTCAAGAGAAGTGTAGTAAAATAGAAATAAAAACATGTCTATTTTATAGACAAAGGAAAATAAGATTTGATTTTTGATGTTACTGGTTAGATACTTGTAAGTTGAGTGTAAGTTTATTGGATAGTTTTGATTTATTTCGTTGTTGTTTGGAGTATTTCGTAAGAGAAATCTTGTGTGAGCTGTTATAAGCTTTTATACGGTATCTTGATATAGATAGTGACCACCAGATCTTGTTAAGTTGATCAGACTTGTTTGTAATAAGGTAATTTGATAAGAGTTCTGAAAGTGTTTACAATGAAGATAATTGGCTTCAAGGGACTTGTCTTGCTTGTGTTTTAAGAGTATTATACCAAAAGATTCAGAGATAAAGATATTTGGTTTATTGATAGAATATATTAATATTTTAAAAAAAGGCAAGTTGAGGTAAGTCAAGTTAAGTGAAGTTTTTCAAAAAGAGAATAAAAAGCTAGGCTTTTTATAAGCAAAAAAATTAAAGGTCCATTTTTTCAAAAGGAAAAATTTTGGGGGAGGGTTAAAAATTTTGAAGGGGGTTAAAATTTTTTTAAAGGGTTAAAAATTTCCAAAAGGTAAAAATTTTTCCAATGGGTTAAAATTTGTAAAGGGGTTTTCAAAACGTCCAAAATTTAAACCTGAAAATTTTGGGGGTTCCCTTTTTTTAATTAAAGGCCCCTTGGTTTGGGGGGGGATTTTTTTTAAAAGGAAAGGTTTGTTGGGAATTTTTAAAAAATTTGTTGCCCGGAACCAAGTTTTTTTTTTTTTTTTTTTTTTTTTTTTTTTTTTTTTTTTTTTTTTTTTTTTTTTTTTTTTTTGATTAATTTTCCTTAGACCGAACGTCTTCGATCTAATGATTCAAGCCATTTTGTTGACTTAAGTCGCTAAAACGACTTGCGTCGGAAAGATTTTGTACAACCTGATTGCCTTCTTCGTCACATTGTAACTTGTTAGTACTTGGGAGTTGGCTTGTGTTAAAGTGATGTAGATTTGTTTAAATTGAGGTTTGAAGTCTTGAATGACTTGAGTTTAGGTAACTTGATTGAACGTTTAACAGTTCTTTTGATGGAGTAAATTGTCTTTGAGTAGTGAGCACCAGATCTTTTTAGGTCAATAAGGTTAAGAGTAAGATTGTTTGATAAAAGATTAAAATAAAAGGGATCTTTCTTGATTTGTGATAACTCGGGTATCAGATCAGAAAGAATAAGTAAAAATAAAAAGAAAAGAAAAGGTTATTGTGACCCAATAAGAAAAGATTGCTTTTTAAGCGTAAGAAGATTTGATTTCTTGAATTTTTAGAATATATTGGATTTATTGGATTTATTGGATAATGTTATTTTGTATAAAATATTCATCTTATTTATATAAAAATTGGCGTGGCTTATTGTTTGTGTTGTTTGACATCTATGTCGAACGACATCAATGTCGCTGGACATTGTGAAATCTTTATATTTCAGGGTTTAGATAGGATTGAGGTAAGTTGTTAATATAATATATTGAGATTTGAATAAGGTATTGGATATAATTTGTATCCAAAGAAGTAAAATAGAATAGATGTATGTTTGAGTATTAGTGACCATTAGATCTTATTAAGTTGATCAGACTTGAATTGAATAAAAAGAGTAAAGGTAAAGTAAAGATAAAATAAAAGGGATTTACAATGAAATATAAGTTTCAAGGGATTATTGGTTCTTCCTATTTGTATAAATAAAATAAAGAGATAATTGGATTTAAAGGATATTTATTATGATAAAGTAAGGTAATGTAAAAATAATAGGTAAGATAATAGGATAAGATAATAATAATAATCGAAATATTTATTAAAAGATACTGATATTTATATGTTTTTGATTTTCATACTTTTATGCTGTTTTTGGTTTTTCTTTTGTTTTCTTCTTTTTTTTTGTTGTCTTTGAATTCCTTTGCTATTGTAATTTTAACGTTTTTCTCGTTATGGCCTTAAGAATTTAGAAGCAAATTTGACTTTTCTTTAGAGGGTAAAAGAATTTGAGATCAAAGACTTGTGTTTAAATGAATAAATTTGGTTTGCTTGTAGTAAGTGACCACCAGATCTTGTATTGTAGATCAAACAGTAAAAAGTAATAAAGAGTTTTCTTGATAAGAGAATATAAAAGTGATACGATGAAGATAATTTGACTTCAAAGGACTTGACTTGCTTGAGTTATAAAATAAAAATAAAGAGTTTTGATAAAGAGGAACTCGATGTTTATTTGAATAAAAGATATTTTTAAAAGTGAAGTTCAGTACAGTTCAGTGAATTTATAAGAGGGGATATTTATATGATTATTATTTTGTGTTTTTCTATTTTTGAATTTTTTTTGGTTTATCTTCAGGGACTGAGGTCCCTCCTACGACTGAGTCCATCCTAGGACTGACTCCTTCCTAGGACTGAGTCGCTTCTTCAGCAAAAATTAAACCAACTGCGTCACAACGCTGTGAGATTGGAGTTTGTAAGGTTTTTAGAGTGTTAAATAGGTTTGTATTGAATAAGTCTTGATATAAGATCAAAGGTTTATGTAGGATTTGATTCCAAAAAGAGTAATGATTTGAGTGTGAGTTTCTTGCGTTAAGTGACCACCAGATCTTTTGAAGTAGATCAAACTATTTTGAGTAAAGTGAAATAAGAAGATAAAATAAAAGTAAAATAAAAAGGATTTACAATGAAGTGTATATACTTCAAGGGACTTCTTGTTCTTGATGTTAAGTAAAATAAAAGAAAAATAGAAGAGATTTACTTTGAATGATATTTATTAAAATAATCAAAAAGTAAAGTAAATAAAGCAAAGTAAAGTAAGTATAAGTAAGTATAAGTAAGTGAAGTTAGAAAAAGAATAAGAAATATTGGGCTATTTATATATTTTTTTGGTTTTTCTGATTATGTATTGTTTTTGGTGATGTTTTGATAAAAGTTTTTGTATGAATTCATAGAGTTGTATGCGTTTGCATTGCTGTATGAATTCAGGCAAGATTCGTGACACCAAGAATTGAATTTTCTACATTCGTTGTGCTACAACACTAATATAATCGTTTGCCTCATCATACTACATCTACATTCAGAAAAAAAATATGCCGCTATTTGCGTCTTCAAATCGTCACCAACAGGATTTGAACCTGTGCGGGCAGAGCCCATATGATTTCTAGTCATACTCCTTAACCACTCGGACATAGTGACTTGTTATTTTTTGCTGAAACAATAAAATAATATTTACATAAGCTATTGTCCGGTCCGGAAATCACGTGACAGTTTGCCGGGTGTTTGTGAAGTGACGTCATCCTTGGTGTTCTGTCCCCTTATTATTTTACTATGGAACCATTTGAAAAAACTCGAAAGACGTTGCATCCTCATAACCGAAACATATAAATAGTTATATTACTTTGTGTTGTAGAGCAGCAACTGATTGTAGTTAATATTGATATATATACAAGTCTTAATACAAGATCATAGTTAAGTTTATTTAAATAAGATTGTTATGCTCCAAAGAAAATCATTGTATAGCAATCAAGCACTATGAGCGATTGATAGTATGAGTATATGGAAATGTAGAATTATTAAAATATATATGTATCTACCAAAATAGACTGATGAATGAAGAGCAAGTGCTTATATTAAATTATGTAAAGATCCGCATAGTACATGTATTAATGTCTACACTGTGAAAAGTATATAAACCCTGGACATATATTATTAAATAAAGACATATATAATTCTGGATCCAATTGAAATATCCATTTTTATTTTTATGAACAAAGCAAAGATCATACAATCAATTTCAATTAAACATATTCTTTTAGAATATATTTTGTATCATTGAGAGTTCTTTGATAAGAAGTATCAGCTAAAATAACAAAGTTCAACCCAATGTCAGGAAGATTGCTCATCTTTCACATAATTGAAACAAGGCGTAGAATAATGCTACTCAAATTAATGAGGAAATCTCAGAATAAAAAAAAAAAAAAAAAAAAAAAAAGATAATCTATGACATACAAATGAAAAGTTTTCATAATCAAAATCATAGATGACACTGGTCAAAGTATCTGAGGATTAGAAGAAAGTTTACAATAAAAGATATCAAGCTACTTAATAAATACTTGACTTGGATTAGAATACTTTTTACTTTAGCTGAAATCAACATCAGTCTTAAAAAAAGTACATAGACTATTTATTTTTATTTATACCTTTTACTTGATTATTATTACCATTATATAACACTCTGAGCATATGTTATTAAATAAGATTATGTATATTGTTTTTATTTTATTGAATTTATATTTATTATCGTTTCTTGTAAACAAAACAGGGTCATTCAAGCTTCAAAAACCTGTGGGATTAAAGTAAGAATTGGAATTTCAATGTCTCAAAGTTACAAACCTAAATGTTGAATTATACTAGACACATCTCGATTACTGTAGTCTCAAAATCGATAAATATTTCAATAGTCAAGAACACTGACTTTGATAGTTTTTTTTTGTTAATGTCATGTGAGATCATTTAAATAGCCTTGAATAACATTATGTATCATGCATATCATAGAGCGTTGCATGTAATAAACAGTATAGCCAAATTTACCGTATTATTCATGATTTTAAGACAATGAGTCATATCTGTTAAGACGTTGTTTGAACTGATTAGGCATTGTATGCTACTCTTGTACAATAGAGAATTTCAAAAGAACCATCAATTATTTTACTTTATTGAGAAAAACAAGACACTTATTCCACAAGTCCTTTATACATCAGAAAGATAACGACATTCGTGTTCTTTTTGGTAGCTTGCTTGAGAGTGTTTTGTTTTTGTTAAGCATGAGTGATTGAATAGATGTGATATGTCAAGTAAAGAATAGAAAAAAGATACAGTGTTGCAATTGCGTATGGTTTTCAAAGATTGTAACTGTACAGTACAAGACGCACCTTTTTTTTTCAATGATATAATCATTAAAAATAGCTCAATCAGAATATTTTAATGTGGTAATAATAATTTCCCACTGGCATTTCAAGTAGTATTTTACGATCATATGACATCTTTATTTTGCATTACAAGTCTTTATTTAGGAATAAGAAGAGCTTTTTTATTATTTTTTTTTTCTATAATCAATTATCATTTTCTTATTTTACAAAAGGTGTTTATAATTTATATTTTTTTTTTTTTTTTTTTTTTTTTCATTCTTTCTATTGAATGATTAAAAGATGCTACTAGTTTTTGTGCTAATACAAAATAAATCAATGCGAATTACTTTTTATCAAGTTTAAAGAGACTAATTAATTTTAGAAATAGCAACGTTGATCATTAAATAAAGAACGCTGTGTACGACTATGGATGATGAAACAAAACGTAAAATGGTACATGATTAGCCTTTGTTTCTGTCATACAAAAACGGCTTTGATTCTAGTGAGACAGTACAAACAATAATGACGGAATAAGTAATACTTTTAAAAAAAAAACCCTTTTTGAATTCTAATGAATATTCATTCACATGAAAGAAAGAAAGAGAAATAATGTGAGAGAGAGGGATAGGCAGTTTATCCTTTTTCGTGTTGAATACATGAATTAGGAATAGAGAATATTTGATGAGTTGTAAAATATTTTAAACCTTTATTAAAAAAGGAACAATCAAAAGTTTGTAACCAAGGATAATTATATCATAATGAAAAAAAGTTCTGGAACACCAATCATATTAAATAAATAAAATATATATAAAAAAAAAAGTACAAGATACCAGAAAAGTCGCTTCCGATTCCGATAACTTTTTTTTTTTTTGCTTATCATTTTTATTCTTTTTTATATATATTTCCTAGGGGATAGTAAACCATATTTGATATAGTGGCTTTAGTGATCTTTAGGGTTATCAGGGACCCTTTGTTGAATTGAAAATGTTGTAAAAAATACTGGTGTTAAGCTAATGATAAAATACTACAATTTTCACATGTCAATCATCAATATATCTCCGTCTGAATACAAGCTTTATTTTGGGAATATATAAACAAAATGCTTTAAAGCAACTTTCTTTTTTTCTCTTTTCATTTCAAGATGACCAAGAAACATAATTCAAACATAAAGAAAACACCCAATAAAGAAAATCAAGTGACTGAGCCTATTCCTACAGAAAATCCACTTGAAGTGCTTGATAGAGAAGTTCATGCACCAGGTAAATAAATAGATGAAAAAGATAGAATCGTTATTTATTCATCTCAATGGATATAGACAGCTACATCATAAGATCAGATGAAGCCAATAAACCAGTTGAAAACAACTTTTCATTCTTTTCAAGAGTTTGGTCTATTCCTCTTATTCATGACACCACAACCAAAGCTCAAGAAATTGCTAATCGATACACGATCAGTCGTTTTGCTATGCAAAAAGCAGAGGCTGCAGCCAATCTTGCTCTTCATATTGCCTCTCCTTATGCTGAACAATACAAGGCTCAATTGATGAAAGCGGATGAGTTTGGTTGCAGGTCGTTGGATCTCGTTGAATCCAAGATTCCTCCTAGCACATTGTTGTCAAGTCCTCAAAAGGCTTATAAAGATGTCAAGGGAAGAATCATGAATTATACAAATGAAAATGTCGAACAGCTGGTTGACAAATATTTACCCAAAGAAAAAAATGACGAACGTCTTCGTTCATCCTCAAAAGATCATAAACAATCCTTAGCCAATGAGATCAAAGACAGATTGACTTACCGCGTTAAAACGGACTTTTCTCGTCTGGTGGAAAATCATCAAATCCTTCAAGGAGCTTATCAATCCATTCAAAAGGCTGGTGCTCGTTTGGAAGATATCCTAAACTCTCTTAAATCTGGACATACGCATGCAAAAGCAAATTAACTTTTTCAAAAAAAAAAAGAAAAAAAAAAACGAAAAAAAAAAATGTAATAAAATTATCTTTCATGTTTTTCATCTCACTTTTACATTTTATAAATCAAATTCTTTAAAGCACAGCTTCATCTTTCAATTGAACAGGCTCATTTCTTTAAATTGGCATCTGATTTAAAAAATAATAAAGTTTGAACAATAAAATCATACGAGAAATAGAATTTGCTTTGAATTTGATTCATCCTGACAAATTCATTCATAAATGGGTTCATATCAACAAGAAAAAAAGGTGCTTTAAACTCTTCACATTCCCTTCTCTCTTTGTAAACGAAAAAAAAAAAAAAAAAGACATGTATTCGGTCTTTATTTTTTCCACACAAATTATGAGTCACTTTGACAGTGACTGCAACCAAGTCTTTATTGGATTACTTTATGTGGCTATTTTTTTTTTTTATTTATTTTTTCTTTATTGACATTTCACATTCTTGATCGCCAGCATGAGTTCTTTTGGTCGACTTTACCGTGTTACTACTTATGGAGAATCCCACTGTAAAGGTGTGGGTGCCATTATTGATGGCGTTCCTCCTGGTATGGAATTAACAGAAGCCGATATTCAACCTCAATTGACCCGTCGAAGACCTGGTCAAAGCAAACTGACTACGCCCGTAAGAGCTAAACTAGTTTGGATCCTTGAGAACAGAAGGGAAAGCTAACAGGGATTTTAGAGAGATGAAAAAGACAAGGTGACAATCATGTCAGGTACAGAATACGGTGTCACACTGGGTACACCTATCGGTATCATGGTGCCCAACTTGGATCAACGACCCCACGATTACAGTGAGACCGACATCTATCCTCGTCCTTCGCACGCAGATTATACCTATCTTCAAAAGTACGGTGTGAAGGCCTCGTCAGGAGGCGGACGGGCCTCAGCTCGTGAAACGATCGGTCGTGTCGCTGCGGGTGCTATTGCCGAGAAATACCTCCGTCTGGCTTACGGTGTCGAAATCGTGGCCTTTGCTTCCAGCGTGGGCAAGGCAGCGATGCCCTTCATCAACGAATTGGATCCTACACCAGAGCAATTGGAGTTCATGAACACACTGACTCGTGAGGATGTGGACGCAGACATCTCTCGTTGTCCTGATCCAGCTACGGCTGAGGCCATGAAGCAGTTGATTGCTCAGAAATCAGAAGAAAAGGATTCTATCGGTGGTTCGGTGACCTGTGTGATTCGCAAGTGTCCTATTGGTTTAGGTGAACCTTGTTTTGATAAGCTCGAGGCCCTTTTGGCGCATGCGATGCTTTCTATTCCTGCCACCAAGGGATTCGAATTTGGATCTGGTTTCAAGGGCACAAAGATGTCTGGTGGTCAGCACAATGATCCCTTCTATTTGAAGGAAGATGGCACATTCGGCACAACCTCCAATCACTCTGGTGGTGTTCAAGGCGGTATCTCTAACGGCGAAAACATCTACTTTCGTGTTGCCTTCAAGCCTGCAGCTACTATCTCTCAAGATCAAACGACAGCAAGCTATGATGGTATCACTGGTGTTTTGGCTGCTAGAGGTCGTCATGATCCCTGTGTAGTCTCCAGAGCTGTCCCTATTGTTGAATCCATGGCCGCCCTTGTGATTATGGATGCTGCCTTACAACAGGAAGCTCGTCAAGCTGCTGCTGCTAAATTACCCAGTATCGATATTCATCATGCCTTGTTAGGAAAACCTCCCAAGAAAGATTAGAAGTGTTTATATTATCTTGTTTCTTTTTGTATAATACAGTCTGTTTTATTTTTGTCTCTTGAATCAAAAAAAAAAGGATACTCATTTTTATGGCTGAAGTTTACATATGGGGTTCGCTAAAGGATATAATAATCATATCTTAATCACATTCGTAATCGCTTGTTTCCTATTCAGCTCACCAGACAAAGCAGTAAGGCTGGTTTGTTGAACTAATTTTAATCTATTCATGGTTCATTTCCTTAAAAGATCATCTCCATTTTCCAGCTTTTCTAATAATATTGGTTATCGCGGTAAACTTTACTCATGTCGGTATAGTTTTATCAAGATATATCTCTCCTCGTACTTGTCTGTTTTCATAAACATCACATTAAAAAAAAAAACATTTGTTGTCATCCTCTCCATAAAGATTGAGTTGCTTATGAAAGCAGCCGTAGCTATAAATAACGCAAACACAGCCAGCGAAATCCACCAGAAACAGATTAGCTCATCTTTTGTCCAAAGTGCGCCATTTGGAACCATCAGTGCTCTACAGAAAAGATTTCCTCTCTGGGTTCATCTTACACATCTTGCCTTTCATACCATCGACTCACTCCAACATTACCCTATCCATTCCATTCGAGTTCAACCACAAGAGGTCCTCAAAAAGTCCATTTTGATCTATCTAAAGATCAATCCGCTTTATCTGAAAAGCCCCTTGCTGCTTGCTCTGACATGCTTCTTTTCACTAGACACTTGGTTTCAACCTTCAGCCTTGGATAACTGGAAAAATGACGACGGATGCAGGCAACTGAGTTTCAAGATGGATGCCTCTTTTTTGGCTGGTCAGTGAGCAAAGGCCTTGAACTGGTTGAGAAAAAGAAGGATGAGGATGAAATGGATTTCAGTAGATAAAAAGCGAGGATTGTATTTGTTTTTATAAACAAGACAGATGCAGTATTATCATGGATGAGCTCATGGTCCTAACAGTCGATGGTCTATTTGGTGGGGAGAAAGTGGTCAACGGGTGTGCTTTTGAAAGTAAAAGTTACGTAATGATCCCATCTCATGTGTTCGTCTCGATATCCTTCATGTCTATGCTGAGTTTACTTTTTTTAAATTAAATATTAAAAATCTTTGCCATGCTGAGCGTCAGGAACATACACCGAGGAACGTGGCATAAGGGGAACCAAGTCCTTTTAGATGGATGCAAATGATTTTGACTGCAGAAAAGAAATGAGAGTAAAAAGCTTTGTTGCTCGTTCATAAAGCAATACCGAGTTATTCTGTAATAAGTTAATCAATAGCACATCCCCACAGGGAAAATTTATTGTTACCTAAAATCTACCAGAAAAAAAAAAAGGTGGGGGGAGGGGAAGAGTCGGAAGGTTTGAGTTGCCAACGGATACTTCCGTAACCACTGTCCTCATCCTGGTGTGCATGGGGTTGATGAGGGGTCGAATGGGACCCATAGTCAATACAAATCCTGTGTGTAGGCGTCTATACTGACGACAGTCGTTCATGGACCCGATCTTTTCCCATCCATTTTCTATCGGATTCCGATGGGAATGGCGATACAAACCTCTCTAAAGATCCCATCTTTCACCACACTTCAGTACACAGACGCTCTATAAGTGATGTCGCTGACCCTAAAGAAATCTGTCTCTCCTCCCTCCCTATTTACGTTTCTGATGTGATCTTCTTTGTCCCAATCACTCATTCTCCTCTTTCCATACTCCCCTTCGATGGCCGTCAAGCCAGCGCACAGGACCTTGTGGGTTAAAGTCGGACCGGCCTCCATTTGTGGAGCTGTTTGCGCACTTTCTCTGGCTTCAATAGGACATTTATCTATCCAAATCACTTGATTTCACATCTTCACTGTTCAATCGCAAGCTAACAACTATCTTTGTCTTTACCCAATGTCATCTTTATTTGGATTTTTGACCAAAAAGAAAAAGAGAGAGCGCGCATGGAGAAGAATCCAGGCTGTCGTTGAGAGTAGTAATAGGATGGGCGTTGCTGTAGAACAAAGAGAATGCTGCTTTAATCGAATCTGTTCATTATCCTTCATAGTACGGTCTTTATGTCTCTACTGCTATCGCTCGCGACAGTGGTTCCTCAAGAAACTATGCAGGACGTCCGATGAAGCGATCCTTTGCCCTATCATTGCTGTCCATTCGATCCTTAAAGGCTCTCATAGCTCCAGATACCTTGGGTTGTGCCTGGTGCACAAACAGGCCGACTGAGTGTTGAGTTTCTCGACGAGAGCATGGACAGAGCATCAGGAATGGATAGCTCAGAATGAAAATTGAGTGTAAGAACACTGCAAGTTAGGGACCCATTCCAAATAGGGTAAAAAGAAGGCACTACAGATGTAGCTCTAAAGCGACTTTTTTCAATCAAGCTGAAGGATACTTTATCATTCGTCCTACAATAAGGGAATGGGAAATCTGGAAGATCAAACAGGGCTATGTTGATAGTGTATCTGTCTTTTGTGATGCTTTAGGTGACAACCCAACATTTACAATTGAGCCAGTTACTTTACATGCGACCTCTTCCATCCTACCGAACCCATGCCACAGATGCTTCTTACAGTACGTTACGATTGCACTATTCCTGTCAGTATTGAAAAAGAAAATTTAAAGACAAGACTCAATAAAGGTACTGGAGTCTGAAGGCTACATTTTATAAGACATGCTAGATAAATAACGCAAAAAAAAAAGCTTAGGGATTAAGAGACAGAGCAAATTAGACATGCAAAGCCCTCTGAGCACATCCTCATGAATCATGCACTTGTTAAAAAGCCTCACAGTGGACTCTAAACCCAACGCCTTCGTGACTGTCTATTTTGATTTCAAATCATTCTCTGACCTTCTTTTTTTTTTTTTTTTTTTTTTTTTTTAGCTTTGTACCAGCCAGTCATCAAAGAATGTCAGAGCCTATTTTTGTAGATCTCAGTGAAAGCAAACCTACTGAAATTGAAAGTTTATGTATGAAATGTCAAGAAAATGTAAGCCAGTGGACATGCATAAGCCAAATTATGTTGACATGTTTTCCTTAGGGCGTCACTCGTATCTTGCTTTCAAAGATTCCTCACTTCAAGTAAATAAGAACGATAGAAAGTGATGTTTGTTTTGATACTAAATGATATTAGGGAAATCATCATTATGGCATTCGAGTGCCCTCACTGTGGTTTCCGTAATAACGAACTTCAAAGTGCGGGTGTGGTGAACGAAAGAGGCCATACGATCACCCTCTCTATCCAAAACAAAGAGGTAAATAAAAAAAAAAAAACGAGAAAGGGGGGATGAACTGACACCTCAAAGGACTTGAACCGTCAATTGGTGAAATCCGACTATTGTGCTGTCAAGTTTCTTGAGCTCGATATGGAAATTCCTGCCAACAATGACCGTGGTCTGTTGACGACCGTGGAAGGGTTGGTAAGCAACGCGATCGATGATCTGGCAGCGGGCCAACCGGTCCGTAAAGCGATGGATGAGGCCGTCTACAATCGTATCGAAGAGATTTTGGCCACGATGAACGAGTACAGGGAAGGTAGACCGTTCACGATCGTCTTGGATGATCCTTCGGGTAACTCGTATGCCGAAAACCGTTGTCTTCCCAACCAAGACCCTCAAATCAAATTGAGATGGTACACACGTACGCCTGAACAGCAGGCCTTCCTTGGTCTTCAGAATGACCAAACGCCTGCAGAAGAGGCGGCTGAACGTGTGATCAAGGCCACTGCGTCTGAAATGGTCAATGACAAGGGCTTGCCCGAAGTCATGTCCTTCCCTGCCAACTGTCCAAGCTGTAACGGACCTTGTGCGACGAATATGCACATGATGGAAATTCCTCACTTTAAGGAGGTGGTCATCATGGCAACCAACTGTGAACACTGTGGCTATAAGAGCAATGAAGTCAAGGCGGGTGGATCGATTTCGGATAAGGGTCGAAGGATCACACTGAGGTTGACAGAGGCTGAAGATTTGTCAAGAGATATTCTGAAGTCAGAGACCTGTGGTTTGAGCATCCCAGAAATCGATCTTGAACTGACCCAGGGTACCTTGGGCGGTCGATTCACAACAGTCGAAGGCTTGCTCAGACAAGTTCACGACGAACTGCAGGGTCGTGCTCCCTTCATCCAAGGTGACTCTGGTACAGATGAAAGCAAGCAAAAATGGGCCAACTTTTTGGATAGCGTCAACAAGGTGGCCGATGGCAAAATGTTTCCTGTGACACTCATCATCAACGATCCCTTGGCTAACTCATACCTTCAAAACCTTTATGCTCCTGATGACGATCCAGAAATGACGATTGAAGATTATGAACGTGATTGGGAAACGAATGAGGAATTGGGTTTGAACGACATGAAAGTAGACAATTATTAGTTTATTTCAAATGCTATTGTACATGAAAATAAAAAATAAAAAAATAGAACAACCAATCCTTTTCTTTTTTTATGGGGTTGATCAGTCAACAACCTTGGGTTTTTGTTGTGAACAAAGAGAAATAAAAGGGAGAGTGTGGATGGTAGGTGTTGAGAGATCAAAGGACATGAGCAGGCTTGTTTCATGACTGTGTTTGCATCAGAACCCCATCCTGTAGATTATTTATGCAACACAAAACTTACATCCCTTTTAATGGGAAGCTCTACTGAGGATTGAATCATGTCCTTGACTGTGCTCAAACCTGAATGATTGCATAGTAAATGAACAGCCCCGTGTGTTTTCATCATGACAAACATAAGCAAGGACCCACTCCCTGAGGCTTTCATTTGATAGACTCTGTATCGACACGAACAAAAGTCAACCTCCGTGCCTGATCAAAGCACCCTTTTTTGTCTAGCAAAGAAGGCGGGATGTTTGTGAACATTTAAGGTTTGTAGAACGATGCATGTCCAGTTGGTGTAACCATCGTAACACGGACGATTCAGGAGAGAAATAGCACGTGTCAAGACCAAGACTGAAGAGAGAGACAGAGAGAGAGAGAAATACGCGTCATCATGAACAGCCTGGATGATGTCTTTCTTTTCTGTAGGTGTTTGAATCTACCGGAGAAACTATGGATAGGACGTATTTACTGATGCTATCAAGGGCATTGGATCAGGTACTTGTCAAAAGTGTCTTTCTATGAAACCAACCTTTGATTTTTTTTTTTACCGCAAAATACCATGAATCAACCTCTTCTTGAACAGGCATGTTCTTTCAGGATTCAACGGGTCATCCTTGAGTGACCTATCGAAAACGGTCTTTGGACACTGTAAAAAGTGGAAAGGAAGATCCCAATGTGGGTCTCACTGATCCCCCCAAAGAAATTTCAAAGGACCGACCCAGCTTTGTGTCGGGGGCATTCATTTTTCTATCATCCATGAAAAAGAGAGAAATAAAGGTCGTTTGAGGTTTAGATGGAGAATGAGAAAGCAGTGGGCTTGATCTGTATTGATCTTTTAGTCCATGTCAATTGAATAAAATGATTTTTAAACTTTCCGGTTCCTCCCATGAGGTGATCAGGTCATTTTTTTTTTTAATTCCATTGAGGATGAAGGGTAGATGTTTATAACAAAAAAGAAGAGAGATGTAAACACTGTCAAAAAAAAGATTGATGGTTTATATTATCCTATAAAGCAAAAGGAGAGAGAGAGAGGGTTCAGAAGATAAAGTAGGTCTAAAAGAAAGTCTTGTAAGAGAATAGATGAATCAGATAAGGATTACACAAAGATTAAAGCTATCGAACGTATGGTCTTCAAATGTGGGTGATACACTCCGACCCTTATGCTGTGAGACAGTAAATAAGATTCTATATGATGATATGATGGGGGTGTGATGGTAGTGAGACGGACTTGGAATATTCTACAAAATAAAAAATCATGTCTTTGAAAAAGTATTGAAAAAAAGGTCATCTTTACAGAGAGAGAGAGAGAAAGAGAGAGAGAGAGTAAAAAAATGGCATGATTTTGAAACCAAGAGGGATGATCTGACTTGTAAATATATGTTGGTGGTGGAATCATTATTCAACCGAAAAAAAATGAGTTCGAGTCATCCTAATGAGACTTGTTCACCTTGCCTCAACTATTTTTAGTTTTTAATAGAAAACATGGACTTTGATGAATGAACTTTTAAGAAACAAATGCGGGGTGATGTATTTTAATTTAAAGGAGTTTGAACCATCCTCAAAAGGGATTTTTTTTTACTTTAATTCATTAAACGACATAATTACTATGGTATTACCATAATGAGTCCACAATAATAAAACGATCCAGTCACATGTGCATCCTTTTTCTGTGAAATGTTTGTTCGGGAAAGATTCAGATTTGTGTGGGGAAATAAGCTGTACACTCTCTTTTTCCCGCAATTATCCGGCTATCCCTCTCTCTCTCTCTCTCTTTTCTTTTGATTGACAAAAACAAGATGGTTTCATTTTTGAGTGTGTGTAAAGTTGGACATGTTCTTGAAAGCAAGAGAATCAAGCTTTCCTACTGTTTTTTTTTTATGAAAAAAGAAAGAGAGATTCACAAAAGAATTCGGGAAATTTTAATAATCAACTTGTAATATCCGATGCATATTTTTCCCACCTTGAATATCAAATGGGGTACATCTATTCTCCATAAAAAAAAATTGAAATGGCTGCAGGTAGGCTAGGTTCAAACTAAGCCCAAATGAAAATGAGATAAAAAGAGAGAGAGAGAGTTTATGATTCAATATGCATCCACCTGTCTTTTACAAGACGTGTCTATCTTTTACATGATCGTTACACATAACTTTATTTTCATTTGAAATGCCCTTATTCACCATGATTTCAATAGCCTCTTCTCATCATCCCACACTTTTCTAAAGCAAGTTCAACTCTCACTGAATGATTGAAACCAATTTTTTTTTTTTTTCTTGTGGGATTTTTTTTTATGGTTTATCCTTTTCTGAATAAGCCGTAATTGTGATACTTTTATGACTGAATTGATCCCACGTAATAGCAAGCGTATGAAAGAGTTTATTTGTCTCAAAAAAACTGGGATGAGAGTGAATGGCTTTATCTTTTTCTCAGTGACCGAGGTATTGAACCTAAACTTGAATAATAATCTCTCTCCTTTTCTTTGGATATAGTTTATTAAACTTGGTTTCCTATAGAGCCTTGACTCCTTTTGATTTGCTTACACAAACAACTGACAAATAGAGACAGATTTACCTTTTCTGTCATAATCTATTCTTTGAATGATAATACAACCTATCCTATTCAGTGCAGCACATATTATTCAAAGGGAGAGGATCACTGAATGATTCAACTCCGAAAGTTGTTTGTGTGTGAAATGTAGATGAAATTTGATTGGATAAATTAAAAGCACGGACGTAAATAAAAAGGAAATGAGAAAGGGGGTGAAAAAGTGATTTTCATATGTTTTTTTTTATTTTCCTAAATAAATTTCCTTTTGAAAGCAACATAAAATAATAATCTTTCTTTTATCAAACCGTCTGATTTTTTTTATATCAAAATTGCGTGATGAATATTCGGAATGAGAATTAAAAAAAATTTAGTGCAGATAGAAAAGTAAAGGATTTGAAAGGGGAGTTGGAGAGTGAGAGAGAGAGTGAGTGAGAGGCACATGCAAAAAAATAAAAAAAAAAAAAAGCGGAATTTATCAAAAAGTTATAAGCCGACGATCTGGAATTAGAAATTATATTACCCCACACGAATGCCTAAGGAGACAAAGTGCAAGTGATATGGGAGCAGATAAGCGAAAAAAAAAAAAAAAATTTTTTTTATGATTATTTCATAATCTCCCTATCTTTCTTTTTTTTTTATTATCAAGTCTATCTTTTTTTGATAAAATAAATTTTATCTTTTTTTCTTTTTATTGATGATTGAACTGCTTATATAATCTTTTCACACATTATTTTTTCTATTCCCTTTTTTTTTTCCACACAAGATTGAATTGCGTGTGAAATGTGAAATTCAATTTCCTTTTTCGGTTATCGTCTATATCTTTTTCGGATGTGGAGTTCAATGTCTCACCTTATAAACCATACCCCCCAAATGAGTTTATCCCCCCCTATCTCAACTGATCATAACCCCACTTCCTGATTTTGAAAATATATAAATCCCCCCTCCCCTTTTTTTCATTTTTTTTTTTATTCGTTCTTCATCATGTCTACACCATTTTATAGTTCAATTCAATTAAGCAGTACACCAAAGAAAGCTATTGCACCTGTGGATAAGGCTAATATTCCAAGACCTTACAAGTGTCCTATTTGTCCTAAATCATTCTATCGACTCGAACATCAAACCCGTCATATCCGTACTCACACTGGAGAGAAGCCTCATCCTTGTACCTTTCCTGGTTGTATCAAACGATTCTCTCGTTCGGATGAACTCACTCGTCATGTTCGTATTCATACCTGTCCAAACAAGAGAAGGGTACGCAAGAATACAAAGGATGCCAAGATCATCATTCAACATCAACCCATCATTCGTTCCATGCCACCTTCACCTGCTCTTTCTGCCAGTTCACATTTCTCACAAGATAATGAAGACATCATCACTCCCAATCAATCTCCCACACTCTCTCCCACCACTCTCCTTACACCTCTTGGATCACCCAAGATGACGTCTATTAAATTAGCACCTTTAGAATGTGCGATGGAAATACGTCCTATGCATACATCTTCCGATAGTTCAAGTCTCTTGGACCTTTTGGATCGACCTCCACAAGCTCGCGTTTTACCCCCTATTTCAATGCCATCAGCTACCACATTACCATCCATTCATTCTATTCTTCCTTTTTAAAAAAATGATTCATCTTGCATTCTTTGTAGAACAACCCCCACCCCTTTCCTTACTCCCTTTATTGTATAGATTCCCCCCCTCTTTTTTTCTATTGCTTTTTTGTATGTGTACATATTTTTAGAATAAACCAAAATGATTAAATAAGCAATCCTTTTCCGTCTTTCAACCACAATGGATTCTCTTTTCCCACTTTTTCCCGATAAACTTATTTCATTGGTTCATTCTCAAGGGTCTAGAAAAAAAAAAAGAACTTTTTCATTGGATAATCTATCAAGGGCTTTTTTTTTTTCTTTCTCTCTTGTTGGTCCCCCACATGGTCCCTATTAAAGTTTTTTTTTTTTTTGATCCCTCATTTTGGGTGAAACAGTGTTGTATAAAATAAGGTGATGTGCTTATATGATTATCCATATTCTTCTTAATCAACATAATATCTCCGTTCCATGATGTAAATTTAACAGAATTTCATTGGCCTTTCCCTGAATCTGTATTAAAACACATGTTTCTTTGCTCATCGTCCATATTTAGTCATCTTTTTATATAGAACTCAATCGGATAAGTCGGAACTCATTCCCCGTATTAACAATTATCTGATTTTGTAATTGAGTTTTATTAGAAAAAAAAAAGGACATGTCATGAAAACAACTCTTTCATTGTTATCTTTCCCAAAAAAAGAAAGACAACGGTGGGGGGAGGGAATAAGATAAGAAAGGGGGTCTTTGAGTCACAAGAAACCATGAATGATAATGTAGGGTCAATATCTTTGCATATCTGTCGTACATTCCACTGATGCGAACCCTGAAAATAACAATCCTTTTTTAGAATGATGATAACAAACAATAAAGAAAGTGATGGTTTGGTCTGAATGAAGATCGATATTCATGCTGTAGAGTGAAAACATCGATTAAAACCGGGGAAAGAAATCGACTTCAATTCACTCTCTTTTTCCGTACTTTTCCGATCCAAATTGATAATAAGCAAAAGATTGACTTGATCTACACACAACAATTTTTTATTTTTCCCTCAAAAAAAAAATCATGACGATTCATTTATAAAACATGAGTCGTTTTTTTTTATATTAGTGTCAATCCATCACTGTACGTTACATTATTTAAAATCACCCCTCTTTTTTTGTTTTTAAAATGGAGATTAAAGATGTGGGACAATGATAGCGTCTTTCTTTAGCCAATGATTTACGACATGCAGCATTCCCTTTGAAGAGGATAGAAGCGGAACATCAATCCTACTTTCCCCACAGTGAATAAAGAAAAAAAAAGAGAGAGAGAGAAAGGAAAAGATGCTTTGGATGAAAAAGAGAGAGAGAGAGAGAGAAAGTCACCGGTACTGTTGATATATTAAATCATGCCACAATAAAAAAAAGAATATCTCTTATCATCATTTTAATCTATCAAAAATCAATCCTTTCCTTTTTTGTGGTTAAAATTAATGCCTTTAAAAAGAAAAATCATTTTAGACACACGCGATTTATTTGTGTAATTGAACTTTAAAAAACTTGACTGTAAAAAAAAGAAAGAAAGGATGCGTTTTGAAAGGGAATGGATAAAAAAGATTTTTTTTTTTTTTTTTTTTTTGCTGAATTCATAAAATAGAATTCAAACGTCTTGTTCTCACCTCTTTTATTATTTAAATTTAAAATAATCTCTTGAATTTCAACATCAATCCATCCCTTTGCTTTCATTATTCAATTAAAATGCGAGTGACTTTTAAAAGTCACAGAAACAGTGGAATCCACTGGATCGTCACTGCATGAATTCCATGCATTTCAGTACTTTAGGTTTAAAATAGTAGGTGGCAGCAGTGAGAATTGAATAGATAAAAACAACCCTTCTTTATCATCAACAGCAACCTCCTTTCACTCTAATCACGATAGAAACAAGCAGACTTCTTTTCATCCAATAAACAATCCAAAAGTGTATACACTTTCTTTTTCTACTTGACTATCAAAAATCACAAGAAATGCTTAAAGAGTAAAATGAAGATGGATAATGTTCAACACGAGTTATATTCTAGTGCCTGTGAGCACCTATTGGTCGTAGATGATTCATGTTCTTTCAACATGCTTTCTATTTCTTAATTGTGCAGTCTACTGTGCTCACAACTGACTTTCTTGGTATCCATCGCGTCAAAGGAGGTTACACTATCAATTTATAAAACCCTATGCAATTTTTCATCCATGATTGCATCAAAGCGCCACTCAAACTACTCTAGTGACATAAAAGGTAAATAGAGCCACGATTCTGTCAGTAGAGAAAGGGAGAGAAGAGAAAGAAGAGAGAGAGAGAGAGAGCCAATCGTGGATTCTATTGGGTCTTGTTTTATACATCACTTTCATTCATTCTTTTTCTCACTCATTCATCTTTTTATCCTTTTATCCTATTTTCCTTCTTTACTGTGACGTTATGACTGAACAGTTTATTCTTGGCATGTTTTTTTTTTTTTAGTATCAAAAGGTGGCTTGATAATGTAACACAAACATAATTTATGACTTGATAAAAAGTGGCTCAATCCCTTTCTTTCTCTCTCTCTCTTTTCTTTATGTCCAATACTCCATCACCAAGTAGTTCTAAAAGAAGAAGTCGCCCACATTCTGTCGTGGAAACTTTGGGTGCAACTACCTCTGAAACAAAAGAAGGTTTACGTAAAATCAATAATTACCTTTTGAAAAAAGAAATTGGAAGAGGCGCGTTTGGTACAGTTCATCTCGGTATTGATGAAAATACAGATGTGGAATATGTAAAGACAAAAATAGAGTTTTTTTCTTTTTTTTTAACAGTTTTAAAACAGGCAATTAAAGAATTTAGTAAATCAAGATTAAGAAAAAAGGAACAAATGAACCTATTTCGTCGTTCAGGACCAAGAGGTCGCATGATGGGCTTAGGTGTCGGTAGACCAAGAGCAGCAGCAGCAGCAGGAAATGACAACCCACTTGAATTAGTTCGTGGTGAGATTGCTATTCTAAAGAAATTAGACCATCCACATGTGGTTCGATTGTATGAGGTCTTGGATGATCCCTCTGGTGATTCACTTTATATGGGTTAGGGTATTCTAATCATGAATAAGGATCGAAAAGTAAAAGACTGACAGATGTCGCTAGTATTCGAAATGATGCATAAAGGAGTCTTGATGAATATCGAAGCAGATCAAGTAGCAACTCCTTATTCAGAGACTGAAGCAAGAAGATACTTTAAAGAAATGATGCTTGGTATTGAATACTGTAAGTGTCACAATAGCCTCGACCTGAATTAATTCATCAACAACAGTGCACGCGAATGATATCGTTCATCGTGATATCAAACCTGATAATTTACTCATCTCAAAGGATGACGTGTTAAAAATTGTTGATTTTGGTGTATCAGAAATGTTTGTGAAAGGAAATGACAAGCTAAAGAAATCGGCTGGTAGTCCGGCTTTTATGGCACCTGAATTGTGTGTTGCTAAACGAGGTGAATTCTCTGGTAGAGCAACAGACATTTGGTCGATGGGTGTCACGCTTTATTGTCTGATCTATGGTAAAACTCCTTTTATGAGCAGTAATCTATTAGAATTATATGACCAAATCAAAGAAGCACCGTAAGTAAAGAGGTGGATTCAAATCAAATTATTCAAACTTCTTTTGATAGTATTGAATATGGAGACAACATAGACAATACCTTGCTAGATTTATTTCAAAGAATATTAGATAGAAACCCTGAAACGCGTATTACGATGCAAGAACTTCGTGTAAGGAAATAGACCACCCGTTTTCATTTGTCCTTGTTCAATTTTGTTTTTTTATATAGAATCATCCTTGGGTCACCAACAATGGTACAGAAACCATGATTTCCGAAGAAGATAACTGTGCTATCGTATCTGAAATTACCGAAGAAGACATGAATAATGCCATCAGAAGCATCGCTAGTTTATATGTCGTGATAAAGGCCGTATCCAAGTTTAAACGTCATTCACGTACTTTGTCTCAACAACAGAATGAACTGCAAGAAAAGTTGGAAAATTTACAAGTTTAGCTTTATTATCAATAAATATAGTCATTCAATCCAAAGCATCACATCCTTGCATGACATCACTCCCATCACCTTTCTCTTCTTTCCCTCTCCTCCTATAATATTTATGCATTTTTCTTTAAATCAAACTCCGGTCCAAAAAGAGGCAACCACCTCAGTTGACTAACTCACCCTAAAAATTTGACAACCTTTTTTTTTTTTTAATAAAACAAAAAAAAAAAGAGAGAAACATGGAAGGTTTTAACTCCTGGAACGTAACTGTAGAAGCTCTTCAGCTGATATCAGGAGCCTATGTGTTTTGTCACAATCAGTTGGATAAAGTCAATGTGACATTACCCGAATTAGATCAAGTTGTCTCTGTCACGACATCCACCGTAGGATTCTTCTTGACTCATTCACCTGCGGCTGTTCGAAACTTATACTCGTTCTTCACACAGCTTCCGTTGATTGAATATAACTTTGTGGCGATCCTCTTGATGCTCTTTATGCTCTATACAGTCTACAGTCTCATGATGGCTACCTTTCGATGGGTACGTGGATTGGTCTATGGGTTCGTCCGGTTCAGTCTTTTCATCTTTATTGCTTATGGCTTGATCTATGCTTTTCAACAGTTTACGGATAACAGCAACAAACCAAATTATACACGCACAAGGAATCATTATTGATAAAATAGATCATTATCCACTTGACACGTCAATAAAGAGTATTTTTTCTTTCTTTCTTTTTCTATAATTTATTTCAAAAAAAAAAAAAAATATTTACAAAAGATGAAATGACACGAATGGTTCAAGAATGAATGCTCATTAATTCTTCAACCACTTTACAAAGATCTTCTACCGTCAAATCTAATTTACGTCCACCGTGAAGACCATCCACTACATTTTGCATTTGTTGTGAAGACAAATCCAAAAAGCTCTCAATCAAGTCACCGTCAATAAAATTCATTGCTTCCTCTTTACGATACATAATATTCACGTTTCTCCAACTACATAGTGATTAGAATAAGAAATTATTCGACAAGTTGACTTACTCTGTATGACTTAATTCACCTATGCCTTTCACAACTCTACACATATTACACTGCATTTGATATAATAATTTGTATCTTTCCGGACTTAAATCAGCTATGACACCAATAGCTCCACTTGCTGTTGCAAAGATCAAGGAAGGTGCTATCGGACTACTGTCAGGATCGACATTATTCATTCCCAGTGAGCCTAGGGCACAAAACAATCAGAAAACATGCCATGTACCTCAACCGCCAATAATTTACCAAATCTAAATCGACTTACGACATCGCCTAAATGCCACGTACTGATTACATCCAATAGTGGTTCATCTGCCGAAACCTCATCTTGGCAGTGTTCCAAGACAAACAAGTGTCCTTCTCGCTCTGCTCCAATCACCAAATTACTATCAATGGCCTTCATAGCCAGCACTTCCTTGGTCTTTTCATGAGCAGCAACCTCCAACAGTTGATCCGATTGCCGATCGTATTGAAACATGACGACCGAATAAGCCAAATCACCCGTCATGATAAAATTCTCATGTGTCGTCATGCACCTTGTCACAGATGGCAGTCGCCTTGAACTCACCTTTACCAACCGCTGTGATTGCCATCGATAGAGGTATAAGGTGCCCTGGATACTCGCCAACAGCTTTCCTTCTATCGGACGAACGCAGTCAATCATGCCTCCAGTTTTCAATTGGCTGATCAGACGTAGTTTACGGTCGGATGCCAGTTGAAGGACGAGGATTCGACCGAGACCATCGTTCTCCTTGCCAGAGGCAACAATGTAGTATTCATTGGGATCATCTTCAAACAAAACACTTGTCACTGACAGTGGCCTCTCAAATTCCTTAAAGTAGATACGATCCAGCACTATCTATCGTTAGCAACTCACACAGCTTGCCTTCTCTTCCACTCACCCGTAAAAGATTGATCGTCCAACACTTCGAATCCTCCAGTCACAGTCGAAGGACGATAGCGATCGGATATCATTCTTTCGGTAATGATACCAAACGATTTCGTGCTCTCCTGGTACACAATCCTCCTGGGCGTATCAATCGTGGGTATCTTTGTTATATGCAACTTTTGAATCTCCTCCATCTGTCCAATGATCAAACCTTCCTTGGTGATCAGAGCCACCGCATCAGGAAACGCATGGCATCCAAAGGAAGTCGCGCAGCGCACCTCTTTTAGATTCACATTGGAATAAACCAGCTTTTGATTACGACTGTGAACCACGCTAGGCTTGTCTGATGCGGCAAATACATGTGTGACACCATTCAAGCTGAAATTAGACAGGTGGATTGGTAATTTGCCCAGAAAGGTGCGTTTCTTGTCGGACAGTTGGCCGCTGATGCTGTCTAGCTTAAAATTATAAAACTGTCCGTCACCCAGCGCGACAAGGAGATAAACCGTGTTTTCGAATTGAGAGATCAAGATCGATCGAGGAACGACAGTGCCTCCCAAGCTCTTTTGTGCGATGGGTTGAAGGTCGGAGAGTGACAGTAAACAGACATTGGTATTGCTGTTCCATGTGCCCAAGGCAACAAAGGCTGATTCGGTACGAGAGCCAATAGGATGAATATCAATACATGAGATTTCAAAAGACAATCGTGTTTCACTAGATTTGATTAACAACACACTTTTTTTTCCCCTCTTTCTTTGTACGTACCCAATCACATTCAGTTTACGATTCAACACTTGAAGAGCCACCAATTTTCCAAACCCAAGTGAAATAACGCACTGAGTTGGGTTGACACTGGCTACCGTAATCAGTTCATCCGATGACCAAACATCCAACAAGGACATTGTATCCATCAATCGAACACTGTGATCTGTGACCTGAATGATCATGCCATCCACTACACATCCTGCAACCAACGTTCTCGCATTCAAGTCAATAGCCGAAAAAGTGTCGAGTTGAACGATGGTATGATCTTTTTGTAACTGCAAGAGCCTTGTCTGATGAACAAAGGACATGAGCAGCAAATCGTATTCTCCCAAAGCCCAGATTCCTTTTACACCACTGATGGGGATCATTGCCAGCTCATTTAGGCCAACACCGTTTCGAATGATCCTCAGGGATCCCTCTTTACCTGCGCCCGAGCATGTAATCACCTGTGTCTGCCCTCCCTTATCTGCCACGCAAAAGTCCGTGATGGGGCCCAGATTGGCAAAAGTCTCGATGATCTGAAGGATATCCTCACTCTCTCCTGTCGTGCGTTGAATATAGACCAGCTGTGAATCGGCCAGGTTGGAACCAACAAAGACAATGTCGTTATCCAGGTAAGCAAGACAAGAAGGAATCGAAATGGATCCAAGGTAAATAAAAGAAAGTGATTCGACGCATTGGTTGGTGGTGTTTAAAGCTAATAAATAAAGCAAACCTTCTGCGTCGCCCAATAAAACGCGTGATCCTTCTTCATTCATAATACAATGACTTTAAACAAGTACGCTTCAGTACATGGTCCCGATCATGTCTCTCTCTCTTTCTTTTTTTTACCTGTTAATAGTAGAAGATCGGATGCCAATAGCAATAGGTGGTTGGTTGGGTTTTAAATAACGTATGAATTTACTAGCAACCAAAAGCACCCCTCCTACAGCGGGTGGCATGGCTATCAATAAGCTTGCATCCGATTCAAAATGATCCAATATGATGTCTCCTGGTACAAGTTGCCTGTCTTTAATAGTAAACATTTGAAGTAATCGTTGTTCAAGCGCGTCTTCATAAAGAATCAAAAGTGTTGGATCCAGTGTGTCTTGTAAAAAGGCCAAAGAAATGACCTTCTTATCAGGAAGGCTGCCTCAAAGGATCAGTAACATACTTGGTTTTAATATCGTTTTACCTGATGTTGATATGATCTTGAGGATGGTTGTATTCTTGAGGGCGTCTTTTGCCCTCTTTATGTCTAAGGGATACTTTGCGTTGAATGGGTACAGTAGGATGTTGGCTTGCTTCTGGTATTAATAAAGTAACAGTCGATTCATAGAGAGTGGCTGCCAAGTATCGCCAAGAAGGATCTAACGCGGTGATGACATTGGTTGTTTCGTTACGTGGTTGACCAGGAAAGGTGAATTCGCCTGATCCCTCTGTGACGATTTGTTGTTGTAAGGCATCATAGGATAATATACAATATTTGTGCCGTGCAGTAATCAATACAAGTGAGGCTTTATGCTGATTCTAAAAGGAGCACGCGTCAATATGAATACAATCAGATGATCAGCACATACTTTTGGCTTAAATAATTCTAAAGAAATGATTGTTCCATATATACTGAATTCTATTGTAGGTTTTAATCCATCTGGTGTTAATGTATAAACTTCAATACGGGTTCCTTTTCTATCCTTAAAAGATTTATCTTTCACTGAATTGTAAGAGATCTTGTTCATTTTACCCTAAAATCAAATTTATTTCTTCTGAAGAAGTAAAGGATCCTTTAACAGAGAATTGTGTAGCTGTTGGTTTTTGTGCTGTAACGACATATTTATGATAACTCATATTTAAAGGGAAAAAAAACAAAAAAAAAATTAAAGTTCCTCCAAAATCAACTTTGTTCATACAATATTTAGGTGTTCCTATCCAGTCTTTTTTTTTTTTTTTTTTTTTTTGAGTGCCATATCATTGTCTTTTAAGCACATATACTGCTTTAGTAAGGTCCAGCAAGTAAATAGATACAGATGCAGTAAAGCAGGTATTAAATGCTATTTGTTGATGTCCTTCTAAATTCTTGTATTGCTTCTACAATCGTCCGGCTCTGTAAGTAACCGAAAACTAGCCAATGGATGAATCCCTTTAATATATGAGAGTATTAGATTGGATAACTGTACATTGTAATAAACTGAATAAAATCTGTAGTTGCTTTCAACCTTCTCTTCCATATCTTCCTTTACATATTCAGAAAGTTCAGTTCTTCACTATTCCTCATCTCATTTTACTGCTGTATTTGTGTCTGTACTTTTTATACCGTCAGCGTGTGCTTCTTTAACTATAAACCTCTGACATCCTTGATAGAAAAATCTACCATTGTACCTTGAGAATTATGTTTGGTGAAACAAAGGGCATAGCCAATCTACAAATCTTGATGCTTTTGGCAAATTAAGCATACTTTAGATATTGAGATAGAACGAGCGTTACACATGATTTTACATGCTTTCAAAAATGACAAAACATAAAGAGAGCAGAGAGTGTTCTTTTTTAGCTTTTGTTACACTAATAAAAAAAAAGAGGAAAGGATAGTACGTTTAAATTTTGATTTTTATTTATAAAAAATTAATGACCACTTTGAGCGAATGATGTCTAATATTGCATCATTTTCGCCCTGATCAGATCAAAATAAAATGAGTGGAAGCTAAAACCACCTTATGGGATCAAGGGTAAAAATGTTTGGGAGAAAGAAACGGTGACAAGTGTAAGAAACACTAATGGGAGACATTGGGAAGCCATCCGAAGAATCTTTGCCCAATATAGAGTAGCGGTGAAGGCGGAACCTTGTCATGGCATAAGTAGTCGAGCTCATGGAGGGTGGTACAGATAGTAGGCTATCTAAGGGACCAAGGAAGGACAGAGGATCTACTTTTTTCTCCTGTACTGCGTTGTATTCTTTTGATCGGACAGTCTGTTAGGTTTACTCTTGCTGACTTCAACCACTTTCCAAGGCTGCTGACACTTTGTTTGTTAAAAAGACATGAATATTTCTGTATGAAAGACAATATTTTCTTGGTTTCTACTTGTTTGCAGCTATATGCCTCTTAGTTGAATGGGTTAGCGGGCAAGAATACGATATTAAGAAAATTGACTACTTGTGTTTTAGACTATAAAAATATATTAGATGTTGCTAAATTATAGAGTAGAAAAGGTATAGCCTTTACTATGTACTTAAATCCATTTGACTCTTATTCACTCTTGTGCTGTTTTCAATATGTGATTCTTCTTGCTTAACTAAATATCTTTTGTATATGAAAGGGTAGGCATTTATTTTGTAAATGGAGATCACCATTGGCTCCATGGGATCCTCCTTGTAGCAGATCTTCAAACTTTGTAGTGCATCAATAGATTGTTCGAGGTTTGAAAAGAAAGAGTAATAATGACAAAATTGGCACGGCATGGAACACTTGTAGGAAGATTATCGATACTCTGCGTCGTCAAGTCGATACACCCCAACTGGCGTATCTTCTTATAATTAAATCTTGCCTTGATGTTTCATGAGATCGTGCTGTTCTTAAATCATGCCTTAAAAGATACTGAGGCTTTGACAACAAGAATTATTGAGGGTTGTGAAGCTGCTCCCCTGGAGCACCTTCAGAGCCTCATTCGACATTCCATTAAAAGATTTAAAGACTGCAAAAAACAAACAGCCAATCTAATAAAGTCATTTGTCTTTACCGCTTTGAAGAAGTACAATGCAGTTTTGACCCTGACTAACTTGATTCCAGAAAGTGACCAAGAGCCGACCAATTTATTTCAACAAGCTGACCAAACAGGCTTTAAAGATTTGACCAATTGAGTCCGAAAATATGACCAATTAGATTCAAATATCTGACCAATTTTTTAGGTAAAGTGATCAATTAAGAGTGGAGGTACTGTGCTATCCTTTCCTGCTCACAAAACAACATGCAATAATATGTCTCGATATGCACCATCGCTTACAAATACCAGAAACAGTCCAAGGTCCTCTATCGTTCCTTCTCAACAACTTATCAAATAGAATACCATGTTCATCTCACTCCGCCTCTCCATGGTTTATTCGATGGCCGGTCATCTGTGAACTTGACTACCTGTTCCATGATAAAGACCAGCCGTCACCGCCATTCCAACCAGGGCAAAGATTCCTCGATTGGCTACCCTCTTCCCCTAACTAGTAACATTCACTTGTTTTCTTCGCTCTTCCTCCTATATCTTTTTTACCCTTGATCCCCAAAGGGGTTTTTAGCTTCTATTGAGCTTTTTATTGATCTGCCCCGGGCGAAAACGATGCAATATTAGACATCATTCGCTCAAAGTGGTCATTAATTTTTTATAGATAAAAATCAAAATTTAAAGGCAAGAACTCATAAAAAAAAGGAATTAAAAGTGATTGTTTCAAACACAGTTTATTTGAGCTACAAGAAAAAGAAATAAACTTTTTTTATAAATGTATTTCATGAGTTGAAGGATAAATCGTATTCTGATCAAGCATATCCTCTTCTGTCTCTGGAGCTAATGTTAAAAATTCACCTTGCCCCAGTTGTTTCTTTGACCACAATAAATCAGCTACACTTGGTGAATTATCAACAAATGAATAGAGCATATTCTCTGCATCGTCATGAGTTGAAGATGATTTCTCCTTTTTCTGTCCTTCTTGCTGAATTAGTCTGTTACATGTCAAGTCTAAAAAGATGGTCTGATTTTTGGAGTTATTTAAAGCCATTTTAGTGGAAAAAGAAAGAAAGATAAGAAAATAAAATAATTTGTAATTTATTATTAGTATTTTCTTGATAAAGAAAAAGAAGGAGGGAGAAAGCGAGAGAGAGAGAGTCATATGTTACTATTATCGAATATCCTATCGGTAAATTAATTCTTCATTGCTTCTATTCAATCACTCATTGGCAGGAGATTTATAAATCTCTCTCTCTTTAATTTTTTTTTTTTATTTTTTATTTTTTTGAAACCGTGAGATAACTTGTGCCAGGTTTGAATTTGAGCCAAAAGGCAGAGGAGAAAAAGAGCTTCAGCCTATGATGTGTCAGTTAACATTCTTTGACTTTATAATTTCAAAAACAACAAGAGAATATCAAGGAAAAAATAAAATATAAATCTCCATCATTTTGTTCTCTTGCTCTTCTTTAAACATTAACTTTTTCTATCTTAAATGACACATTTTTCTTTAAGTGCAATTGTTCTTGCTACTCTATGTGCATCTACTTTAGCTGCCGGTATATTTATATAAAAGAAATCAGAACTTTTAAAGTAAAAATCAAACAAGAAATCTCATTCGTTTTTTTTTTCCAGTGGATCCTAGCTGTAGCAAGAGTGTTAAAGTATTGAACCAGATCGATTTAGATTCAATTAAACACTGCAAAGCATTTGAAGGCTCAATCACCATCGAAAAAATGGGAGCCGCACAAATGCTTCGCATGGAAGGTGTTGAAACATTAAAGGGAGATTTGATTCTGTCCGGAAACCCAGAGCTTGGTGGTTTCAGTGCTCCTAATCTCAAATTGGTGGATGGTCAAATCAAGATTGAAAATCAAACGATCTTGAGCAAAGCCGAGTTCCCTCAATTGACTCAGGTGAACAGCATGACACTTTCTGTCCTGCCTGCACTTGAAATCATTCAATTCCCTGCTGGTTTGACCAAGGTCGACAACATGAAGATCGAGGACACGCGTGCACCCAAGATTGATGGATTCAAGCCAGAGATGATCGGTACTTTTACTTTAAACAACAACAACTACATGAGATCTTTTGATTTCTCTTCTGTTAAAGAAGCAAATGAAATCTATGTTCACGGAAATAATCATGGAATGTCATTTGATGTAACACATACACATTTGTACAAAATCAACCACTAACACTGTGTTGTATTTAGGCACCCAATCTAACAGCTCTTAATAAGGCCATCTTTTTCAACTTGGCCCAAATCCAAGTTCCTTCTTTGACAGCCGTTCGATCTGATCTCTCTTTCCATGAAAACGAATTTTCTTCACTTAACATGGATGCCCTTCAGTCGATCGGAGGTACGTTCACGATGGCTAACAACAACAAGCTCACCGGAACCTCCTTCAAGAAATTAAACTTGATTGTCGGCGCTCTTTCGATCGGTAACAACACTCAATTGACAACAATCGAAGGTTTTCCTAGCTTGGCAGAGATTCATGGCACCTGTGACTTGGCTGGTAATTTTGATGACTATAAACTTCCTGCTCTTAAAGATGTTCGTGGTGGAATGCGTATTCAGTCAACCTCGTCCAAGCTTGCCTGTCATGAATTGGAGCGTAAATTGAAGGGAGAGGGTATTGTAAAGGGTACGACTTGGAGCTGTTCTGCTAATATGCAGCAAGAAGAGATGGTGCCTACTGTAGGCCAAACTCCTCCTACTGTAGACGGTAATAACAGCGGAAAGATCATTTTTGATAAAGGTTCATCTCCTCCTACAAAGAATGGGAATGGTAGTGGCTCCACTCAAGGCAGAGAGAAAGAAAATATAAGTCTTACTAATGATGCTCCTACTTCTTTTGGTTCTGCATCTCTCGGTCTTGCTATCACAGCTTATTTAGTCTCTATACTCTTTTAAAAACACAGGGTTCATAACCAAATCGAAATGATTTGTAATAAAAATATATACGCATATACTCGAACTGATTCTGACTAAGGATCAATTTCTTAATATATAGATTCTTTCCTCTCCCCCCCCCCCCCTTTTTTTTTTTTTTTTTTTTTTTTTTTTTTTTTTTTTCCTATGCTATAGATCACAACCAGGTAGCGTGACTCGCTCACCAGTTATGCGTCAGAGCAGATACAAAATGACCAAGATTACTTTAAGCTTTCTATCTCCCTTAACATCTCATTCACCTCCCTTTTTTCGTATAAATTTGGTTTTCATTTCTCATTCATTTCTTTCTTTTTTTTCTTTATTCTCTTTTCTTTATAAATTGCAATGGACCAATTAGACACTTTATCTAGAAGTTACACAGATAGTTTTATTGCTGATAACAGCTCTATGGTTTCTAGACATTCAACTCATGAATCTTTTATTGAAGCAAGAAGAAAAAGCCATCATTCATCCATCTGCTATGATTCAATTGAAGCAGAAGCTCAACAGGGAGATAATCAAATCACGCCTTTACCCAAGCTACAAATGTTTATTATTGCAATCATCTTATTTAGTGAACCACTGACTTCAACTATTTTATTTCCCTTTATTTATTTCATGGTAAAAGAAAGTATCAATCAATTCTATAAACTTATCACATCTCGATTAGCTTAAAGACTTTCATGTGTCAGAGGATGAAAAAGAAATCGGTAAATTTGCTGGTTGGATAAGTAAGTTTACATAATTGTTTTTGTTTATATTAATAACACGCGTCAATAGCTTCTATTTTCTTTATTGCGCAGTTTTGTACAGCGATTATGTGGGGTAAAATATCAGATCGATACGGTCGTCGACCTGTCTTGCTTTGTGGGTTGATTGGTAATGCTCTATCAACTTGTCTATTTGGTCTTAGTAAAAGTCTGGCCTGGGCTGTGGGAGCACGCGCACTTTGTGGAATTATGAATGGTAATGCAGGAGTTGCACGAAGTATGGTGAGTGAAATAACGGATCATACCAATAAAGCCAAAGCATTTTCTTTATTTGGATTTTGCTGGGGAGCAGGAATGATTGGTAAGTTTATAAATGGTTTTTTTTTGTTTTATTTTAACTTTGAGTCTATTTTCTATTGTAATTATTTTAGCTGGTAAGTACAATTAAAACTTTATTTTTTCATTGTATTAAATATGTCATGATTAGGTCCAGCACTAGGTAAATCTATAATGAATCAACTTTTCTTTATTAACAAAGCATAAAGGTGGCTATCTGAATCACCCTGCAACGCATTTCCCTTCATTATTTAGTGCCAATCAGTTTTTAAAGGATTATCCCTACTTCTTACCATGTTTTGTATCCGCATTAGGTTCCACCATCGGATTCATTCTTGGTTACATCTATTTGAAGGAATCTAACCCAATCGTCTTGCAAAAAAGAGCAAATGGTGAATATGCTTCGTTGTTAAAGGCCAACCATACAACCGAACAACATGAATCACCTGGAATAAGTCAAATCTCCAAGACATCACTTCTTGTAGTCGTTGTTTATTCGTAAGTTAACTCAAAGTACTACATAACCAGTTGCTTTACTAATTTACTATTTGTTAGACTATTTTCATTTTATGCAATGATATTTGATGAAGTCTTGCCACTTTACTTTACTGCGCCCAAGTATGCAGGGGGCTTAGGCTTAACTTCCACTGAATTTGCAGAAATGCTTTCTTTGATGGGAATAACTCAGTTGGGCTTTCAGTTCTTACTCTATCCTGCTCTCACCAAACGTTTCTCTATCTT
Source organism: Rhizopus delemar RA 99-880 (assembly GCF_000149305.1). Classification (NCBI taxonomy): domain Eukaryota; kingdom Fungi; phylum Mucoromycota; class Mucoromycetes; order Mucorales; family Rhizopodaceae; genus Rhizopus; species Rhizopus delemar. Next base: position 500,838 of record NW_027137842.1, read on the forward strand.
GGGTCTCTTTCAATTTTCGTTATTTCTCTTTTTGCCAATCTGCTTTATTTTTCCTTCTTTAAGTTCCTATAAAGAATGGATAGCTCAACATATTCAAAATCAGTCTACAGGAGCACTGATGTTTAAGTGTGGCTACCTTTTTATATTATTATTTAGATACCTTGGTAACTGTCTTGCATTTACTAGCTTGGGTATTATGGTAAAATATCGTATAAAAAACACATGCCTTTTATTAATAATTTGTTATTTTAGGTGAGTATATCAGCTACACCAGAAATTCTTGGCACTGTGAATGGGTAATAAAAATAAACCTAAGTATAATAATAGTACTAACCATTTAATACAAGATTTTGTGTATCATGTCTTTCCTTAGTGAGAGCAATTGGTAAGAGAAAGATAAAAGGAAAATTGAACCAACAAATTTTATTTTATTTTAGCTCCAACGTTTGGTGGTACTATTTGGTCTTATTCATTAAAGGATGGACGTATGTTTCCATTCGATTATCATTTAATTTATTATATTATGGTTATCATGACTTTGGTTAATTTAATACAAAGCTATTTTATACCAAAGAGCTTGTCTTTGAGTAACAAATAGAATTCACGTGATTATAAAATATAAAATAAAAAATGAATTTTTAATCGCGTATTTTTTTTTATCCCTTTTTTTTTTAACTTTTTAAGTAAGCAACAAAAAACTGCTTTACTTGTCTTTTTGATTAATCAGTTAATTTCTTTTATAGTTCTTTAAATAATGTCTTCCGATTCACCTCGTTTGTTTAACACAAAATATAATGCAACTGCAGGTAAATGGAGAATTTAAAAAACTGAATCGTTTAACAAAAAATCTTTTTTTTTTTCTATAGGCCGTAATTCACATGCCAGACAACGAATGTTATCCAACAAGATTTCTGCGCCATTGCCAATCAATTTACCAAGTTTGAGGAGTGAGACTGGCACAGAAAGTCCACCTGCTGTTGTCCCAACCACTGTCGCTCATAACTGGGGTTCGCCCAACCCAGCTGTAAGCCCTGAGACCTCACAGCCTGATGTTGTTGTTTCTCGTGCTTGGGCCGTGCCTTCTTCCAATACAGATGCTGTTTCTGATCAGCTGGATTTTCCGACAGCAGCTGAGGCTGTCAAAAACAGTAAGCTTTTTTTTATGCGTTCGGACATTTTTTCTAACTCCCTCTTTCTCTTTTATGATAGCAGAAGAAAAGCATACTGTAAGTATTTTATCATTCGGTTCAAGCAAGCCTATTTTACTGATTTGCTCTTTAGGAAAATTTAAAGCCTCCTAGGGATTCAGGCCGTCTTTCTTGGGATGAGGTAAAATGGATAAATAACTCTTTGTCTCTTATTCACATTTTTGTCATAGATGGTTAATGATGACACAGAAGAATTCTCAGTGGACGTAATCGAATTTGAAGATGGAGCTAGGTTTCCTTTATACGACGTGAGCCCTTCAGACCGTTTTACAGAGGATTATGACCGCAGCTATCCTCCCCAAATGAAGCCGACACCTCGTGAAGAAGAAACTAAACCTACTCCTTATCCATTCGACAGAGGATCATCCTGGGGGCGCAACCGTCGCCAATCCAACCACGATCGAAAGCCTTTTTCTGTGCTTCAAAAGAGTGAACAAGCCTCTGCTGTTGCTGAACGTGCTCAAAAGCGTCGTGAAGAACAAGAAGCTTCATTTGAAGCTGCACGTGAACGAGCAAGACAGAAAGCTGATACGTTGGGCGCTGCTATGGGAGAGAAGCGTGAAGAGATCAAGACGAGAACAGTAGCTGAGGACGAAGAAGCTTGGTCAACATACGTGGAGGACTTGAAGAAGTCTAAGGTGCTATCCAAAACACCTGTTTCTGGCGTCTCGACTTGGACAGATTATGCTACCCGATTGCACCAATCCACCTTGAATGAACGAAACGAAAAGATGACCTCTGCTCCCGCTGCTGAAATTGCTTCTACCGCTGATCCTGTTATCATTAAACAGACCGAGTCTGCCCATCCTCATTCACCTGCCAGCCAAAGCTCACCCTCTACTTGGGACGCATTCGTTCAGGAAGAGATGACAAAGGAGACAATCCGTTCTGGTCGAGCCTCCCCTGCTTGGGATACTTTTGTATCTGACGAGCTTCAAAAATCAGGTTCTTCTCAAGAATCTTCTTCCTCCTTTGGTGGTCGCCGTAGATCTGCTGCTTCTACTGTCAACACTCACCGTCGCTTTGATGACCAATGGGCCAACCATTCTCCTCGCCGTGCCTCTTCTCCACACTTGTTGAACAAAAGTGATCAGTGGCCACACTTGGCCTCTCGTGGTCAACGTCGTCCTTCTGGTGGTGAGGCCGAGATTGGTAACAAGAGGACTTCTCGCCCTTACCGACCCAGTCAACAGACTCTTCAACGCGAAGACTATAAACCATTCACCAAGATGAACCAAGACAGATCATTTGCTTCTCATGATTCCAGTCTTATCGAAGGAAAAAGATCAACACATCCACCTCGCTCTTTTGTTTACGGAAGGAAGAAGAAATTGAACAACGATTTCGCTGAGAACGATTGGTCTGAAGGCAAGAAGGATTATCATGGGGAACTTATTGAAGGCGAAGGACCAGTACATGCCTCAAAAGAACTTGTTGAAGATGATCGATCTGTATCTGCCTTTGGTTATAAAATGAGAGAATCTAAAGGACCTATCGCTATTATGAAGAAGCCTGAAGAGAGAAAGTCTGATTCACAAGCTGTTGACCGTCGTAAATCGACAGAGATCTTGTGGTGGAGTGAGCAACACCAACCGACTGGCAATTCCATGTTCCGTACTGAACGCGGTAATGTTCCCAGATGGCTTACTGCCCGAGGTAAAAATCCTTTCTGGACTTTTGCTGATCCTGTATTGCCTTTCCAATCTGACTATCCTATACCCAATGAATACAATCGATCCATGGGCAGAGGAAAAGGAAAACCTGCTGAAGCATATGCTCAAAATAAGATGCCATTGGTTACATCTATTTTACAACATGAGAGATCACAAAAGCGATTGGACACAATGACAAATGATATGACTGAGGATGCGGTAGAAACAACACAGACTTTAACTGACAATGATGCGCCTGCATACAAGACAAAAATACTGGATATGTTCAAGAATTACCAATCGCCAATTTTTCCACAAGCTATTCAAAAGAAGATTGGTGAGAAGCCTAGCAATTTGAGCTTCATGTTGGATAAAGAATCAAGTGGCAGCGTTGATAGTAATGTAAGTGTCATCGCCTCTGAAAAAAAATTTTTTTTTGTTTATTTTACATTTTTCCGTTTCTATTTCTCGTTTTTTTATTTTGTTTTTTTAAATTTCTTTAGGCCAAACATTGCTACAAAAACTGTACGGATTGGAGGAATATCTCTAAAGGAAATGAGCATATTCCTCTCATGGTGTATACGTTCCCAGAAGCAGTGGAAACGAAATGTGTTGGTGTATACCTCATGCCTGCAAAATTGCTTCCACAATATCAATCACAGGCCCTATCTTCTGCCATTCCTTTACCACGACAAATGATGGTGTAAATAAAAATTCATTGCTTTAAAAAAACTATTTATTTCAAAAACAACTTTTTTTAATTGGAGCCATAGAAACGAACTGTACGATCCAAACTTGAGGTGACTAAGCCTTGAGCAAGAGGAGACCAATGTAAACCTGTAACGTCTGCCGTATTATCAGAGAAAGTAGCGATAGAAGATCCATCTTTAGCCTTAAAGACACGAACATCATTACCGCCTACAGCAAGATATTGTCCATAATCATCAAATGCAAGCGATTGAACCTTGTATCCATCATCTAATGTAAATGTCTTTGTGTTGCTCAATTTACGAAGATCCCATATTTTAACTAAGTTATCTTCTGAAGCTGTAGCAACGATATAACTAAAGATTGAGTAGTGAGTATTATGATTATAGTGCAACATTTTATTGTGAGTAGCTTACCCATTTTCTGAGAATGCGAGCGCGTTGATTTTACCGGTATGTTCACCAAAGTTAGCAGCAATCTTTTGAGATTTGACATCCCAGATTTGAACAACAGAATCATTTGTACCAGTAGCAAGAAGGTTACCATCGGGATGGAATGAGATACTAGTGTAACCAGATTGGTTTTCACTATCAACAGTTTCCATAATAGATTGTGCGGTTTCAAAGTCATAAAATATCCATTTACTATCTCCACCAGCACTAACAAAATAATCTTTAGAAGGGTGAACTGAGATTCCAGTCACTTCTCCCTTGTGTGCATTAATATTATGACCGAGTTTATAAGCTATAAAACTGTATTAATATCCTCTCTAACAAATCAAACGCCCTTTCATTACCCTTCTTTTCGTCAGGGATCCAAAGACGAACATGTTTATCTGCACTTGCACTAAGGAATACATCGTTTTCTTCTTGTTGACCTCTAAATTTGACAGCTGTCACCTTCTTTGTATGACCAGCGAGGTTGGCAATCACTTTATCTTCACTTTTATTGTATACTTGAACGTGTTTATCATTTCCACCAGTTAAAATAAGGTTTCCAGTTGAATTGACATCGAGTGTTGTAATACCGGCCGAACGAGCTGAGTGAAGTGAAGGAATGCTAGACGTTTGAGTGTATTCTTGGACTTTTTCAACAGAAGCAAATTCAGTTGGTGGCTTCTTCTTTCCACGACGCATTTCTGAAAGTCTGAAAAGTTCTTTCGAGTTAGATGATATAAAAATCATACACTTTTTTTTTTCTACCTTGCACTGGTTGTGTTCATCTTTTCAATTACTTCTTCAGGTAAACTGGGCTGATCAACGTCCATGGATTCTTGTTCTTGACTAGGTTGAGCAGTTGTTGTTGTACCCAAATGAGCTTGTATATTAGCAAGCGCCCTATACAACAAGATCAGTTTCTATCCTTTTTCATTTTTCACATTTATATTTTACTCTCTTGCAGCATCACGCTCTTTCTTCAAACGAGCAATAACTCTTGTTGCAGCATCGTTTTGATACAAGGCGTGAGATAATTCTTGGCGAACTTGTTGGTATTGCTGCTTCAAAGTAAACGATTCGAGCATCACACTGTCCCATTCATTTTGAAGTGATGATAAAAGAGAAGGAACAGAGGATAATTTAGGGGGACGAGGTTTGACAGTTTCAGGTGCTTTAAAAAAAAAAAAAAAAAAAAATGAACAAATATGAATTTACTTTGATTTGATTTTTTACTTGTCTTGATTTCAATCAAATTATCAACTGTGATTTCTTCATTAGTAATAGGATCTCTGCCATGTTCAGAAATGTATTTCTCAATCAATCTTTTTTCGAAAATGTTTCCAGATGAAGTGGAAACAACAGATTGTTCAGGTGCTTCTCCAGAAACTAGTATTGAATAGATTAGAGAAAAATTAATAATTACTAAGAAAAAGTCTTACTAGCACAAAACATTCTATTATTAAGGAATCAAGTAAATAAAAAATGTTTTTTAATGCTTTCAATTTTTTAAAAAAAACGCGTCAAAGCGGAGAAACCCAAGGTTGGTGATGTAAAAAAAAAATAGCCAATTAGAAATATTTACTATTAGGGAAATTTGCTTCATGTCTAAGCAACACCTTTCCCTCTTTCTTTCTTAGTATATGCGTTCTCAATTTTTTCTTTATTGCTTTTTCTATCCTAATTCCACTGACATCATATGTATGTATTAGTTAAGCTATGCATATTTGCTTTTCTTTTATACAAGGGGTGTATGTACATGTTTTATTAAAATAATCTAAGGTTTGCTCATATCAGGTTTTGATGCTGAAGCAGAATCCGGAAGTTCAAGGACAGCCCTTAATTGGGGATCAGGTGCTTCCTTTCGATTCTTCTCCTCTTCACCTACGTAAATGGAGATACCAGCAGAAGCCATTAAGACAGCAATAGTAACCGCTTGAGCATACATACGAGACTGAACTATTTTTTGTTGGGTAGTAAGATACCTATTCGAGAAGCTGTAGCCAAGAGCAGCAGTCATGGAAGCAGCCCAAGAGAGGCCGATAAAGGACCAACGATTTTCGTTCAAGTAGCGCAGTGATCGGTCAAAGGTAGACAGGTTTGCATCATCCGTTTCTTTCTTTCGATGCATCATTCTTTGAAGTACTGTTTCATCCGCATAACCCAGTGCTCTATTTTCATAATGGGTGACAGCAGAGTCTGAGGCAAATAAGAATCCAGCAGTTGTACCTTTTATCCGAAAGAAATTATTATTGCTTGATCACATATGTTCTATCTCTTTTATCTTACTAGAAGCAGCCATGATAGACTGAAGAGGTCGGCTTAATGATCTAAACTCCGGAGACCGACGCATAGTAAAAACAGTAGCGGCTACACCTAACCCAAGGCCAACAACCGCTCCTTTTAAACCATTTGAATAATAAATACTCTGTCTGGTCTTTTCTTGTTCGGGTGTTAAGACAATGGATGACATTGCTTAAGTTATAACGAAAAAAGAAAGAAAAGTGAAATCCGAGGTTTTTATGCGCGTTTAGTAAAAAAAAAAAATTTACATCACAATTTCTACTTTCTGCTGCATGAAACAAAAAAAGTCCAAAGATTGACATAGACTACACGTCATTTTGTACAGTTATTTCAGAAAGTGAAGTCGTGTCTTCAGAATTTGATGTCATGCAAAAAATGTTTCTGTCCAATAATGAAGTCACTTGGTCCAGCAATAAAGTCGTGACCAGATATCATGGACTACGTTTATTTTTACTTTATAAAAGGGGAGCAATTGTTTGTTGCCCTTATCACTTTCTTTTTCCTGATTACAGTTTATTTTACAGACATTTGAAATGAGTATGCAATTTCTTGACGAAGATAGACAGAGACATGCTGTTGATGAGCACGGAGTTGAGCCGATGGATCTTGTTGTTGACAAGGAGCTATTCGCTATCGAAATAAGTTCTCGTACTCAATTCCTAATGAATAAATCTCTGGAAAGATATTCTAATCTTATAATACATCCAGTTTCAGACGAGAGGTATAGTGATGTTGATATGGAGTTATGCAATAAGCGACGCTATACATTTTATTCTGATAATGAGAAAACGAGATTTTTTCATCTATTTTTTTTAGCAAATGCTTAAGTGCTTCTGCTGCCACGAGACAATTAGGTATTCATATTCATACGGCTCAGATATGGGTCAAACGTTATTATGAAGATCCTGAGAGCATTTCCGAAAAAAAAGAAAAAATCAGGACGTCGTCGTATTTTTGGAGAGAGGCATAAGCAATTTCTCTTCAATTACATTGATGAAAATACTTCTGCTGTCTTAATTGAAGTGGTGAAAAGTTTATTACAAAACTTTGTAAACCTTAATGTTTCTCGTAGTGCTATTTATAACTTCATGACAATGCAGTGTAATCTATCCATTAAACAAGCACAATTCCAACCTGTAGAAAGAAACAGCGAGGAAAAAATTCAGCAAAGGTATGATTGGGTCCAAAAGTGGCAGCAAACTGACTTGGACTTTATAACAAATTGTGTCTTTCTTAATGAATCAGCCTTTCATGTTAACTTGAAATGAGGTATGGTCTGGTCAAAGAAGAGAACTCCTGCAATAGTTACAGTGCCTATGACCAAAGCGAAAACAACATCTATTTTAGGTGCAATATCTGCCACCGATTTAATTAATGTTAGTTTGCGGGTTCCAAAGCGTATCAAAAAAAAAAAATAAAGCTCGGGAATGAGACTGTTGGTTATAGCATAGAAACAGTGACAGGACATTATCTGAGCTTCTTAAAATCCACTCTTGATGAAATAGACAAGTATCCAGAAATGAAGGGACATTATCTTGTCATGGATAATGTTCCTATCCATAGCTCAAATGGCATTGGCAAGTATATTCATTCTCGTGGATACCGATATGTATATCTTCCTCTGTATCCTCCTGAATTGAATCCAACTGAGCAGTTCTGGTCGGTCGTCAAGAGCAAATTTAAGCGAAATAAATTTCTGGAAAAAGAATCGTTAATGACTAGAATAAGTGAAGCATGCGATAGTTTATTTTTAAGCAATTTCAAGGGATTTTTTACTCATTCTGCCAAATGCTTTATTAAGTGTCTTAACAAGGAAAAGTTATAACAAAAAGTATTAGCGACGAGCCAAAAAAAAAAAAAAAAAAAAAAACTAGTGATGATCAGCAGCCGACGGTCAAGAAAGCTGACAAAGTGCTATTTGTAACGTTTTTCCTCCCATTTAAAAATCAATCCATTCTTAAGCATAAAGAATTGCAAAGTAAAAAAAAATCACAGTTTACAACAAACATCAATGTCAGAAGGAGATTTTGGAACAAATGTTTGCATGCATCGTAAAAATGAAAGTGGACAAAAAAGAACAAGAGAATTGATAGTTTTTTTTATTTCTGAATCCAAACATGAAAATACAAGGGCAAAGACCGGATTACTCATTATTTTGAGTTAATTGGCTTAGCTATGATAACGTTTCAGGAGGCAAGATCGCTTGCGATTCTGAGACGATGAGAAAATGCCATTGTAGGCTGCCGTGGTGACTGTTGGTCGATGTCGTGTGGGCACTGGTGGATCAATAGATGGAATACATACACGATTGAATATGTCAAGCACAAGCAATGCCTGAGGCATATCCATGATGAATTTCGTCAAATCATCCAAACAATCAGGTAACTTGATTTTAGTCAGCTCGCGCATGACATAAAGTCCCGTTGCTGGTAGAACGATGACATAAAAGGTGATGGTTCGTCCAATTACTTGGAGACCTAAGAAACCTTCCATATTCTGCAAATCAAGTGCATCCTTGCATAATATGGCAATTCGATATAGATCTTGGCAAATCAAAAAGTTATTGGCACCTTGGGCGGCTGACTTTGCTTCACCATATCCATAGGTCATTTTCCATTTCATTCCGTGCAGACTGGATATGGTGAGATCAGGGTGAATCATCGAAAACCCTTCATGTTTTCGAGCTTCCAAGGTTGTTTCGTTTGTCCAACGCAAGAATATATCTTGGTCAGGATCGTCAAACAATCCACATAAAAATGGGTTAACATAACGTGTACTGATCTCGTATTCGTTTGTATCCTCTGAGATTGACACACGGGGCAACTTGCGCACCATTTCAATTATGGCCATTTTAAATTTGTTTTCGTTTGGGAGAAGATCCAATTGCGAAAGACTTACGATCGCGTTTTCTCGACTGGTTGTTCCAATAGTGATGTCTTCAATAAAATTTGTAGCCCATGAAATGCCTTTGTCGCATCGAAGTTTTTCACCAATAGATGGTCATTGTGATCAGGAGCTGGGAAATTAATATGTGATAGATCCAACTGTTCTTCAAGGATGCTACTTGAACACCGTTTGTTAGACCTCGTTTTGTTGCTGTTGCTCTGCGGTTGGTTGTTCTTGCAATTGTTGTGGCTCTTCTTCTGGTGCGGTTTTAGGATAGCACGTATAAAAATGTGTCTTTAATGTGTTTATTTTCACGCAATGTATAATACATGCAGGACAGCCAAAGTGTTTTTCAATGGAATTGTGAGAGCATTCAGTTTTGATATCGGTATATTCGTCGTTATTGTACTGTCTGATTCCAACAGTTGTTTGTGGTATTTGAATATTGTGTTTCTGTAGATGTCGTCGAAGTTTTTGAGGTGTAGAAAATGTCACTGGGCATTCAAAGCAACAATGTATAATTGAAACAAGTTTTGCTTCATTCGCAACGGCAACTGATAAAAAGTGACTTTTTGTTTATCAGGTCAAACAGGTAAGAAAAAGGGCAGCAGAATCGGATGAATCGTTCGTAAAGGTTCCATCTAAGGATACGTTCGTGGCGTGCCGGGAAATCTCTGTATTAAACACCTCCAAAGCAGTTATCACAGTGCTTGAGCTAACCGCTCAAGAAGAGAGGCATTTTGTTGCTGTAGTCAATTGATTTCGGCCTTGGCTGCAGCAAGTTCTACTTGTAACTGCTTTACAGTAGGCAGGTTTAAGTCTGGTATTGTGGATACTTTTCCAAATAAGGCAAAAATCCATAGAAAGTGATGGAAATCGGAAAGAAATCCCCTCACTGTTTCATACGTTTAAATATTTATTTTATTTACAAATAAAATTAAACCCCAAATGAGCGCGTGATGACTTGGTTTTCATCGTTTTCGCCAGGTCAGATTAAAAGGAAACGAGTGGAAGCTAAAACTCCCTTATGGGATCAAGGATAAAAATGTTTGGGGATTCATTGTTTCATACACTTGCATCACTCTTAATCCTTATCCTCTTTGTGTTTTAATAATTAAAATCTTTGTCCATAGAAAAAAAGATAATCGTTTGATTGCTATACTTTTTTAACAAACAGTATGCTTTAATTCCTTACTTTTTGCATTTATGTTTAAATATGCTTCTTTATTTTATCTTGCCTTGAACCATACACCGCGTTTTCAACTGAAGCAAATTGGTTGTTATATTTGTTTAGTATTTTTTTCAAGATTATAGTGTAATTGATGTAAATAAAATGTAATTGACTATGCTTATATGCCAATGGCTTTCATTAGTACTTGTAGAGCCTTAAATATAGTAAGCTTATCATTTTTATACTTTATTTGAATTATACATTGTATTATTACTTAAAACTCCCTAAATTGTACAAAGCAAGCTGTTTCATTAATATGATCTAATCACGTGATTAAAATCGTTTCACATCCAGAAGCAAGGAAAAGGCGAAGCAAGAACAGCAACTCTTTCAAACTTATTTACATAGAATGGACAGTACACAACTTAAAATTATGAAGAGTAAAAAAGAACAAAACACAAAAAAGCACTCATTATATAAAAATACATATAATTATTGTTTTAGGGGCAAGGACTGAAGATGAGCAGGAAACAAAACTGATCGCATCAGGCAATTATAACTTTAATTTCATTCCCAAACTTCAACCCAACCAACGAATATTCGATGATGAATCACCCGAGGCAACAAGACAGCTGAGTGCTTTTACTTTAACACAAAGATATAAGAAGCGAGCAAAAGAATATTTTAACAATAGACGAATAACTCAAGCGGTAATAAAACAGCCAATGCATATAGCGTCCAGTGAACTCTCCATCATTAAACATCAAAACATCTCATATACCATAATTATTTACTTTCAAATGCTTTTCAACATTGTTGTATCACTTACTGTATTGTATATATTTTTGCAAGTGATCTTGGTGATTAGACAAGATTTTAAATTAGAAGTAGATAAGCAACTAGAAGGTTTTTATTATTTGATTATTTTACATATCTTTTGACACAAAATTAATATATATTATATGCTTATAGTGCTTTACCAAAAAAAAATGCAATGCGCGAGGGATTATAAAATGAATCGATGTGAGATGGAAAATAAGGTCCCTGCTATTGAGAGTCTCTGTCAGAATTGGGAAGTTTGTATGCAGAAAGATGTGGTTGTTGCAAAGTGAGCTCTGAATTACACAAACGTGCTCTATGTCACTAACCCTACTTACGATATTAGAGCCAAAGCATCTGCGGAAGCAATCGCCGAGATTATAAACAGTTTCACGGAACCTATTTCTTATAAAACTCTGGTAATATCAAAAGAAGCTTGCATTAGTGTACTTATTAACGTGACTTTTGTTTAGATATTCTTTTCAATTCTAACCATTGGATCCCTTTTATTTTCCAATGTTGCTTTTGGTAGTTTTAGAAAAAAATACAAGATGAATCATTCAGCCATTGTCCTTGGGAACAAAACTTGAAAAGAAAAGAGAAAATAGGCCCAAATTTGCTATGGCCGAGTTTTTGGGACACATTGGAATACATGTATATAATTCAGTTCATCTTGCCTTAACATTTGTGGGATTTTTATTTTTTAACTCAACACTGCTTGAAAGAAAAAGACCTGCAGAAAAATTAAACGCTATGCATCGATATATGACCTCAGAATTATTCCCTTTTTTTTTATTTGTTTTATATTTCCCTGCAATACCCTTAATTTTGTTCTTTTTTGTTTCTGTTTTCGTGTGCAATGGATGATTATGAATCTTTGGGGACTAATTCAACAATGACACAAAATGCCATTGCTGGTGCACTAGCTGGTATTGGAGAGCACAGCATAATGTATCCTGTTGACAGCATTAGAGTATGTATTTTTTATGCTGAGTTGATGAGGGAGTTTATTGTGTAAACACTGAACTGATGGAGGTGCGTAGACAAGGATGCAAGTACTTTCAGTACCAAAGCTAACAACAGCTATTAAAGACACATCCACAAAGCAATTAAAAAAGTACAGTGGAAACCTCTGGAGAGGTGTTTATTCAGTGATTATAGGCGCAGGACCTGCTCATGCTGTTCATTTTGCTACTTATGAGTTTTGTAAAGAGAGATTCAACAAGTGCATAGCTTACAATACAAAGCTACAATTACCGAATAAGAATACGATTGAATTGCCGAGTCACTTGATTGCTTCAGCTGCAGCAGGTGCCATTGCAACATTTTCTCATGACTTTTTAATGACTCCATTTGACGGTAAGCTGAAAGTTTATCTGGTGAATGACTGGAAACTATACAAGAAAATTAAAACCAAATGTAGTTTTGAAACAGCGAATGCAATTGCAAGATTCAACCTATCGATCGGTTCGAGATTGTGCAAAAAAAGTGTATATGAGTGAAGGGCTAAAGGCATTTTATATCTCGTTTCCCACAACACTTTCCATGTCAATCCCGTTTCAGTCAGTGCAATTTGCAACCTATGAATATTGTCGATCCAAGATGAGCCATAGTGGAGAGTATAGTCCAGAAATACACATGGTTGCAGGCGCAATCGCAGGTACAGTTGCATCATCAATCACAACTCCTTTGGATGTGATCAAGACCTTGCTTCAAACACGCGGATCATCGACAGACCTAACGATAAGAAGCGCAAAGGGTTTTCGTGATGCTGCAAGGATTATCTACGGACGTTATGGTATTCCTGGGTTCTTTAGGGGATATCGTCCAAGAATTTTAACAAATATGCCAAGCACAGCCATCAGTTGGAGTGTGTATGAATATTTCAAATGGTTCTTGGTAAGCGATAAAAGCAATCATTAGAGTGTACATAATCTGGCTTAGAAGAGGTACCTTGCATTATTTAATCTGTAATATATTTAAAAAACACTATTTATTGCAATAAACAAGTCTATATATATTCTTCAATTAAAAAATCAATGTTTATTATACTAGTTTTCAAAAAATCGTTTGTTTAAGAAAGTTTGTAGCATATGTATCAATTTAATTCTTGATTTCAAATCAGCAGCAATCTTCTTTTCGGCCAATTTTTCAAGTGTTGATGCCGCCTTAGACAGTACTTCAGCAATATCCATAATATTATCTACTGCAATTCCCATTCTTACATCGTCTGAAATATCAGGTTTGGCTACCCAGAGTGCTGCTTGTGAGATGAGTATTAAAGAGCAGCTTTGGATGACATCTAATGCCTGTTGCAGTGGTTGATCTTGTGCATCTTGCCACTGATTGACCATAGTAATACTCGCGTTGATACATTCAACCAACGTACCAAAAGATGCTGCTGCATCAGTGGATGCTCTCATGTCTGGATAGATAATAGTATTTCCAAATGGCCATTCAACATCGGGCGCAGTGAGAACAACATCTGCGTTGCTCAAGACAGTAAGTGTGGTCATCATGTAGTTTGTGATTGTCAAGATGGATTTAAGTGTCTTTTGCATAAAATGGTCGATGGTTTCAGTATTACTTGTACGATAAAGCTGGGCTTTCATATGTGAGGGATGCGTGAAGAAGTAGAGATAACGCTGAAGCAATAAAAGCGAGCAATCTTTGTATGAAGTAAATAAATTCGTAGCGATATTAGGTATATGTTCCAAATGCTTTGATAATTCATAGAAAACAGCGCTGATATATTCTAATTCTTCTAACAAAGGCGTTGAAAGGCATTCTAAAGGTGCAAGCGCAAATAAAGAGTCACTATGACTGTTTGCTTTTTCGAATGCTTTCCCAATTTGTGGTCCACAAATTTGCAAAATGCTGACAACATTTCTTGATACAACTTGAGAGCTTCCAATAGTTCGTAATAGGCTGCAGATCACACCAAGGATCTGACACCAAACAAAGTGAAGAGGGTTACGCTCTACATAACCAGGTTCTTTTTTAGTTTTGTCACCGAATCTGATAAATAAATCCAATGTGCCTTGCTGTAAGCGAGCTGTGAGACTGTTGTTGGTTAAAGAATCAAAGAGATGATTGTTGACAAGTAGTTCGGCAGCCTTTGGTATATTAGACAGGGTAAGCAAGAAGTATAATGCTGTTTCAGTAAATGGTGTGATATTGAGACTGTAAAGACGATCAGAACCAATGGTTTGCCTACAAAGTTTTGATAAAGTTTTAAAAAAATACAGGGAAAATATAAGTCTGTTTTTACCTGTCAATTTCCTTCAACATGAGTTCAATACCTGCATAGAATAACTTCAACAAAGAGCTGATGGTGTGGTGTCTAGTGAATTCAGAAAGCCATACATCTTCCTTAATGCCATATCTGCTGTTGATAATCTCCTGTAACAAAGAAGTAACAACAGTGACATCCTTGATACAATTATCCATGTCTTCTTCACTAGCAAGGGATCCTTCAGCACTGAACGACTGAGCTTTGATGGCCAACACTTGGAAACTTGAACAAACGACAGACAGAATGCTTTGAAGATTTCTTTGCATTTGTGCTAAAGCAGCAGGCTTCTTGCTAGTATAATTAACCGTGCCACGCATGGTGTATATGCACAATAATACTGATTCCAGCAAAGGTCGGTGGAAATAAACTGCGGTAACATCGAGCACACTTTGTATCAATGCAAAATTTTCTCGTTCAAGCAATTTACACAAGGATAAAATAATCTGAGAGACATGTAAAGAATATTGTTCTTTGGCAGCAGCGTCTTGACCAAGGAGTACAGGTTTTGACTTTTCAATCCAGTCCTCGATTAAGTTTCTTATTATGTGTATTAAGACACTATATGAAGTTAATGTGACACCATCTTGTCGGTTTTCTTTTTCGGCTTGTTCAATCAAATCACAAATGAACTTGCGGAGATAATCAGAACTATTAACGGTGCCTTTAGCAATCCAGATCAAACTATTAACATGGTGCGAGCATGTTTCAACAAATGTCTTGAAAGATCTCAACAAGACAAGTTGTGAGTCAACAACAGAATAATTGTGGTTCGCCTCCACAACATTCTTTAAGAAAGTGTTTGCCAAGCGTTCTACATCTAGAGCAGCATTTACTTCAGACGCAACCATCATATCTTCTTTCCCAGCAAACTTGCATTTTTCTTTAATATCGTCATAGAATGCGAACACACGACTGACTGACATACGAAGGTTATACAAGTAAGAATCACCATACTGACGTACTTCACCAGGAGCTCCATTATCTCCCGAGCTAATCGATGGCGTTTTGAAAAGCAGCGAAGAAGAGTTATTGATTCCAACCATTTGCAATAAAGCAAGGGCAGAATTTGATGCCAACTCTGATAAACTAGGATTGAAGTCATTCTTTACAAATTCATTGCGCATCTGTGAAAGCTTTGCTGGTTCGCTGATCTTGGATAGCAAGTTCTTGAGGCCAACAGGTAAAGTGTCTACCGTCTTTGAGAAATCACCATTCTTTACTTGCTGGTTAACGGCAGTCAAATGAACCTCATATGCAATGATGCGCATAGCAAATGCCTTGCTCAAATTGGAACAGCAAAGTTGTCGAACAGCCAAATCATATCGATCTTGTTCGCTGAAATCGGTTTCTAGTAAATTGACATTCTCCAAGGTGCTATCAGATACATCCATTTCCATTGCAGGATTTAACAACACCTTTCCAAGAGTGGCCCAAAGGGCGCTATCACTACGAGTACGCTCAATTAAAGCATAGTGATCAAATGCGGTTTTCCAAAAAGTAGACAAAAATCGTAAAATGTTGGAGACAACCAGAGGCTTTTCCACAGACAAAGTTTCCCACTTGTCGAGAGTATCTACAGCAGTGCGAATAGCAGATTCGATCATGTTGACAGAAGCAGGTTTTACGGAAGAAGGCTGGTTATCTAACGTGCGAATTGCGGATTTTGGACTAGGCATGATGAAGTCACCGCAGTCCAAAAAGAGAATGGCTAAACTTGGTTGTGTTTCTAAAAGGGACGTGATGAATTGCCAGATAGCTGACAGCAAAATTTCACTTTGTGTATCGTCCTTGGCGGTTTCAAGGTATGCACGAATGATGGCATGTGCTTCAGCTGTGTCGCCCAAGTGCTGGACAAAACTGGGAACAGTCTTCCAAGCATAGGTCGTGCGACACAAGAGCGATAAGACGTAGGTTGCCTGAATGGGTAAAGCAATGTTGTGGCGATAGTTGATGTGTTTTGCAATACGCAACAAAAAGTCAGAGCAGCCACCTTGCGTAGCTCGTTCAAACATCAGGCGTTCAAGTGTACTTTCAGAAACATTCGTTCCTTCTTCAATTTGTTCTATTCTTCTTTGGAGCAAAATCTTGATAAAGACGAGGGTTAAGACCGTCAATTCTTCAGCTCGTTCTGCTTCCTTGATATGACTGGATTTGTATAAAGCATTAGCCATGTTGGCGCCTTCTGAAGTTATGTCAAGTAAAGGAGATATATGATAAAGGCCACCGTCATATAAGAAATTACTAAAGATACCATTACGTATGTTGCTTAAAGACAACTTGGCTCCCACAGGATGTTCAGGTTCTCTAAAGTAATTGCAAACTTCGATAAAGATAGATAATAACTTGATGCCAATAAGATAACGCTCAGATATTTTTTTGTATCTCCAACCAGAATATGATGGGAAAACTTCGAGCATAAGATAGTGTAAGCAGACATATAAGGTCTCGATTTGAGCTTGACTACTAGATGCAAATGTACCCATCTCTGCCTCTCTAACCCACCAATTGCATTGAATGTCACGAACGAGACCATGAACTAAATCCAGAAATGCTAGCAATAAACTATAACTTCCAACGGTGCATTCAGACTTTGCAACGATTTGTTGTATTTGTGATACACGATTTGCAGCAAATGATGATTTAAGAGTGGGTGCATTAGAGAAGATACGAGGAAGGATGGGAGCTGTCTGCAAGTAAGCCCAGATGTACTGACGATAATGAGGAAGCAGTATAGTAAGGCACTTTGTAGCCAATGTCGCAATGGAGATAGGGTAAGGATGAGCCTTGCTGCAGAAACTAAGGATATCGCAGAGAACAGAAATAAGAATGGGGACATTATATAATCTACCAGGCACAGATGCAACTGTTTGTATATGATTAACCAAATCAGGGGCTAGCTTTGGGTTGTTTGCTAAAACACAGTGAATGAGACTAAGAATGCTGGTGATGGCTTCCGGACTTCCTCCGTTGAGCGTAAAATCTTCATCTTCAACGTCAACATTGTTCGACTTGTGCTGCTTCATGGAATTAGCAAGAACGGATATCAACATGTGCCATCCAGAGTAGTTATGGGCGAATTTTACAATACGATTTTCTTCTGTACTAGATATTAAGATACCCCGAGCCTGTTCAGGAATCACAACGTCAGTAACATAATCCAACATTGGCGTGATACGTAATGCTTGATTGGTATGAACGACTGCCAAGTTATTTTCTACAGCTGCAGTAGTATAAAATCTGTTCCTTAGGATAACTGTAAGGGATGGCATCGCACAAAGATACTCGTATACTTTATCAGCAGGATTTCCTTTGGAATTCAAAGAAAATTCGTTAGTGCAAGTAAGAGAAGCCAAAAGATCGGTAAAATGTGTAAAGTATACTGGGAATCTGCCGAAAGCTGCGGTTATTAAGGGATGCTGATTGTTTTCGTCAACATCATCTTTCCAAAAAGCTTGGCATAAATCTGGTTGATCTCGATAAATTAAACAATGACAGTCGATCAGACTAGAGTAGCTTTCCATCGGAAGGAACTGGGGAAGAGTGGTGCTTAAGAACGACTTTAGTAATACTCTCAGCACGGATCTGTAACCAAAGCTGTTCACATCATCCTCATTACAGATACCGCTTCCAAGTATTCCTCTGGTCACATCAAACACTCCAAGCTTCAATGCACGACCTACCAAAGTGCGTTCCAAGTGATCCGTTTGTTGAATACATATCGTGCGTTCTTCGGATGTGTCGAGGCCGGCTGTTTGTGCAAATGATCTGTCAGATAAAACGGAAGAGGATAAATTTTGCTTTCCTTCAAGTATAAGCTTTACTTCTTCGTATCCATTTGGAAGGTCAGTTGCAGAGTTAACAGCATTTCGCAAACAGGAAAGGAAATAGGACCAAGATAGCAAAAAGATAGAATGTTCTTGGGTGTTTCCCATATGTAAAACAACCTGATTGATTTTTGCTATAATGCTAGGTGTGTCAATTAAGCTAGCACCTGCTGCGGAGGCATCCAGCTTTGAGTCTAGCGTGAGATAGGGAACAACAATAATGCTAGCAGCAATCAGACAAGATATACTTGTCACTTGTTCACGGAGCTTCTCGCCTTCAGCATCTAAAGCATAACTAGATACTTGAAAGATTCCAAAGTTATTGACTTCAAACTCTTGAATGACGGACAGAATGAAGTCTGGTGAAAATGATGTGGTGATGCTAAAGAGAAATATGATTTCTAATAATGCCTTCTGCTCTTTTAAGTTTTGCTTTGTCCAAACTGTAGGCCAACCAGGAAATGTGTGTGTTCGTGTTGGTATTTGAGAACGGACGAGGTTTGAAAATTGGGAGAATAGTCTGTTAACAAAAGCTGAATTGTTTGTGATGTCTTCATACAATGTGTTGACCATATCGCTCGCAATGCTGTTGAATGGGTGGTCTTTATCTACAGAAATACGCTGTAAGGATTCAATGCATTCCAGAATTGAGATACGATCTTCAAAGTAAAAACTGACAATGCTCATGATCAATTCTACATTTTCGCTCAAAGGAATGTTGACACTTTTTGCTTTGAGGCTGTCCACGTAATCTCTATTTTCTTGCTTGTAGGCTTCCCAAAGAGAGACGCATTGTAATTCATCCAAGTTGACAATGTCGGATATTCTCAAGATCAGTTCTTTTTCTTTTTGGTCAACTGAAATTGATTTCCCACTGACAGTGACAGAAGATCCTGTATTCAATTTGGAACGAGACTGATTCGAAGCCAATGAAAAAGCATCAAGACCGAGCTTTAGCTGATCACGCTTCTCTTCAAGTAAAGTTTGAAGTCGATCTGCAGAGCATTGTTCAACGCCTCTTTCAATCGTATCAAATAATTTGCGATAATTTCTATGTATAAAAACCGTGTTAATTAACAGCTTCTTTCAAATAATAACTACATACCCAGAGAACTTGTTGTTGTTATCGCTTTCTACCATTTAGAGAAAAAAAAAAAGCTTGTTTAAGCGCTTTTTGAAAGAGGTCTTGTAGAAAACACGAAAAAAAAAGGCTTAACCTGAATTTACCGAAAGAAAAGCACCCTCTTTTGGTCCCACTCAAAATAAAATAGTCACGTCAACTTCATTCACCAACGTCGGAGCAGATGATTAAAATAGACGAAAAAAAAAACGCAAAGATAAAAACATCCCTTCAAGATGCTATCTGAAGCCAGAACCTGGTGGTTCCGGTTTTTGTATGGCAAACTACATTGCCAAGAAACGGTTGCTAGATTTGATCCTCACTTCACCACTATCTGCAAATCCTGTTATGCCCCATTAGAAGATCTTCATCATTTGATTATCGACTGTCCCTTCAAGTGGTCAATATGGCAAGAAGTCCTCTCGCGTTTCTCATCCTATCCTGAGTTCCCCCCTGACGACGTCAGATCGATTTTACAGCACCTGAGCCACTTCGACTTTGTCGATAATACTAAACTGGTAATTATTAGCTCCTATACCTATCTCTTCATATGGCGTTATATTTTTGATAACACCCCTTTTTCGACTCAACAGATTGTCTCCACAATACTTGAAAAGCTTTGATTTGGTGTGCACTAAAAGCACACCTCTCAATATGGCATGTGACTTTTTTTATATATTTTACTATTATTTAAAAACATCTAAAATAAGATATGAAATGCATCTATAGACTATTGTCTAACGTTTATAATATTCAATGAGAGTGTTATCTTTTATCAAATTCGAAAGATTGGTTAAGAGCTAATTTACTATCATGAATGATGTATGTCATTGGAATCTGATAATTCTTTTTTGTGGTTTCCATGTAGACGCGAAACTTGAAAGCTATAAAATTTTTCGTTGCAAACTGAAGACTTTTTACCGAGATTTTTATGTAAAGCTGCAGATTTTGTTCGGCTTTTTATTTTCATTAGTAAATTGTTAAGACTATACAATATATACATAGATGCCAATACATGGATCAAGACACTTGTTACGATCTACATATAAATCATCAATTAGACTAATTACCTTAAGTGAATAAAATTCAAGCAAGTAACTTCCACTTACCATAGTTTTGGTTTTTTCAACTACATGATATAGTCAGAGAAAACAATAACGCTTATATCCTATACGTTTTTTGTTCTAAAGAGCTTATCAAACAAAAGCACCTTACTGTATGAGAGTAGAAATGATTTTATTTTTCTTATCTTTTCCAACCAGTTAAATGTGATTTTCATTATTCTTTTATCGGTTATATTTCTTCAAGCTTTCATACTGTCCTTTTTTGTCATTTGAGTACTCATATATTTTGTTTTCGTATACTAATATACCGATATAACCTATATCTGTAACGTAGATCAATTTATTCCAAAAACTAAATTGTTCTTATTTGTCGTATCCCAACATACTTTAAACATGATTCATATTCAATTTATAAGAAATCAGAGTAGTGAATGCTCTACAAAGATTTATTACAGTAATTTCTCTATTATTCGGTTATAGCTAATTCCACTTCTTTAACCCAATACAAGTTGTTTTGATGTAATGCCTGATGCAATGAGACATAAAAGAAAAATAGAGATCTACTTACGAAATAATTATAAACAGTCTACTTGCATAACCAGAAACCAATTTTCATATTAAGTTTATTCATACTAGATCTACAGCTATAATTAATTAAAGTATCTTGAAAGCATTTAATTAAACTTTTATAAAAAGAATGTAAATACCAGATATAAAAATATTGAATAAAAATATAACTTTTAAAGTCTCGTTGAATTTTATAGTCTGTTTATTCTTACGAAAAATAACATATTATTCTTTTATTTTATAAAAATACATTCAGTACACTTTGTACGTAGTATGTCATGCATGGAACTTCAATAATTGTATTTTTTATGCGCAGTGAATTTAATTACTTGTGTATTAAGACGACCATTTTTAAATAATTAAAATTAATGGTAAATAACGCTATCTATGCACACAAGGTTTTAAAGGACGATGTCGTATTAAAAAAGGAATAAAGCTCATGGAATACATAGATGAAAATACTTTAATAGATCCTTTTTTTTTCAGTTTCATTCACTTTTTTTTTGTTTTAGTCAAGGTTATTCCTGATTACTTTCACAGTTATCACAATACAAAAAAATACTTCAATTTCAGTACAACAAAAGAGTCCCAATGACAACAAGCATCACAATTTTCCTCATTCTTTCCATCATGGCCGTCTTTGTTGCGTGTGATGCAAGCTTTTCAAGGGCATTGAAGAAAGCAGAGATCATGCCAGAATTCGTTCCCAATGGATTCTCACCTTCAGTCAAGTTAAGTATTGTGTATCCTAATAAAAAGGTTGACCTTGGAAATTTTATTGCGCCTTCCGAAAGTGTCGAAGCACCTCGAATTTCTTTTGCTAATTCTGATCGACATTCCCAATATACTCTTTTATTGATCGATCCTGACGTACCTACAAAAGAAGACCCTTCGAATGGACCCTTCCGCCACTGGGCTGTGGTCAACATTCCTAGTTCGGGTAACCTTGCCGTGGCTGGTCAACTATCGACTTATATCGGTCCTCAGCCTCCAGTCAACAGTGGCTACCATCGTTATATCTTTTTACTTTACAAGCAAGCTTCAGTTAACAAATTATTTCAATCTTTACCTACAAACCGTACCTTTTTTGACTACAATACTTTCGCTCAACAAAATGATCTCAAACTTGTTTCTACAAACTTTTTCATGTCAGCCGATATTTAACTTTATACGTTGATGATAGTAATAAAAGCACAGTATTTTATTAAGCTTTATTGGTAGCACGAATGCCTTTCAAGGGATCAAGCGTATCACTTGATCTTGTGACGATTGTCTTTGACAGCACTTTGTGCTTGTGTATTCTAACATCAATTTTGAATGATGTTACTTGTCTTTGAGCCAAAGTGTATTTTACACTAAAGACCAACGATTCTACCTGATGATTTCGCAAGTATTTGGTTACTGATCCAAACATTCTATCCAAAGTCATCTTGGATCCCAACCACTTTACATTTAATCGTAAAGCCGGCCGCTTGATCGCACAGACATTTTTAATTCTAAACACATTAGATGCTTTTAGAATTTAGAAACTCACATTCTTATGACTTGTTTATATCCTACAAGACTCTCTAAAGACAAAAAGCTCAGAGACATCATCTCTTCACTTGGGCACTCAAAGCTACAAGAAAAAAGTGTATCCAACTTGTTTTCTTTGTCTAGACTCTCACAGCGTTATTTTTTAAGTTTTCATGAAAATAAACGCGTTTGTTGTTTAAATTTTAGAAAAAGCTAAATCTTGGCACCAAAAGAAACATGTTCCCCGATCCAGCCATTATGGTTTTTTTTTTATCGGAGGTAGTAGTAATCGGTTCGACCAAGAGAATGATTTATCCCATTTAAGAATATTTTTTGGTTTCAGACATGTCCCCGCTAAAAAAATCCAAGGTTGAAGCCCAGTTTGATGAACGATGTTGACGTACAATCCAAAGATATCAGAAAAGTTTTGAACTTTCTATTTAGGAACAAAGAAAAAAAAAGTAGATGAAAAGGGTTTCAGTAATGCTTATGGCAAGTTAAGAAGAGATTGAAATATGTTTTGATGAGAGGATGAAGAATCCCAAAAAAAGGAAAACAAAAAGCAGAGCAAAGGGAAAGGAGTGAGTATGTATACGATCCATTGATAATTATCGGCATCTCAATTAAGAACCGTAAAACGTTTCCTTTCAGGATTTCTGTAAATTTTTTTAGCACAGAATATCACATCAATGGTTAAACCACGTTTTTACTATTTCGGAGATAAAATGTAGTATTTTATACTTCAAACGAGTCCTCTTGACCCAGTTTATGAATTAAACAAAGAGATAGAAAATGATATATTCGGTATTTTAAAAAGGGTTTATCAAACAAAAACAAAACCTTTTTTTTGCATAAAGATAGGAAGATGAACAGATTGTGCCTCAATCATCCAAATTAGGTAAACATCTATTACCTAATTTAAAGCAGTCTGTGCAGACAAGACAGTTCAGGGGCAAGAAAAGTGAGTGAGAAAAGAGAGAGTGAGAGAGGATGGGCAATTATTTAAATTCAGGTTTCGCATTATACTCGATTTGTGAGATGATAAGAAAATATGATGTCAATATAAGAATTTAGACTGATTGAGTGACCGATCAGAGTTTAACGTCATTGAGATATACACAGTAAGGTTTTATTGTCTTTAATCATATGAAAGCATAATCTTTGAGAAGAAATCGATAAACAACTTCATTTCATCTTGACTCCCTATTCTCTCTCTCTTTATTTTTTTTTTTTACTATTTTTGGAAGATTATCTTGATTAAATAATGTTCCTTTCAATAAAGAGACAATAAGCTCACAAGTTACCCCGCTGACGGACAATCAAAAATGAAATGAAATCAAACATATAAATACTTTCAGCTATTTTCTATTTTTGCTTTTGTTCATTATTTATTATAAACTTACATTTACTTAAAATGCCTTCTCTTGAAAAAGTCTCTATCATTGGTTCTGGTAATTGGGGATCTGCTATTGCTAAAATCGTTGGTTCCAATACTGTTCGTCATGCCAATCAATTTGAACCTACTGTTCGTCAGTGGGTCTTTGAAGAAAAAGTAGATGGAAGAAACTTGACAGAGATCATCAACCAAGAACACGAAAATGTGAAATATTTAAAAGGTATTAAACTCCCAGAGAACGTGGTTGCTGTCCCTGACTTGATCGAATCCTGCAAGGATGCCAGTCTTGTCGTCTTTGTCGTTCCTCATCAATTCCTTTTGGGTATCTGTGAAAAGATGAAGGGTCACTTGGCTCCTAATGCTCGTGCTATCTCGCTTATCAAAGGTCTCGAAATCACTGCTGATGGCACTCGTCTTTTCTCTGAAGAAATCACTCGTATCTTGGACATTCCTTGTGCTGCCTTGAGTGGTGCCAACATTGCGAATGAAGTCGCTATGGAAAAGTTCTGTGAGTCTACTATTGGTTGTAAAGATATGGAAGATGGAAAGATCTTTAAGCAACTGTTTGATACGCCTTATTTCCGTATCAATGTCATTCAAGATACCGTGGGTGTTCAACTCTGTGGTGCCTTGAAGAACGTGGTTGCTGTCGGAGCTGGTCTCTCAGATGGTCTTGGCCACGGAAGCAACACGAAGGCTGCTATCATTCGATTGGGTCTCATGGAAATGCGTAAATTTGGCCAAACTTTCTTTGGTGATGCGGTTCAAACCGAGACTTTCTTTGAATCTTGTGGTGCGGCTGATTTGATCACTACTTGTAACGGTGGCCGTAACCGTAAGGTGGCTGAAGCCTTTGTTCAAACTGGAAAGCCTATCTCACAATTAGAAGAAGAACTTTTGAACGGTCAAAAGCTTCAAGGTACTCTGACTGCTCAAGAAGTCAACGAATTTTTGTCTGCTAGAAACATGCAAAAAGATTTCCCTCTTTTCAACACTGTCTACCGTATTATTTATGAAGGTCTCTCTCCTGAAGCTATCACTATTGAAATCTAAACAAACAAAATCGCTTGATTTTATACCATTTGTTTTTCTCTCTTCCTTGTAAATATTCAACAAAATGTTTATTTTAGAAAAAAAATAAATAAAAAAATACTATTTTTATCAGTAACTTTGATCTTGTCTTTAAAATCAACTATTCAAGAAGCCTTTTTGCATATAAATTATAAACATCTTTTTTTTTTCTATATGGAATATTATATCATTTTCGATCTGGAATCATATGAATTCAGGGGTTTCAATTAATGATCGATAAAGATCAGGAACCCTCCCCCAAAAAAGCACGCGTTATGAATAGTACTTTCGGTAAAGATCTTAAAGATAAAGGCCGATTCGTAATTGCCTCACTTAGTCTGTGAATATTTTAAACACATTCCCGTACGGCATGATCTTCTTTACGTATTCGTACATGTATGATGTCATACAAGCTTGTACACAAATAAAAGCTAGCTTAAAGTACAAACAAGACTTTTGAAGGACAGAAAAAAAAAATTTATAAAGAAAAAAAAAATGAATGCCAATCATCAGGTCACTTTCCTAGTCAAATATATACAATGAGGGGTAAATTAAGCAACCAAAGTGGGTGTTTCATGCTGCATTTGTTCTTCAGCTTGAACTTTGAATAATTGAGCCTTTGGATCTGGAATGATAGCCACTTCTTCTTCACCAAATTTGACTTCTATTCCTCTTTCGGGTGTATAAAACTTGTCTTTGATTGGTTGTAAAAGTACATTTAATTTAGGCGTAATCACCAAAATGTTGTTTGTGGGGATTGTAAGCCAATCTGCCTTTTCAAAGGTCAATGGCTCTATGTATCAGATCAGTCTCTAACCTTTATTTTATTCTTGTTCTATTTACCACTCGCAACAACAACAATATGTTCTCTTCTGTCTGCTTTTACCATACGATAGTGGCCAGGACGATAGCATTCAAAGCTAGTGCCTGAAGAAAAATAAAGAGAGGCTGCTTCATCTGTTTTGCTATTGGTATAACGAATACAAACAACTGATTCACCATCTGTCACTGCAAAATTCAAAAGAGATGGCTTCTTGGCATGTTAATGGCTGTGTAATGCGTTTTACTGTACAATATACCTCTGTAATATCATATTCTTCTGCCCATTCATTCAATTGTGCAACTGTTTTAAGCATAGCATCTTTTAGTTCTTGATATTCAAAGCAATTAGCATTTGGATTTGGAAGCTTCAAATAAACGTTAGATTGTACAAGCATGTGTCTGTAGAACTTACAAAGCTTAAAAATAAGGCAAATGCCCATTCTGAATCTGTATTGCCCTGTACAAACAAGTACAATTCTTCAGGTAAAAAATTTTGTAGTTTACGCTTAATCTACATTTTTTTCACTTATTAAGCATCTCTTTCTTTCTCACTCTTTTCTTTCTACCTTTTCAAATTCTGCAATACCGCCATTATGCATCCACATGAGTCGACCGTATCTATTTTTTATTGTATTTAATTTTTCTTTTCTAGACGTTTCTCATTCAACAACTTACGACCAAGGATGACAGTTACTTTCTGATACAGAACCCGAAGTACTTGCACGTACGTGAGCAAAGATCAAGGGACTTCTAATCTTTTCAGCAAGTCGAACCAAATTAACATTATTCCAGGCTGGAGTGACTGAAGTGAAAATACAAGGCGTCACGGCATTTTGTTCTTGAACGCTTGGCTCGCTATCAT
This sequence comes from Rhizopus delemar RA 99-880, assembly GCF_000149305.1. NCBI lineage: Eukaryota > Fungi > Mucoromycota > Mucoromycetes > Mucorales > Rhizopodaceae > Rhizopus > Rhizopus delemar. Next base: position 527,556 of record NW_027137842.1, read on the forward strand.
ACCAACCAACACCAAACCCATCGCCTTTAAATAGCTTAATAAAAAAAAATGCATGTGCTTTTTGTGTATTTACCATTAAGTGGACGTACTTGATCAATTCGTAATCTGGAATCAAAAGATTGATTAACAATGGAATGCTTTGGTCTAGTGATTAACTACATGCATACAATGTAATTAAAGGAAGATGCTTATTATTTTCATGTTTTTATAGATTATTACGTGAGCAAGTAATATAGGTTGCTTTCCTTTGTATAACAAGAAACGGCACATTGAAGGAGAGATAAAAAAAAAAACAGCAAAATTAAAAAGCAAACCAATTTATTGGCTGATTTAATGTTGTCATTCTAAACAATAATGACTTATTAGATTTTTTTTTTAAAAAAAAAGATATTATCTTGTTAAGAAGAACACAAAGCAATTGTAGATTAATTATTTTTTAATTATATTTTATATGTTCAAGTCATCACTGTATGTGTGCCGAGTTTACTTTTATGTAACTATGGATACTGACTCATATTGTATACAACAACTTTAGCAGGAAATACACAAATTCAATCTTACTTTAGACATCTTTCTTCTTTTGTATAAACAAATGGTGCTATAAGCTTGCTGGCTGAAGTAAATCAATGAAAAGTAATATACTTTTAGAGCAATCGAAAGAAGCATCGTGCTTAGGGCCATATCTTTCAAATGTATGTACCTGTTTTCACTAAATTGGCATAAAAGAATTTTTAGCGCATTTCGATAAACACTTTGGCGTATTCTGAATTTTTTAGCACATCATGAGAAATAACTCTTATCCTATAAGACTTTACAAAAACAGCAAACTCTCTCTATATTCCAATTTAAGATTCTTTATGCTCTCAAAAAAAAAAAGGTGGACTATAGTCATTTTATATATCTATTACTTTTATTACCGTGGTAAATAACAAGTTTAAAATCTTAAATATTGTCACTATTTTTTTTTTTTTAAAAAAAAAGTAGCTATTTTATTAATATACAACTTAACATATAAGCAGAAGATGTAGATTTTTATTTAGCTTAAGCCAGGTGTACAGCGTAGAAGTAGAATATTAGAAAGCATCTAGTTTTACAATCATCCGTAATTACGGAAAGCTTCAACCTTTAGGACGACACTATAGGACAATAGCTATTTTATTCTGCTTCGTATACTCCTGTCTCAAACATTCCACGAGACTTTGAGACGGGACATGGGTGATGTTATCATTAGAGGTACTTGAACAGAGGATGCTTATGCATGAATAAACAAATTGTTACGACTCATCGATAGCGCAGTTAATCCAATCTTCCTGCCAAGCCTGAAAGCATCATTTATATCTACCAATGTCTGTTGAATTAAATAATGTATTTTGTAGTTAAATATTTGTTGAAAATGCAGAGGAATATGCCTATGATGATCTTTGGATGGTATTCAAAGTAAACAAATGAAGAGAAAAGAAAAAGGATTGAAAATATATAAAAGATAAATGAATAGCAGGAAATAATTGATATGTGTATAACAAAGTGTTTCATGATGCGTATATTTATATAAGATGTTTGAAAGGTTGGCTTTGGTTCTATCTGTTTCCTTTCACTTTCATATATTCAAACAGATACTTACAAGAGGTTTGCCTAACAACATTTAAATGAATGCCTGCTTAAATTTGAATTAAAAAGCTAGATTTAATTTAGCTAGGACATCCAAACCAATGTACGGAAAACTAAGGCACCTTCCTACAAAAAAAACTCATTTGATTTGGTCTTGACAAAGTAATTAGGGAGCTTTTTTTTTTTCTCTTCAACCACTGATACTAAAGTAGATTTGGATATTGGCAGCATTGGTTATAACGCCTTACATTTGGATTTAAATCACCTTAATTACTTGATAAAGTTAGCTATTCAGTTTTCAAAGTCATTACAACCTAAAATTGGCACTTTGATTTTGTCAAGTGTTTTAATAACTTATGTCATTCCAAGTGCATTTGTATCTCCCCTATCATCTACCTCAGTTCGCTTGTATTGCTATCCAACGCTTCATAGAAGTCTGTAGATAGCGCTTTTAAGTCTATAGATGGCTGTTAGCATCCAAGAGAAAGAGAACTGGTGCTAATCTGCCCTAGATTGTCTATACTGCTATCCAGTGCTCAGCAAAATTCCGTAGATACTGTTTGTAAGTCAAAATTTGGTGAGCTGTATTAAAAGAAAGATGCAGAATAGGTGCATCTCCCTTACTGCGTATCTCAGCAGACTTACTGCTCAATCCATTCAAAATCATTTGGAATGCTTTTCCACTGCTGTTTGAAGGCCGTAGTGGCCGTTCTCAGCCCTTAAATTGACTGACAGGATTTAAGAAAAGGAACATTGATTGTTATGGCTTTGTATGTTCCCGCCACCGAATATGCTCCAAATTGCTTGTGATACTGTCTAATGTTTAGTTAAAAAAAAAAAAAAAAAAAAAAAAAAAAAAAAAAAAAAAAAAAAAAAAAAAAAAAAAAAAAAAACTAAATGCTGACATCAAGTGTAGACACACTGACGACGTTTAGTAAGAAGGGGAGAAGAATATTCCACAAATCTTTTTATAAACTTCTTAGCGCTCTCATTTCATTAGACTATGGTGCGCGACGCATAGAAATCGTAGGTGTTTTGCACAGACCCATTGATCAGCAATTACATATAAATTATCATTCGAGTATTGTTGCTTCTTGATATTTCTTTCATGTTGTTCGCTCAACACTTTGGCTCATTCTATTGTTGGTCATAAAGTAGAGATGAAGCTGTGGACGCTAGATATTAAAATTGAATTGAGAAGGAACGAAAGAAAGTGAATAAAACCTGAGGCACCCTCAGTTCTACGGTGCATGAACGAACCATATTGATGTATATTTATCCATACCCATTTGTATATTCATTTTATTGTGTAAATCAATGAAAATCAAATAAAAATGAAGTGAGTCAAATTGAAGGCGGAATGATTCTAGTGATAATGAAATGAACCAACAGGTCACACAGAAGCGATCTCCATATTTCCTTTAGAACTAACGGTTTGATGAGCGTGCGTTTTCTGATCAACAGCATGGTTCATGGGTTTAGGACAGCTACGCTCCTCAACTGCATGCCCCTGTTCATCTTTTTGAAAAAAGATGGGCTGCTCGTTTCTGAATGTAAAATGCGTAAAGATGAAGAAGAGTCAAGGGGTTTAAAAGCTGGCATGTTTGAATAGAAATGGATTTGTCAAGCTTTCTTGTTCGAGATCCCTTTCCTGGATATGCGACGTTTTCAATGTTATTACGCACCCAAGCTTTGTACAATACGACTGTTCATCTAAAGCTTTCGTGACGTCAAAATTAGCGGGGTACGACTTTTGATTTTGAAAAAAAAAAAAAAAAGTGTGTAGAATGACATGTGTTGAAAACTATTGTTACTAGGGCATTTACTTATAACATTGATAATGGGTTCACAAAAGCCTTGGCCAATCAGGTAAAAAGTATTTTAAAATACCGCGAATAAAAGAAAAATCTATTGGAAAAAAAGTTATAAAAACCTGGGAGTGGGTAACCCGTCTGAACGGGAACATTGCCCTTTTTCTTTCTTTCTTTTTAGTTCATTATGCATCGTAGAACAAGTTCTTTAGAGTATCACGATACAGGCACACACTTTACTTCAAAATCGCATACTCAGTCTCCTTCTCAATTTTATACTTCTCATCATTCACTCCTTCCTCCACCTCCAAATTCAACAGACAAACCAGCTCATTTGAACACATTTGTTCATAAATTATACAAGTAAAAGAAAAAAAGTCGATTTTGTTTATAGACTATTTAATCTTTATTTTTTTTATATACTTGACAGTATGGTCATTGATCCTTATTATCAGCATTTGATATCTTGGTCTTATTCTGGTTCTTCTTTCATTGTTTGTAACCTCATGGAATTTTCCAAAGATGTCTTACCAAAGCATTTTAAACACAACAATTTTTCAAGCTTTGTTAGACAACTGAACATGTAACCATGACAAAAAAAAATTATTATTTCTCGGATTTTAATGTCAGTCAGTCTCACAAAACCTTCTTTTTCTCTGATTTAGGTATGGCTTTCATAAGGTCAACAAGTCACCCAGAGGCCATCGTACTTTGGCAGAGAATCAAATATGGGAGTTTTCACATAAGAAATTCTTGAGAAATCGTATTGATTTATTAGATGATATTAAACGTAAAGCGATTGAAGTTGAAAACACGACGAAACGTGAAGGTGGTGGTGATGTTCAAAGTCATATGGCCTTGATGCGGGCATCTCAGACCGACTTGATTCAGCAAATGCAAAATTTATACCAAAACCTTTCACAAGTAATGAAAGATATGCAAGAAATGAAAAGTGTACAAGAACAACAAGCACAGACAATAAAATCAATGGTTGATTACATTTCTCAGCAAAATGGAGGTAACCTTCAGAGGGTGTGCGGTTGGTGTGTGATTTATCTGATTGCTTCTTTTATAGGTCAGTTACCACCTGAACTAAATTTAGAACAATATGAAACGAACAGTAAAAAGCAAACACCATCTATTTTTATTACTTCTCATGATCCTTCTACAACACAACCTCATCTATTAAATAATTTGGCTCATCGTTCTTCTCTATCACTCCAAACACAGAATTTTTCATTTGGCTCAACAAGATCCTTGGGTCACTTTGGTCATCCACTGTCACCTAGTTCAAGTCCAAGTCCAGGTATGCTTTTGTCTGATGATGAATTTGATGCTACCAACTCTTTATATTCTCCTACAAATTCACCACATACACCAAGACAATCCAATTCACACAATACTTTTATGAATCCTTTAGATTCTTTATCACATCAATGACTGTAAACATTTTACATATCGCATGCTTTACTCTTATTTACATTATGTTTCTTTTATATTCATGATTACCTTTTTTTTTTGTTCTATATTATGTATACATATGAATACCATATTATGTTTGTATAATAAAAAAATTACGTTGGCTTTCTCTCCTCCCTGAATCGTTGTGACTAAATTTGGAAATCATGTCAATTGATCTAACAGCCAATCAAAATGAAAGAAAAATGCACATTGACAATTTAAAGAAATTTAATTTGTTTAAAATTTGAAATTAAAAAAGAAGCTTCTTTAAATCATATTCATCTTTGCAATATAAAGTAACATTCTTTAATACAACAAAAATCTATTTAAGGAACAAGTGTATGATATTTACAAATTATAATTATTAAATTAAAAACCTGTTTTAAATAACTCGAGCTATACAACCTAATCATTCTATGCTTTATCTCCAAGTTTGAACAACTCTTTTTTTTTTGTGACTAGAAATTAGCAATCTAAAATTAAAAGCTTCATCATTTTGTTAATCAAGCATTTTTATGATTAGGAAGTAGTGCTTTTAAAAGGGAGTGATACCCTCTGTACGATGCTGCAAAAATAATCTTTGATCCACGCTCCACTGCGAGTCCAAAGCATTCTAAATGTCACTCAGAAAACAATTATCTGCGCGCAATGATCTGTACAACATTATACGCCACACACTACAGTGGCTCAGAAAGCTGCGCTCTAAAAAAGTAAATAGGGCTGACACTCGCAAAGAATGGTAGGGCTATGAATGCGCAGTTGTACACATACAAAACTTTTGGTCATTCCCATTTAATATATAGCAATAGCAGTGTGCTCTTTTTCTTGTAATAAGGCATAGCGAAATGATTTGATGAGTCATATCAAGTTGTTTAGTCAACTAAAGTGTTTTATACCATCTTTTATTGTTGAAAAGGCAAAAGCCTCTAGGTTTCGGGCAAAAGATGATTAGTGCACGGACATAGGATGAATATAGTACGTTGCTTGTACAAATTAACTAAATAGTTCAATTGTCCGAGATCACTACATCCCCTCTAAAAAAGTTTATTTTTTTTTTCTGAATCAAGTATTACCATTTTCATCATCATATGTATTTTAAGCTTCAGTCTACTTTTTTAACCAGATCCATCTTCTCCCCTTCAAAAAAAAAAGTGCTCAATCGCCCTTTACTCACCACGGGGCTTGTATTTAAAAAATCCTATGACTTTGGCTTTAATAATGAACTTGAAAATAACTCCAGCTTCTGAAAGATGACTACAGACTCAGCCTCTTTCAAGCTTTCTTTATAAACCCACTGTTTCTTTTGTACATTCTCTTTTATCATTGTCTCTAGACTTTAATTTTTATTATTATTTTGTATCAAAATGCCAGGTGGTGTTCTTGAATTTTTAGCAGCCTATCCAACCCAAATCGCAAGCAGCACAGCTAATGTTTGCAATTCTCAAGTTTGTCAAACTACTGCAACCTCTATTTTAAACTCTTTGAATCTTAACGTGGATCCTTGTGATGATTTTTACCAGTACACATGTATGTCAGTCTAAGATCATTTTCAAGTAAAAATAACAAACACTCCTTTTAGGCGGTCAGTGGATAGAGGACAATTCTATTCCGGTTAATCGAACAGGTGGGTGATGTGGTTTGGTTTTTAAATCATAATATATTAAACCTTCTTTTTAGATATCGGCACCTTTTCTGATTTGCGGTATGTAATTTCGTATAAACTTCAGAACATACTTGATGGCAGTTATGATGATTTGTTGGCTAGTATTAAAAATGACACTGGCCTCCTCAACAGCACCCAGATAGATCAAGACCGTGCTAATTTTAACAAAATGAAAGCGTACTATGATTCATGTACAAATGAAACAGCAATCGATGCTCTCGGACCTACACCTATTTACTCTCACCTATCAAAAGTGCTCAACCTTTTTGATTACTCCTCAAAGGCCAATCAGAGCCTTTTCAGACTTGAGGATGCCAATACATTAGCAGATGGAATGACTGAATTAATGATACAAGGCTCTGATAATCTTGTGTTAATGGAGGTCTCTCTTAACCGAAATCGTAGTAATCAATATACCATTTTCTTTGGTCAACCTGCTTTAACTCTGTCTGATAAAGAAGATTATACAAAGCCAGATGTCATTGATCAGTATCGTAACGGATTAATCTCGCTTCTGACATACGTTCTAGGCCAGCCCAATGGCACTGATACCAATATGCGTTTGCAAAAGATGAACGAAAGTAATCTATCTCCTTTGGGTCCTGAAGCGGTCGAGTCTATGGTTGATAGATTTGTAAACTTTGAATCTCATCTTGCCAACATGACAACTTATGAGTAAGTGCAAAGGAAGTATGAAAGTATAAGAAAGATTAAACATGGTTTCTATTTAGCGATGATTATGAAGAAGCTGCGGAGATCACTCTAACTGAGCTCAACCAGAATTACCCTTTTGCTAACTGGACCCGTATCTTCAATCAATTTGTACCAAGTCATGTCGCCTTGCCTGATCATGTCATCTTGAGTTCTCCTAAATATATGACTCGATTGAATGATTGGTTGCTTTCTAATCCAGCAGACGGTGTATCTATCCAAGCAATTCATGAATACTTTATCATCCAATTCATCATGACTAACGTAGAATATCTTGACAAGACCACCAAAGACATCTATTCAAAGACGATCGATAAACTCACAGGCGGATCCATCATTTTCGCATCCCGGAAACAGGCTTGTGTTGAGGATATAAGCATCAATTTTACCCAGCTCCTTGGCCGTTATTTTGCAATGACTTCTTCTGGTGGTGAGCCTCAGCGCCAGCGGGTCTCCAAATTTGTTGAGAACATGCTGTCGGTTTGGGCTGGGCGTTTGGAAAGAAATACATGGTTGGATGATGAAACGCGCACTCGAGCTATGGAAAAGGTAATGCACCCGTACTTTTTGGATGGAAAGGGTAGGAATGAATGACTAATTTATTTTTATAGTTGAAAATGATTACTCATGAAGAGGTCTATGGCATCATAGACCCAGATACTCGCTCTCCTAGTTCTCTTGAAGTTTACTATGCTGATATTCAGGTGGATAGCAAAGACTTCTTTAGCAATACATTGTCTGCATACGAATCAACCTTGAAGAAAGAATGGGTTAACTTGGGAAAACATGCAACCGAAGAACGCATAAAATTAAAACCTTACGAAGTCAATGCTTACTATAGTCCGGCATTTAATGAGGTAGAGCATGTGCTATTTTCTATGAAAGTCATCTAATACCATCTTTTTTTTTTTTATTTTATTTAAATAGGTTGCTATCCTTGCTAGTATTCTCCGAGAACCTTTCTATCATATAGAGTTACCTGACTATCTTAACTATGGTGCTTTAGGCTCAATTATTGGTCATGAAATCACAGTAAGGAAACGACAAGAGAGACTTTTTTTTTTCTGTTAATCTAATCTGATATGTATAGCATGCTTTTGATGACACTGGTCGCCTTTACGATGGTCATGGCCTCTACCAATCATGGTGGACAAACGCAAGCTCCAATGAATTTGAAGACAGAGCACAGTGTTTTGTGAATCAATACGGTAACTTTTCAATTGAAGGCCCTAATCGTACACAGCACTTTGTGGATGGACAGTTGACTCTTGGCGAAAACTTGGCGGACAATGGTGGTATTGCTGCTGCTTACGAAGCCTTGTTCTCCAAGAACACAGACAAACACATGCTCTTGCCTGGCCTTGAAACATTTTCTCCTCAACAGCTTTTCTTTATCAATTTTGGTAGAGTTTATTGTGGAAGGGACCGTCTTGAGAATTTCTCAGCATTGCTTTCAGATGTCCATACACCTAAAAAGCCTCGGGTTAATGCTGTTGTTCAAAATAGCGCTGAGTTTGCCGAGGCGTTCCAGTGTCATGCTAATCAACCCATGAATCCTCCTCACAAGTGTCAGATCTGGTAGAATGGCGAGGCATACGCATGAATGTACAATAGTATTTAATTTTGAAATTGTATAAAGTATAAATAATGCATAGAATTAATAAAATCTTGTTCTTAAAAATAACAACAGTGAATAAGAAAATAATGGGAAAAGTGTGTATATAAACATTTTAATGCTATTTTTTGAGACAAGAAAATTATTCTAATGAAATGGTGATTGTGAACGGTGGTACCCCTGTGGCACATATCCCATGGAAGGAGAATTCGTCATGGATGGTGTATTATAAGATGGCACCGAGTTAAATGCTGGTGAAGCCACTCGAGAAGGCTGGAATGGATTTGAATATTTACTTTGTTGACTGTAATAAGAGCTTTGACTATATCCAGAGCGGTGAGAACCAACGGAAGCCGTATCGTCAAAATAGGTGCCGTTATTCATGTCTTCATACATGCTTCGCTCATATTCATCCCACGTCATCAGTGGTATCGACTTGCGATCAAATTTACCTTCGTCTGCCATGACTAACTTTTTGCCCTTGTCACCCATGACTACACGCGTGTTACCCCAGGAGAAATCATCAAAGTGCCAATAAGAATAAATGGGAATAGCAAATGAAAAGACAGGAATGGCAAAAATGGATACAATCATCCATGCAATATGCTCCCATTTTCGACGAAGCAAGAAGATAAGAGCCTGGAGACCGTACACACCGGCGATTGTAATGATCGACATCACAGGCACACCAGAGGTCGATTTGACCAAGGAATAGATGAGATAGATCAGGTACCCGACAATGGCAGGTTGAACCAAGGTACTCAGCAAATCGAGCATGACAACAAATCGCATAGAGAAACAACAGAAACCACACAATTGAGGCAAGAAGACGAGCTCACCCAGATTATGAATGGTCGAGTTGATCCAACGACGACGTTGTGAAAGCAAGACACTCCATCGATCAGGCGCATTCGTGGCACATTGAGCATCAGAGACAAATTTGGTCTTGTAGGTAGGAAAGTGCTTGAGAATAAGCGTTGTCAGATAACGATCTTCGCCTAAATGAAGCAAGTTCTTTTTGTGCAATGTGTCGACTTTATTGATGGCATAATCTTCAATGATCTGGTTGGATATTAAAAGAGGTTGATTTTTCTGCGGTGAACGTATACGATACATACAGAAACAGCCAGGTAAACAAGTCACTGAACCAAACAAGGATTCAAATGCCTTGATTAGATAATGTGAAATATAATATTCATAAACTTGAATCATCGTCACCCAACTGTCCTTTTCGTTCGAAAGCACCGTCTCGCCACAGAGACCGATGATTTTAGCGTCATGAGTAAATACAGATACCAATCGATTGAGACCGTCCGGCATAACCTCTGTATCTGCATCAACCATCATCACATATTCATAAAATCCAGGGTTGACACCAATCACATTCTTGATTTGGTGATATAGCTCCAGTTCCATAGGCGTCATGGGTGAATTGAAATGAACCTTGTTCAAGAACTGCATCAAGACCAGTTGACTGTCTCGTTTACCACGGTTACCAGGCTTCTGTCGCTCACTTGGTTTACCCACTTTTACTACTACAATATAAGGAACGACATGACCATGTGTTTCATATAGACCAGAATAAATCTTGCCCATATTATGTTGTTTTTGTCCTTCACCAACAGAAAAGAACGAAAGCGCTTCAGGATCCACATGAGGCTCAACTCCCAGAATGTCGAGCACAATACGAGGCGTGGGTCGATCGTTGCCGCCTCCGACAATCATACCGTCGCAGATAATAAAGAGCAACTTGCGCTTATCATCATATTGAAGTGAAGCAATCGAGTCAATCGTCTTTCTTAATTCATCTTCACTTTCAGTATAACATGAGATTTGACAAATGACAAACTTTTCATGCTTTTCTGGATCACGGTCAGGTGACACACAGGAAGTGGTTGCCTAGAACCTTAGAAGACCAATTCCCAAACAAGGGTAGGCGGTAGTCAATGGGCCAGTACGTATTCGGCAAACAAACAACGAACTGAATTACGTGGGTGGGCCGGTGCCCACATAATACAGATTTATTAAGACAAGACCCTCTTGTCAGATACTTTGACTTCCTGTCCCAAGGAAAGAGCATTCCAGTCATTACGTAAGGGTCCTGACCTGCCTTTTGAGTAAACAAGGTCACTACAGAATTATCCAAAAAGTTGAGTTCAGAACTGTCGGGCTGACTTTGTCCAGCAGGTAAATCAAATCGACGACCACCCAGGATATAAAGTGTCAAGTCATAAATGTTGTTGTTTATAATAGCCCATGTACGAGGAGTGGTGATGCCAGACACATCGACCGCATTTTCTGCCTGTTTTTTGATATCCTTTGGTGTGTATCCCATATTGCCTAGCTTATAATTCTTTCGAAGATACATCATCTTTTCAAAGTACCAATTGGGCCTGGGATCGTCTGTGCTAGGCAAAAAATCGTGGTATTTTGCATTGCTATCCGTCAGATTCACATTGAAATCAAGTGTGACATAAGGATTCACTTGGCCTGTCACTCCTTGACATAAGGCAGACACTTGGACAGGGAACAAACTCGAGGCGTCTTTACCTCCGTATGTCAAGACTACACTCTGTGGTATCACCTGACTTGCCCAATGATGAGGGGCAAACTTTGTAAGGTCAAAGACTTCACCACGGATTGCTACAAACGCATTATCTTTATCCGCGTGGCTTTGTAATTCAGATGTGGAAAAGACATCTTGATGAGGGCAAACCAAGCTACCAAAAAAGACCAAGAACCAAATGATAAATCCGGATGTCAAGAAAATGATTAGACAAAGTGTCATCTTTTCTCTCCATGCTATTTGAATATCAGGTCGTTTCATCTTGCCACATTTGACTAAAAATAAGGTTGGTATCCACCAAGTCATGAACCAAACAAAGTTGAGCCAGTGTCGTCGAACGCGTGATACTTGTTCTTCCTCTTCGGGAGCTTCTTCCTCTACGACAGCCGTGGGCAGCATTTGCTTCATCTCAGGGTTCATTTGACTGTGGAACTCAGATCCATATTGTGATTCACTCTCGAGGAAGCTCTGGTGCTGTAAATGATACAATTCGTCATTGTCAGATAAAAATGAGCGATTATCGTCCGTGTAAGCAGATCCAGGACCACGAGGTGGCTGTAAACCGGCTGCCGCCGCCGCCGCTGTTGCCGCACCATGGCGGTAACCATAATCATTATTTCCAGCTAATAAAAATTCTGAATTGGAGCCAAAGGATACATGGGATAGGTTATCAAAGCTTTGGTTTCTTTCCACATTGAGCATGGGTGCTGCTAAACTGGCCATGTTCTCTGTATATCGATTCTCGTCTTTTTGTCTTTTCTGTTCTTCCTTTTCCGCACTTCTCAATTTGTTTTCTAATATTATCCAGGCAGCTTCTTCCAAAAATATCTTTTATAAGGATGAATACATTTTGCTCCTTATGAATATGTCTTTTTTTATATATATGTACCTTGGTTGCTCCCAAGTGGGCCTGCGATGAACTCCAACCAAAAAGTGCAATGGCTGCTTGGCATTGGTCTTTAGGACTTGCAGACTGATCCATACCTTCCAGTAGGCTCGCATACCGTTCCATGAATTCATCGTGAAAATAAGAGGTTGTATAGCTCGTCTTGAGCTTTTCACACATCTGAGGTATCCCCCAGGCTCTGATCTGCGCCCTTACTTTTTGACTGTCAAACTGGTTGGGTGCTGCATGACTATTCGGTCTGATGCAAAACACAAACCAAGGCACTGTTTCTTCCAATGTGGCAAATAGATCATCCAGCGATTTATTCAATTGAGAAAGGAGCATCGATACATTCTTTTTGGCATAGATCGGCCCTTCTTCAGGAATAGCAGTTGGTTCTAATGCTGCAGCAGACGTTCGGTTGCGTTTGGTAGATTTTGAGCGACGCATGGATGGTCCACGAAGTGGCCCACTAGGCTGCTGAGCGTTCAAGATGGCATCCGCTTGCTTTGGATGGTGTTCAGTACTGATACTTTTATCTGCAAACAATTCTACAACAAAGGCGTTGAACGAGGCTGGTGTGTGTTCACTGCCCCGGATGAGCTGTACAAGTTCTGCATTTAAAATGTCCTTGTTGGATTCCACAAAGTTATCGGGGCTGTAAGTTACCTGACCGGCGAAATGCTGCACAGAAAACAGACGTTGACCGGTTTCGGAGGATTTGAGTGAGAATGAGCTGTGGGTGTTGTTGTATTTGACAAAGCTATCAAGCATTTGTAGATCAGTATTTGAAGATTTGGCAGAACGGTTAGCTAGATCGGCAAGACCATGTTTGGGTCGAGCAAGCAATTCGACGCAGGCTTGATTATTAAAATAAGGAACGTCAGCCACGGGTAGCCCTTCCATTCTGTACTCTTCTGTATCGGCTTCAAATATGGTACGTTGACAAAAGTGTTGAAGACGTTCATTAGCCAAATTGACACAGAATGAATTAAAGTTATTGTGAGATTGATTGTTTTGTAAACGAGGTCCCGGGAAATCCAAAACGCCAATAAAGCTGTGAGCTTTATCAGTGCAAAGCTTGGTATTCAAGTATTCGACAAGCCAAGAGAATAAGAGTGAGTACAGGTCTCGAACGATGCTATCCCTTTGCTGTGATGCGCCAAAGGAGTCTAAAATGATGGTGGTGACATCCTTTTTGATCATCAATGTTTTATAGGTCATCAGATTTTCCAGAGCTCGAGGATCGACACCCAGAAAGTCTGCACAAATATCCAACACGTCCGTATTCTTTACAAAAGCAGCCTCTTGCACAGTAGGATCATCCGTGAATTCCAATTGTCCTAAATGTAATAAACATGCCACAAATTGCCAAAGACGTGCCTGATATTTTTTGCTGATGCCTAATGTTTTCATTGCCTGCTTCAACTCCTTAAAGTGCTGGCCCTCCTTTCCAGAAGCAGCCATACGTCTGGGTATATATCGATAAGTTAAATCGTCATTGAGCTGAAGGATTGTTTTTTCTTCAGCGGTCGCTCCAGCAAAGATCTGATAAAATACATGAAAAGTCTGTTCGTGGCTTGGACACTGGGTCAGTCGAGATTTGTCTAATAAATAATTCAGGAGTTTGGCACCCGTCATCCGACCTCGCTCGTTAAATTGCAATTCAACGTACTTTCCAAATCGAGAGGCGTTATCATTTAAAGTTGTACGTGCATTACCAAATGATTCTAGAACAAGTTGAGCACTGTTGATTTGCGATTGAAGTTTTGTTTCCTTTTTTTGTGAAGACAAGTGAACGAGGTGTTCAAGTATTAATCTAAAATTTTCAGTTTTTCCACTTCCGGTTTCTCCACTATAAATAGATCCGTCAATATTCATACCATTTTACATGCATTCTTATTACTTTAGTATAATAGACTGATCGATTCCGGTTCTTCTCATGTGTAAATAGGCTTGATTGGTTAACTTGTAGATATGTGTTGGTAAAGGTTCCAAGGAATCAGTACTGGTGTCTTTATATTCAGTTACATAAGGAAGGCTTTGCTGAGGTACTGACTTGTAAGGGTTCACGGCTACTAGGGCAGAGTCACTGATCTTTGAATAAAGCACATTGTTTGCAAAGTTTGACTTTAAACATTGCGTCAAAGCATCTTCAGATTGTTGTTCCTGATCACATAGATCAAACTGACTTTTTGATTTGGTTGCCATGACAAACCTTGCAACAAAGTCAAGCTAGAAAAGAGAGTTGAAAAAAGAGAGAGAGAAAGAGAGAGAGAGAGAGAGAGAGATAATGAAAAAAAAAGAGGGAGAAAGAGAGAAAATTCGATTTGGGGGAGCTACAGCGGACCAGAAAAGTCTTTTTTTTTTTTTGAGTAACAGGCCAAAGGAACTAGTGGGTTTTGGCATGATTTTTGTGTCCTCGTTTTAATACTTTTTTTTTTCGCGAGTTTCTTAATAGCTAGTCTCATCTGTTTTATATAACAACACTATTTAAGTGTACCTTTTTATCCCCTGAAACATTGTATTTGTTTTTATTAAAACTACATTGACCAATTAAAAGTCATTTACCTATTTTTTTTTAAAAAAAAAAAAAGCCTTAAAAATGTTCCAAGTTTTTGCTTTTGCTTCTGTTAAAGTGAGATGACTACATAAAAGAAGAGAACAGACGTTTAAGCAAAGTATACACTTTTCGGAGAGTGACTAGTAAGGATGACATCAATTTAACAACCAAAAAAGAATGGCTACATTTTATAGATCCCTTTTCTTTGTTATTCTTTATGTCTATTAACCAATTGTGTTTGTTATTAAAAGAATAATTGAGCTGATATCAGTAAGGCGTTTAAATTAAATACTTGTACAACGTTCAATTTTCAAATGAAGTTGTCAACAATAAAAATTAGTTGCCCGACTCTACGCATTTTACGTAATTGTGATACCGGCAAAGTGAGGGATCCAAATTACTTTACTGGACAGCACTTATTATACAGTCTTAAATACTACAAAGAAAAGACAAGATAATATATACGCGAATGAATAGTAAAAGTAAATAAGGAGTACAGAGGAAAGGAGGAGGATCTATAAAGTCTCTTTAAAGTTTAGAATCTGAGAAACTTTGGCTAAATTTTAATAATAAAGGATCACTGAAAACGCGATTGTTGCTTGAAAACTTGTGTTCCTCATCTTATAGAGTAGAACAAATAAAAGAGTTTAAAATGCGTCAACAAAAAAAAAAAAAGTCTATTAGAGTTCATCAAAAACCCAGAAAAGTTTCAATACGAATCAACAGTTTAAAACAAAGTCTGTACTCAAGATAACTTCCAGTCACATAATTAATGATTCTATAGAAGCAATATAAATGTTTTTATTATTAAAATCTGACCTTTCTTTTTCGGCCAGTAAATTTTGAATCATTAGCAACCACTTTATCTCCCTTTTCACGAGCAACTCTCTTTTTGTTATTAATCCAATCTTTTGTCTTTAAACTCTTTCTGTCATTTCTTCTACGCTTTGAGACCTGTCGTCGCTTTTCATACTGAATCGATTTCACTTCATCAGGATGCTCTTCTCCATCTTCGCCTAAAGCCTTTGGCATTTGATTTTTGACACCTGTTTGTGAACCAGCAAACAGACATAAATAATATTTCTTGGCCTTTTTCGAGTTGGGATAATCTACCAAAAGACCACCTTCGAAACCACATCGTGTGGCAACGTCAATGATGAGTTCGATTTGATCGTCATTTTCAGGGTAAAATTGGAAAACAGCTCTGGCTCCTTTGTTTAGTGAGGCATAAAGTGTTGAAAAGAATCGTTGTAGTCTAGCCTTGGGTCGGTTGATTGTTTTGTCCGCATTACATAACCATTGTAAGACAGATACACTATCCAGTAGGTTAAGTACAGATGTGCGTACAAGGCCTTGTATCTTACCTAATACAACCATCAAACACACCAGGTCTAAATGCCATGCCTTGTCCAGCATCTTGTAAGAATAAATCACCTTCTACTTCACGTTCATTGGCTACGTCCAACATGGAAGAAGATATATCCATCCCAACCCAAATATGTCCTTCTTCTTCTAATATCTCTCCACTTAAACCAGATCCACATCCAATGTCTAACAAATATTTTGGTCCTTCTGATAAATTCAATAACTCAAGTGCCCGATAAGCCATTTCTGCTTGAATAGCAGTAATACGAGAACTATTATTGTGTTATTTGACATTTTATGTAATATAAAAGTAGGCTTTACTTGTCTGTATATTTCCTAGCTTCGTCTTCACCATAAAACTATAAAAACTGTAAGTGATCTATAAAGTTATTTAATAATAAATCTTACAATTTCTGGTGGTGCAATGTGTTCAGGACGAGACATGCTTAATGTATGTGATATGCTTTATAAAAAAAAATAAAAAAAAAGTACTGTTAATGTGACAAGTAAAAAAAGGGTCGGAAAATCAAGTGGCTTTGAATTTATATCTCAGGTTCATAAACTAGGGTGTCGTCTTTTTTTTCTTTTCCACAAACATACAATGCTTCACTTACTTGGTGTCAATTTACCTGACAGAAAACTCGTCAGGTAATTATTAATAATAATAGACAGACCTTTCTTTTTTTTTTCTAATATTCTTGCTATAGCACTGCACTTCAATACTTTTATGGTATTGGTGAACCAACTGCTATGAAGTTGTGTAAAAACTTGTCTATTCCACCAACAATAAAAGTAGCTGAATTAAGCGAAGTCCAAGTCAATGAGCTGACGAATACCCTAGCCAATATGACTATTGAAACAGATTTGAAGCGACAAGTACGAGAACATGTAATGCATCACCGTAATATCAACAATTATATTGGAAAAAGACATGCCATGAGTTTACCTGTTCGAGGACAAAGAACAAGAAACAATGCAAAGAATGCTAAAAAATTGAATGGAAGATGGGTTCAACGAAGAGGTTATTCAGTCTGGACACAAGTACAGCAAACCCCATTGAACAGCTTTTTAGAGAAATTTATGTAAAAAAAAAAAATAAAAACAGTAGAAGAAAACAAATGTTTATGTGTGTAAGAAAGGGTATCTTTTGATTTGTTTGTTAGTCTTGATTTCCAGTACAAGTAATGAAGTGAGTCAAGTTCTTCCAAAAACCATGTTTTTCTTTCCTTCTTTCTTTTTGTTGTTGATTGAGAGGGTCTTGAAGAGGTACATATTCAGGTGCAGTTGGCATGTCAGTGGTTGATTTATGCTTGTTGTCCACAGCATTATCAGCAACAGCAGGAACTTTAGTTTTTTTATTGGTTTGTCGCTTTGATTGATGATGACCACTTTTTCTTGCACGAGCATCTTTTAATTGCTTGAATCGATTCTACATGTAAAGTGTAAGTAAGGGTTAAATTGAACTTGTAGAGATTACCTCCCATCCTTTGCCATCATTTAATAGCATCCAGTCATAAATTCCATCATCGTTTTCACCCAATCTTTCTAGCACTTTATCAAACAATTCTTTCAAGAAATCATAGTCTGGTGTTTCTTCAAATCCTAGCTTTCTAACATATTGAAGATAGATACCAAATTCCTCTATTGTTTTGTGATATTGTTAGCTTATAGACATACTCCTTAAATTACTTTTTTATTTTTACCTGGAAACGCACCACATAGTTCCTTGACTGGAGTTGATTGTTTCTTTTCACCAATCTTTTCATATTTTTGTTTATTTGTAGCAGCTTTCAAGCCCTGCCAAGGTAAAGAACCGCGCAAGAAATACATGAATACATGACCCAATGATTCTAAATCGTCACGACGAGATTGTTCTAAAGAGAAGGGGGTTTATATATAAAAAAGGGGAGAAATAGCAATCGTTACCTCTTCCTAAATGAGTGTTGATACTCATATAACGTGCAGTTCCTGATAAACTCCTGCGTTCTCTATAAGGAATATGTTTTTTTGTCTTTGGATCACGATATAGCTTAGCCATGCCATAATCCACCAAAAAGACGGTATTAGCATATTTCGTGCCTGGTCGACCAATCAAGAAATTGTCAGGTTTGATATCTCGATAAATCAAATTACGTTCATGAACACTCTGTACACGAGAAATCTATGTGTGCTCGTGTGTGAGAAGGTGAGAGAATGGATTTGATTACGCTTACCATTTGCTTTGCTATCATGGCTACTGTTTTGACAGATAATTTACGAGAGCACATGTCAAATAAATCTTCCAAGCTTGGTCCTAGCAAATCAATCACTAGTACATTATGTAATCCTTCATGTCCAAAATAATAAGCACTTGGTACACCCGCTATCAAAAAAAGAATGAGAATCATTGTTCTTATTGGCCCCAACTAGAAAGTTACATGTTCCAGCCAATATTTTGTAAGTTCTATATTCGTCTCTTAATTGAGGTACTTCAGATTTTCTAGGCTCAAATTTAATTGCAACTGATTGATTGTTTAAAAGATTTAAGCCTTCATAAATCACTCCAAAACTTCCTTCGCCCAACTTCTTTCCTACTTGATAATGGACACCCACTATTGTACTCGTAGTTGAATTATTACTGTGATGACTCAACTTGTCATGTTGGGTTGTCATTGGAAACTAAATAAAGGGATGAAGAGATAAAAAGAGAGAAAGAGAAATACAAAAAAGGGAACAAAAAAAAAAATAAATGTGAAAAGGCTGGGTCTTGTTCTAATGATTGGCTGAAATCAATTGTAGTCTGTGAAACTTCTTTATGATTAAGTGGAACCAACCAAAAGATGTATCTGTTAGCAGTAATCATATTGTCTTTTTTTTCAATTGAAAAATGAAGAATTTCTTATGACATTGTTGTCCTCCTTCTTTTTTTTTGTTTTGTTTTCCTGATTAATCATAATTACTTATAAAATCTTTTTTTTTTCTTTCAATAAAAATGCAAGAATCAAATTATTATTTCTCTCCTGTACTTTTTCTGTGAACCACGGCTTAAAGAATAAGGCCATTTTTTTTTTTTCTCCCATAAAATGAATTGACTGTACTTTACCATAAATAATCTTTGTTTTTATTTTTTATTTTTTCTGCGTATGTCTGTGTATCCTATGTACTGCATACAACATAAAACAATCATCAATACGGCTTTGGCTTTCCAAAAATAACTGTCGGCAGTTTAACATTTACCAAACCATAGATCAAAAGAGCAAAGAGGTTCTTCTATCGTCATTGTTTCAAAAGGCGCTAATAGCTTGCCGAGACTCCCCTTTAGAAAAGGAGTGCAATTAAAATCTTTTTTAAATATACTTTTAATAAAGGATTCTCATAAATGCAACACAAAAAAAGTAACTTGTATTAATACTCTCTCTCTCTCTCTTTACTTTTTTTTTTTTTTTTTTTTTTTTCTTCTTCTTCTCAAGAATGGACAAGAACGTCTTGTTTTCACAAGGTTGAGTTTATAGTAATCACAATAATGATAACTTTATGCAGATAAATACATGTTGGTACTTGGCTACCAATGCCATTGATTAATCCGCTTCATGCCTGCATTGAGGTAATAGTGTCTTTTTCACAAAAAAAAAAAAGTTTTAAGAAGATAAAAAAACGTGTAAATGATTTTTATAAGCCAAGTATATTTTTATAGTTTAGATTCAAATCACATGTGTATGAAAGGTTCTTTAGGAAAAGCTGTCTTTAATGTTTCCATTGTAATTTAGGTTATCTGAAGTAATAATTAACAATCATAGTCAGTCTGTAATGAAAGCTATGTTTCGTTTTAAAATGGTAAGTGGTTTAAAATTAAATAAATTTCAAAAGAGACATGAATCGTAGTAAAAGACTCATAAATCTACTATGAATGAATGTGGTAATAACCCAAACAACTATGAATTAAAGGAAAACAATAGAATTAAAAGATGCCTAATAAAGATTCAAATTAATTCTTAAATACAAAGAGTATTCAATTGAACTGATAGTAAACATGAATAAACAAGTAAACATAAAAATAAATAATAAATAGAAAAAAAAAATAAAAAAAAAGAGGAGAAAAAAGAAGAAAAAAAGAGAGATCGAACTGTGATTGTATATTGCGTGTTTTCAAAAGAATGTAAATAAATTTAGTATAGTTGAAAATGTGCTGTTTTCTTTTTTTAGTGAATCCACTCTTTTATTCTTCTTTCTTCTCTATTGAACTTTTCCCATTTTAAATGTACATAAAAAGTTTCATAGCCATCGGTTTGTTGATCACACTCTCTCAAGCAGCCCTTCAACGATTCGAGTTCAATATTGATTACAGAGCCGTCAACCCCGATTGCCACAAGGAATCCTTCAATGTACCAGCGATCAATGGTCAATTCCCAGGGCCCACCATCTATGCAACTGAGGGCGATGAAATAGAGGTCCTGGTAAGAAATCAGCTAGGAAATGCGAACACAAGTATCCACTATCACGGCATTCGACAGATTGGCTCAACTGAATCGGATGGCGTGCCAGGGGTCACGCAAGAGCCCATCAGGCCCGGCAGGTCCTTTAGACATCGATTTCTCATCACACAGGCAGGCACCTACTTTTACCACGCCCATGTCGGTCTTCAAGACGATTCGGTTCAAGGTGCCTTCATTGTCTATGAATCCCCCAAGGCCGATCCAAGACGACACCACAGGCTAGAGAAGCGGTGCACACATCAAAAAAGGACGTGTCAGTCTCGAACACGAGCCTTACTCGAGGCCGGTCCCTACACTTACAAAAAGGACCTCATCCTACAGCTCAGTGAATGGTGGCATGATGAACTCAGCAGCCGTCAAGATTACTATATGGGCAGCGCCTTCAAATATGATCACGGTGCCGACAGTATCTTGTTCAACGGTCGAACGATTCATGACCCCTTGGTCACAGACGGCACTCGTTGTCTTGGCTACACCACACTGGATGTCGAACCCAATTCAGTATATCGTCTTCGCGTCATTGGTGGCAACACCTTTAGGACCTTGGCACTCGGCATCAAGAACCACAACATGACCTTGATTGAAGTGGATGGTGAATTGATCCATCCCTATCAGACTAGCTTTCTTGAGGTCACACCAGGTCAGCGGTTCTCTGTCTTGCTATACACAGGTAATTATCAGCCAGGGACAACGTTTGCGATCGGCACAAGCTATCTTTGGCGACAGCGAGGTCGAGGTATTACGGAGAATGGGTTTGCTTACATTCGTTATGTCGAACGTCATCCGGACACAAACCATTCTCACCTGTTTAAATCGTTGAGCAAGTGGTATGAGCCCAAAAAGTCAAAAGGACGTTGGGGGAATGATGATCAAACGAGAGGAAGGACAGTGGGTGATGGTTCGGACCATGCTAGAGGAAGTAGAGCAGATAACGCTGCGGAACACAACGGAAGAAAGTGGAACGGGGAAGGCACCGATCACCGTGAGAGAAAGACTTGGGATGACAAGACAAGGAGTGATGCTGATGTTAAAAAAAAGAGTGGATTGAAAAAGAGACAGGGTGTGTGGAATGACAAGGGAGATCATTCGTGGCCAAGGAACAGGGATCATCATCACTTGGATCAAGGGACAAACAAGACGGTGGGACATAGTTATCACTTTGGTGGCCATCAGCAGCATGACGACAATGCCTATGAAGACCTGCCGACGTTTCCCAGAATGGATCAACCTGACTGGATCTGGCACCATCTGACGCCTTTGGCTCTCCGTGATCCGATACTGGACGCGACAAAAGTTCGAACGATCCGACTGCACACCAGCTTGAGACAGATGTCTGATAATACAACACGCTACTTTGTCAACAACCGCACTAACCCCATCAGGCCAGTACCTGCCCTTTATCATTTTAGTCATTTTCATAAGCGCGCCACGGACGAATACGATGATGATTTCTACACCGACCTTCATACCTATCGCATTGAATACAATGAAATCATCGATCTAGTCTTTCAAAACACGAAAAGTAAAGGTGGAGGCTGTATGCTCCATCCATGGCACACACACGGTCACTCTCACTATGTCATTGCCTCAGGCTCTGGTGATTATATTCATGACCTTCATAAAAACATTAGAAATTTTAAAACACCGCTGTACAAAGATACCTCTGTTGCATATCCTTCCTATTCTAATGATCAATCAAATGGATGTGGCTGGACAAAAGTTAGATTTAAAGCTGTAAGTTGTCACATTTTTTTTAAAACAAAAAAAAAAAAGAGTTTCTAACGTGTCTCTGCGTTTTTAGGATAACCCTGGATTTTGGGCTGTTCATTGTCATATTACAACACATATGATGCAAGGAAAAATGATTGTGCTAGAAGAAGCACCTAATTTAATTAGTAAACACAGACTTTACAATCATGAATAAAAATTTTAATATAAACATTCTATTAATCTTCTTCCATCTCGTCCCCTCTTTTTTCTTTTGCTTGTTTTTCAATCGCGTTCAAGAATGCTTCTACACCATACCCAGCAGACGAATCTAAACCCAAGAGTGATAATAAGGGTCCTAATTGACCTGTTTGAAGGGCAACGGTCAATGTTTGAAGTGCCTGACTGAATTGAGGGCTTCGAACGACCTGTCGGACCTCCTCTGCTGATTTCTCGGATTGTTCAGGTAAATAGGGTGTTAGTGATTCACAGATTTGGTCATCATTCAAGAGAGGTGTGAGTGATTGGTTGTTTAATATGTCTGTTAATGCGATCGTTCCTCGTTGTTGTCCACTGAAGTTGGTGAGCATCTGAGCTAGTTGACCATAGTCTGGTTGATCACCCTGTTCGATTCCGGTGGGAACAGCAGGTGTTGGATTGGGTTCTTGTGGCAGAGCAGGATCAGGAGTGGCAGTCGTAGTGGTAGCAGTCGTAGTGGTAGCTGTGGTGGTTGTAACAGGAGTTGGATCTTCAGTTTGTTCTCTTCTTGCCCTTGAGCTTCTTCTATTTTCCTCTGATTGAGGTCGTCTGCTTCTAATCATACGAGTTTAACTCTTGTGGTTATAAACACCTTCATTTATTTTCTGTTCACCTGCTCATATTATTAAGAAACTCCAATATGTTTTCCTCGGTAATGCTAGGATCTATTAAAATGGATAAGTAACACACAGCATGCGGGTGTATTATTATTGCCTTGGTTTTCAACGCCACTTAATAAACGCATGATTTCAGCATGAGAGGTATTTTCATCCAGTTCGGCAGACATATTGATATCATCTTCAGAATCTCCGATTAACTCATTTACTGAATTAGCATATTCTTGATCCTTTCCGTCACTTTTGTTTTGCATCCAGTAAAAGTGCTTTTCATTGGAATTATTAAATTTCAATAAATAGACACGGCCTGTTGTACATTGTGATACTTTGTTAAATGTAGCCTCTCCAGGAAAAATGATAATATCCTATAGTGTATAATGAGCATTTATTGTTATTGGATCAGTGTGGATCTCACATCTTCTATATTTGCTTGAGGACTACGTTCTTTCCAATACAAGTGTAATAACTGATCTTCAGGCTATATATTATATCATTTATAAAGAGTTGAATAATTAAACACGTTGTTTTTTCTCATTACCTGATCCATAAAGATCTTTCTGCATTAAGAGTAGTTTAGTAAAGTCATTGTATCTACAGCTTTTTTCTACTTACCCCTTTCTAAGGTCTGGTTTAACCAGATTTCCTTCCACTATACATTTACCAGCATTAAATTCAACCAAATATCTCTTGGACGATACACTTTGAAATAAACTCATGTTTAAAGTACAAAAGAAAAAGATGACGAATAAAGTTCAAGTCACGGAATAAACGACTTGCTGTGGTTCGCAACATGATTGGCTGAGAAACTACTTGGCTCACCCTCTTTTTCAGAGTGATACATTGTCCTCACAGCAAAGATGTCAATTTGACCATGGGTGTTATGGTGCACCTTAAGGTCTAGTGCAAAGGAAAAAGAGACCAGTTTAGATATCTTTTTTGTGTTTGCTTAGAATATTGCAATACAAATGACAAGCAGTGGGTTATTCAACTTTTTTAGTTGTCCTCTTGACAAACAAGTCAGAAGAATGTGTATTTCTATTTGCTGGTTACCAAAAAAATACTCAAAAGGTGAACAACAAATGTACCATTGGAAAGGCCCCTTTGGCTATTTGTGTTGTTGTGGTTGGGATTAAGTGCACGATACACATTCAAATACAAGTAAAACTTGAATAGAAAAGATGCGTCTCCTCTTTCAGAGCAACAGGTGAAGGTTATCAGTATGTTAGCTCTCGTTTGAAAGGCTGATTTTTCACTCATTTGCTAAATTATGTCAAGGTTCTGAGTATTCCCATTGTCAGTGATGTATATCTGTTAAACATGAATGGGTTCATGTATAATCAACCTAGATCCGTTGACTGTGCACAAGTATTACACAAACATCTATAGCCTTGTCTCTCTTTCTTTTGCAAATAAACAGTCAAATATGAAGACAGCCCTTGCATCGATTCGAAGTAGAAAATAGAATACTAAGCTATCCTACACTTTTAATCTATATCAATATGAAAGAGATGAAGACAGATAAATTGAATAACAAAGTCTTATACCATAGCCTGTCCTTTCTATTTGTCTTGTAACGCATTTTAAGTAAAGGTTCAAATGTCTTGCAGTCTATTAAAAAGATATCTGAACTCAGACGTGAGATACTTTTTTTTTTCCCATCAATAAAAGATCTCTTAAATAGAGCGTAGAGATCCACAAAAGCACTCAAAAGAGTATTTAGATCGATGCAGTGATTGTTTGTCGTTCCTAAATCAATCTCAGTTGGCTCCACTCCGTCTCCTAATGTGATAGATGCTCTCTGAGTCACGCTTTATTCTCATTTTTGTAATGAATAATAAATTTCTCTTTCTTCCCTATATCTTTCTAGGTCGCGCATCGTGGGAAAACTATGGATTATATGAACAAAGCGTAGATCAGAAATCAAAATACCTTCAATTCCACAACTAGAAATTTGGGACACTAATAAGATGCCAGCTTTTCTGGTATCAACTAGGACCAACTCAAATAGTTTAACCTTGTATGATTTACAATCGAAGGCAATTGCATTACTATGCCTAGCTACCATGGACAGACCAAGATCAGATATGGGAAGACTACAGTTTCAAGACATCATCTTCAATTTTGAAAATTCAAATAACTCAATTCCTACAGGTGTCAAGATACATTTTAGAGAACCACAAGAAACTCAAGTTAAGGCTACAAGCCTTAGTCTTCTACAAGGTACTCGTTTATATCTAGTATCTACTCTATACCTGTTTACCTCGAAGAGTAACCATTTGCGAGTCAATCTACCGAATGATCATACTTTATTCTTGGCACACATCGATAAACTGGAACAAGTCGTATCTATTCGTCCCTCAACGATGTCAAGTTGGGTTAAAACTATCATGGAAAGATCAGGAGTAGATACTACCATCTATAAAGCATATTCAATAAGATCAGCTTCAAGTAGTGAACGTAGCTGTGCTCTTCGTTGGCGGCTTGGTTGGCTCCCTGGCGGTAAACCCAAACCCTGCTTGTACCATCCCAATAATGGTTTCATCCGCACCCATTCTATCAAGTATCTCGATATGCATAGACATCTTCAACTACCAATATCTGTCAAAGACCCTATGTCTTTTATTCTGAATAAGCTCCTTCTCAAAAAATTTCGATCTTTCCATAAAACATCTGCTTGGTCTGTTCGCTGGCCCGCTGTCTGTGTTATCCTGCATGAAATGAATGGTCTATTTCATGGGCAAATCCCTCCTCTTGATCCTGGTGTGAAACTGGTGAACTGATTGTTCTCGTAATAATGCCAGTATCTCAATACTGTTTTTGTTTGCTTTAGATTCTTATACTTTTTTTCCCTCTTGTCCCTTGAGAAACTTTTATTACTTTTTATCATTTCAGAACTGACCCGGTCAAGCACAGTACAGTTAGGTTACTATGTGCTCACTGGTCATTTATATAAATAAAATATTATTTAGTTGTACCGCTCTGAATTAAATCCGGTCGTGCCTTGAGACAAAGTGCAATTGATGTTCGGAGTCTAGAAACTTTTTTTTTTTTTTTGAATACACAAGTGCACCATGAACACACTTACGATTAAAGTGACTTTTATTTATATAAAATAAATACCTTTTGTGCAAGAGTCACTTTATGGTTCCTATTAACTTGGACCCTATTAAAATTTCTACACTATATTTTTTAAAATTGACATGAGCTCTGACGATGTTTATGCAGCTATAGCGGAACGATTCAGCAAATTTAAACAGTTTCAAAACGTAGCAAATTAGTATCTTCTTGCTTTGAAAGGCTTTAATCTTGAATATGACGAAGAAACCCACTATGTCAGGTCACTTTCTGGTCATAAAGTTGTCAACCGAGATCGCATCGGGATCATCTTCGTCTCATTGCAGATGGCTTCTTGTAATCATCAACCTACGATAAAAAAACTTTTTGCTGCCGTTTCAGAATGCGTCGAAGCGTATTTTTTAGTATTATTAAAGTCATTTAACTTAAGGATTACCGCTTTCTTCAGTATAAGCACAAGACTACTAGCAAAGCTAGATTTTTACCTTACCAGAAAATGGCAGCTGCCACCCACCAGATAGCTTATGAATACGGATATCACTCTATGCACTTCAAAACCTATGATTACTCTGTCAACTGCATAAATGAATATTTTCGTATGTCAGAAAATTCAGCGATGTAGTTGAAGTTGTTTTGCAATGTTTATCATAGTAAAGTTCAGCTTTATTTAAACTAAAAATGCAATCATCCATCAGCTTATTGCATTCTTAATGTATAGAGAAGTCAACTGAATGCATTCTGAGATGATATATAAGCGAGAAAGTTGAAGATCCATTATTAAGATGATTTACATATAGCATTACACCAAAGATAATAGTGTAACGCAGTGCAGCAAACTTTGGCAGCCTTTGACTTTTCTCTATCTAACTGGTTCAAATCCAGAAAAATATAAACAAATACATGTGCATAATAAATATCACTCAGAGTAAATTTCTTTGTTTTTCTTTTATTTTACTTAACATCAAGAACAAGAATTCCCTTGAAGCATATGCACTTCATTGTAATCCCTTTTATTTTATCTTTTTATTTTACTTTACTCAAAACAGTTTGATCTACTTAACAAGATCTTGTGGTCACTTATTACAAGCGAACTTATATTCAATCTATTACTATTTTGGGAACCAGACACTATCCAAAACCTTGGTCTCAAGTCAAGAACCCTTTATAACAAGCCTACTCTATACTATAAAAACCTTATAAACTTCAACTTCACAATAGGTCTGCTAATTCCTATTAACTTTAATACCTTTTGGCGAAATTTTAAGACCTATTAACTTTAATAGGGCTGCTAATAGGGTCTGTTGGGTGACAACTTTTTGATTTCGGGGTATTAAAATTAATTTAATAGGGACTGTTGGGTTTGCTCTTAAAAGCTGTGAATCAATTGGTAAGGTATGGCATATTATTTCAGCTATTTATGCAGGTTGCTAATATTTCTGGTTATCTAAAACAGAATGTCCATAAAAATCATGTCAACAAGCACTTCTGGGACCATGAGATCCAACATTTTTCACAGATAAATTCGAATGAAATGCTAATCGAGGTAAAATCTCTACTAAAATATAATGTACTTCTCTTTCCGTTTTTATTTTATTTATTCTCTACTAATAGAAAGAGCTTGAAGTACTAGAAAAAATGACTGCTATAGCTGCTTTACGTTCGTACAACCAAAAATCAAAAGCAAGTAGCAGTACTACTCCAACTGAAGAAGAAAGCCGTAGCAGTATCACTCAGTCTGAAGAAGAAAGTAGTGGCAGCAGCATTCATATCAATGAGAATAGAAGTAGTGTAAGTATAATAGATATCCATTTTTATGTTTATGGCACCATTTGGAAGCTTCTTGATAAAAAATTTTGTTCTAACTTCCAAATAGTATGCACCAAAAAGAAAGCAAGAAGAAGATAAAGAAATCACAACAGTAAGTATCTCCCAAGCTATTTATATGTTTTGATTAAGGCTTTGGTGATGTGTTGCACTAATAAACACTGTTATTTAGACACCAACAAAGCGGCCAAACCAGCAACAGACCCTAAGTGAAAAGTTTAGAGTTTATAAGCAGAAGGTCATGCACGATGCTGCTAGAGGGGCTGATTTCAGCCTGGAAACAAATGTATCAGAGCTTATATAAATATGTTGATGATTCATTTGTTTGTTGATAATACATAACCAACTCTCTTTATAGTGCTTTATCCAATATCATGCTCCTTACACCTTCTCAATTTAGCAGATACATACGTGATCATTTTAATGACGAAGTTCTGAATGAATGGCACAAGAGCATCTTGAGTACTCTGATTGTTGATGTAGAAAAAGAAGCTCGAGATATTTTCAGCTCTCTTGATGATGTAATTTATGTATGCATATGAACGATAAAACGTTCTTGTTATAGCCACTAATAAACTCGTTAACAAACAATAGAATCTGCAAAAAAGGAGGATCAAGGCACGCGATGCTGTTCAAAAGTTGGTCGCCATGAGCGTCGGAAAAGAGGATTATGAAGCACAGGTTTTAATTGGTTTAGCAAACTTGTAAATTCATGTTGTATTATTGTTATATATTAGTTGTATGATACTAATATTTGCGATCATTTAGGATACAAAAACTTACATCCCAAAATCTCTTGTCCACCACAACTATTCGTGAAACAGAATTGTGGAGCAGTGGATTTGATCCCATTCTCACAATATTGTTCTCCGATCCTGACCGTGACATATTGCTTAGATGGTTACTTGGAGTGTCTGGGTAGAGATCCTCAGTCATTTTTTTCCTGCCACTAGCATTACTCCCACGGTGCTGTACAAGCTCCTGAGCCTTCACCAACCTCTACTTGCACATGTTGACTGCCTCCAACTATTTACTGTCCTTGGAATCACTCAATGGATAATTTAGAAAGGATACTGGAACCTCGTATTCCACCAGAAACCGTTTAACCCACACACTATCGTCATAGACACTCTTCTACATATTACTATTTCAATGAAATCCCATCCCCTTCTCAGTATCTAGATGATCATTTATTGATCTCATCCCTGATCTTATTTAACTTCTGTCCATCCACGTTCCACCTCTCCGCGATGTGTAACTATAATAATTTCTTTAAATTCACCCAATAAAAGAACTATTTACAAAAAAAAAAAAATTAGATTGTTACTATTTTCTTTTTGCATGATTTTATTAAAACAGGCGCTAATATGTGTAACATGTAGGACTAACATTGTGCCTGAAGGAGATTGTGCCAGTGAGACAATTCGCGTACAGCCTGATGCAATGATCTGTGAAATCGATCAGCTTAGTTGGGGTTGCACAATTGGTTATGGTGAAGCCAAAATAGCAGAGCCAAAACCGAATATTGCAGGTTTAGCCAACGATTTCTTGAGATTAGCGTTCGTGACTGCCAAGACTGTTGGAGGATCCAAAACACGTTCTATTCTTGCTTTCCAGATCCATGGTAAATGACATAAATCCCGGTTATTGTGTTGTGTGACCTACTATTTTTTATACTAAGTTTTTAATCTATCTCTTTATAAGGATATAATCTTAAAGTTTATATCACTCAAAAAATGCCAGATAGCTCATTTTACACATGGTAGAATTATTTGAAATCACGTTCCCAAAGTCAATTCAAGAAGTTGATGTGTTTACAAACAAAAAAAAACATTGAATCATTGATTTTCTTATATAAAGTATTTTGGACGAGATGTTGTGTGACAAAACAAGATGAAGCTGAACTGAAAGAACCTGAATCCTCGAGCTTTGATATATCGACTATTCAAGTTATCAAGGATGGATCCATGGATCGTTCGCGGGAATGCCCACTTAAATACCAAAGTAAGTATATCATATCGTCAAGTTTAATTGTAAACTGTTTTAACGACGTCAACACAAGTACCTCTCAACAGCCAAACTCTATTTTTCTTTTGTCAAATTTTTATTTTTTATTTGTAAAAATAGTTTTAACAGGTGAGATACATTTATTTCGATTAATATATGTTATTATAAAGCACTATAAAGTATATAACAATATATAGCATTGTACATGTTTTATTTCTAAAGATTACTTTTACATTTGATTAAATGATTGACTAATCAAAAAGTCGAATATATTATACGGGACCTATTAAAGAGAGCTGTTCTTTTGTGTGGTACGATTTCTTATATATTTCAAATATAGAAAGTAAAATCGAAGTAGCAATCTTAGAAAAAATAGGCCCTTACTTCAACAAAATAACCCAAAGAGAACTCAAGATTATATCAAGGCTAGATACAGCCTTTTCGCCATGCTGCTTGACATTGAGCGAAAATTCCACTACAGTAATTTTGAGAATTTCCAAAAAAAAAAAAGTTTTTTTTTTCTTTGTCTAGGCTATACGTTTGTATATTCTCTTTTTTTAAAAGACAGCTTAACTAGCATTTTATTTTACGGTGTTTTTCAGCAGCAAATATCAGGATTTGGAGAGCATTTATACCAGCAAGCAAGTTTTATCTGACCAATTGTACTAGTTCAGTTGAATGCCAACATAATTCAAAGCGTCAGAGAAAATTGATTGATCTATTTTAGTTCTTTAGAGTAAGATATATTTGATCTGTATTTTGGTATTTTATTTATTTTTAATACCTCTTGCTAGCAACTAATCAGCGAATCATTTCTAGCCATTGATAAGCTACAAGGATCACATATTGAAAATATGAAGGAAAAGGCTAGGAAGTTGGAGGGGCTCGAAGAAGTAACAATTTTGTGACAACTTCAAAATAGAAACCTTAAACAAATTGCCACAGATTTACATCATATTCAAATCAATAGTTCACCAATTTGTGTTATTCCAAAACGAAAAAGTAAAATTCTGAAAATGATAATCATTTGCTAACAAACGGCCAACCATTTCCAGTCAATGTCATTTACTTTGGATAATTGCCAAGTATTTTTTTCAAAACGGATATAATTTACCAGCTGCACTTTACATTACGCTTCCTCTTGAATTGCATTTGGCTAGCCCTGTTATGAAGCCTACTTTGACTTTTGCCTTATTGCCGATTGCCGAGAAGGGGCCAAGAATCATTGGAACAGCTCTTGGGTTAGTTTGTATCTTGCCCTTTCAAGCTTTTCCGTCTTCATTAAAAGCGCACCACTCACTGTGACGTGTGACCTTTTTCTTTTTACATATTATTCATTTAACTGATAAATCAAATATCCTACAAAAAAAAATGTATCTTGCCCTAATTCTCAACTCTTTCTATGGGCTTGTTAGTTATAGAGTGGTAGGTTCTCTGAACAGATTGTGGTATATCACGCAAAATTAATGAGATAAAATTAAGTATTTTTATTAAATAAAAATGAACTGAAGAAAACTCTGCTAAATACAATAATGTAATCCTTTTCATAATTTTTCTTGATTCCTAAATTTATGATAACGCTATTATTCTAATAGGTTGAAGGTCTAATCCAAACCCAAATTATAACTGCTTTTTAATATTGGTTGTTCTACTCCTCTTGGAATTGACTGATCCAATATTATTATGATCCGATCCTAAGATCGGATAGTAGTACCCTGATCAACTTCTAATATAATGGTACCCGATTATAGTTGACAAGGGTTGTTACTACAATATAACTGGTTATACGCACTTTTAATTAATTATACTGTTTGACCAACAGAACTTTTATTTTATGATCTTATCAACATTATTCTTATTCAGAATAAGGTTGATTTCGCGATCTTCCCAAGAAATATCATTTTATTTTAATCGTGTTTTTGGGTTTGTAAAACGTGTATCTTGTTTTATCCATACATTGTTTCCATTATATACTACTGTCATATAATGTTTAATGATTGTTCAACATATATATTAATAAATAAAGTAATGCGTTTTAATGATAATGTAGTTCTGTGTTCTATATTAGTTAGCTAGGTTAATATAGAAACATATTCATAGAAATATCTCTTCTTTTGTTACTAATATTGATCGGGAGTTTTATTTTTATCATGTCCAATCTGTTTTAATTATGATCTTTTTCTCATAAAAGATCTTCGTTATTATTTTCTGGTCAAACTAAGTGGTATTTTAATAAGGAAGTTTCCTTGTGTATTTAAGTATCACAATAATAATATGTTATTATATTATTATTGTCAAAAAGGATGTTTATTTATTACATTTGATTATTAAGTATCCTCAAATACAACACAGATATCGACTTTTTTTTTATGCATACAGTAGTCCCTCGTTAATTTCAACTCTCTTTAATTTCAAGACTGTGAGGACATTTTTTCTTCAAAAATAGCAGCGAACTTTCACGAACCTCGATAATATCTCGGTAATATCCTTGCATAAATAATGTTTATCACATTGCGTACTGGGTTTCCCACTATCCTTGGGACAAATTTTTAGGTATTTTTGGGACACTTTTTGAATTTTTTTTTTAAAAAAGACCACCATTTTACTAGGCACATTCTGGCCAAAAATTATCAAATTAAGTCCCAAAAATAGTGGGAAACCCAGTATATTCAATTAATTTTTAGTCTAAGAAATTATCCACTCGAGCCAATTTGCATAGAATTATCCCAGCAAAGGTAGATGACGACTACTGCCAATTATGCAAGCTACCAGAAACAGAGCAACATATGCTCTTTACTTGTATTCAAAAACAAGACTTGTGGAATGTAGCCTTCAAGAAATACTTGTCAAATCCTAAAGATCCCAACTGCAGTTCAATATTCGAGGACTTATCCACGCTTAGATTATCCAAGTATTACATCTTACACTATCATGACAAGTTTACAATCTATGATTTTTTTGCTACAGTCATTCGGTTCATTTGGAAAGTCCACTGGCAACAATTCTTTGAACAGACTCCTGTCGTGGATGAGATTGTCCTCAATCAGATCCAGAAGGAGCTATTGAAACTATCTGCTTACAACTCTCTATGCTAATATCTTTTGTATTTTCGCGACAAGTCACTGTTTAATACACTTGTATCGCTCTTAATCCTTATACTCTTTGATGAGTTTTAATAAACATTAAAATTTTCATTCATAAAAAAAAAAAAAAAAAAAAAAAAATAGGTCTTTAACCTCAGTGACTTTATGAATGGCAGCGTTGTCCATAAAAAGATAACACCCTTTCATATCGAATTGATCCAAAGTGTCCATGACACCGATCAAAAACTCTATAAAATGCTCACTACGAGTACCTATCATAGCATTTGCTTCAACCACTTCAGCCTTGTCATCTTCTCTTTTTCTTTTCTTGTTACTATTCGTTTTCTTCTGAACAGCCTTTGGCTTACGAAGGGTAAGATCAATCACTCCCTTTTCACAAATAGCGCCAATTATCGATACTGTAATGCCTCTGTTTGCAGGTATTACTGCTTTAGCAGGCATTCCCCTCTTGGATCTACCAAAGTTTCTACGAATATGCATAAAAACCTGCCTCATCAATGAAAACCCGGATTTTATGCCAATTCATGTTTTTATCACTTTTCCACTCAAGAACCCTGTCTCTACGTATTTGGAGGTTACCAAGAGTATTTCTTGAAGATACAATTGCTTCTAGTTTCTTAAGCGTTAAAGAAGCATGTAAGACGAGATGTCTGTGAAAGCCTGATAATGTGATTGATTGAATTTCGCTAAAAGCCTCAAGTAGTGCATCTCTTGCCTTCCAGAGTACAGCCTGTGGGTTCTTGTTATAAAACATGCATAGGAAGTTGGTGTGATGGGGCTGAAGTTTTCTTCCCAACTTACTCGTTGCTTGCTATCACTTGGCAAGCGTTTTTCATCATCTTCCTTATAAGTTTTTACATAGTTTTGAGCTGTTCGCTCAACAATTCCAACAATTGCACCTGCTTTTCTTGCAAAAAGCCCTTCTTCAATAACAAGATCAAGAAGCTCCTGTACTTGTTCAGGTGAGTAGGTTCTATACGCTCCTCGAGTTTTTTTTTATACAATTTTTTTTCTAGATTGCTTCAAGTCATTCTGAATTTCCACAATAATTGGTTGCTCTTCTGCTTTTGGATGGTGCTCATTCTCCAAGGTCTGACGATATACCTGGTAGCTCTTTAAATCCAAAAGCTTTTGACTGCCGGTTCAGGCACATTCTAATCTTCATTTGGTCCTTTCCAGTAATGCCATTCTAATTCAGCTGTTTGGTACAAGTCATTTATATTCTTAACTTCCATTGGCTCATAATCTGGAATCTCGTCAAAAACATTAAAACAATGCATATACTCTTCTGGTACACCGTAAATAGACATTTTGTAGTGAAGTAAAGCAAAAATTGAAAAAGCCACCATCCGCAAAATGAATTTTTTTTTAAAATTTGAAAGATTATTTATTTATAAAGTCCATTTGAGCGCGGGGTATTTATTACATCTGTTCGCCCGGAATAATTCAATATGAGGTAAAGTAATATGAGGCTAAACAAAATGAAATTTATTACCCGCTAAATAAAAATCATTGTCCGCAAAATAAAAAAAGTCATCCGCAAATTTACAGTCAAAAACCAATAGGTGTAAAAAAAGTAAGGATTAAAAGACGTAAGGTACAAGGATATAAG
Source organism: Rhizopus delemar RA 99-880 (assembly GCF_000149305.1). NCBI lineage: Eukaryota > Fungi > Mucoromycota > Mucoromycetes > Mucorales > Rhizopodaceae > Rhizopus > Rhizopus delemar. Next base: position 562,481 of record NW_027137842.1, read on the forward strand.
GTACTCGTTCACAATATCTTTCCCAATCCTTACCATACTTTTTAGCGCATCTTTCCATATCTCTAGAGGCACGGTGAGTCAAGACAATGACGAAAAAGGTGAAATAAAAGTAAGGCAAATAAGATCCAAAGCCAGTAACCAATCCCCAAGAGAGAGATTGAATCAGGTCAGCAGTGTAGTGAGGCTTACGAACAACACCCCACCAACCAGAGGTTAACAAGAGATTACCATGTTCGGTCTTAATGTAGCTAGGATTCTTAATGTGACCCCAAGGCAATTGAGGGAAAGCATTACGGGTCATGAGGGATCCATTTTGTTCCATACGGAAACGGTTCTTTTGTGAGTTACCGGTATCAAAGATATAATAAGCAAAGAGAAAGATAATGAATAAACCGATTGTGACGGGCAAAGAGTGTTGGATGACGATACCTGTAGCCATCTGAGACTTTAAAAGGTAAATAGGAGCGTAACCATAAGTAAAGGGCACACCGGCCATATTCCAAAAGATGAGCATGAAACCTAAGATTTTTCATTTAAGAAAAAAAACGTCATGATCATCACCACTTACCATCCTTTTCATAAAAGATATCCCAAGAGGCAGGAATACATTCTTCACCCTTTTGAAGGGCATTGCAGTATAACCAGTGGGCAAGGACCATGAAGGCAATAGGGGCACTAACAGATCCACTCAATTCATACTGCTTAATGGCACAAGAAACTGAAGTATAAAAGAGCACAGGCCAAGGAACACGCGACATAGCCCACATCTTGAGGTTTAAATGACCAATACGGGGATTCAAGATGCTACCCATAAAAAAGTCGTAGATGAGGTTGCCTGACATACGATATTGATTTCCAGTGATGAAACCGCTCAAAAAGACAAGGGTGGGACATGGTAAAACCCCAAATGATGGCAACCGTCATGATGCTACCAAAATTATCAATGATTGCTGTCAAACGGAAAACATCAGTGACGTGAAGTACGGCAGAGAGAAACAAAGTAAGGTACCATGAAGACAGACCATTACAGAGATACTTGAGCTATACCAAAACGTTCAATTAAGATTTTTTTAGTATTCTTTTTTCTTATACTTACCGTGTTTCCTTTCAATGAAGGAAGAGGAAGACCCTGGACGACAGGTCCAGGCATAAAATAAGCACAGATGGCAGAATAGACTACAAAACCCATATAAATCTTGATGGCAACAGGAGTAGGAGCAGCACCCGCTTTCACTTTGGTGATAATGAGAGATACAAATTCGACAAGACCTTCTTTGGTGTATGAGGTAGGTGTGATTAACGTGCCTTGATAATATTCGAGGCAAAAACCAGAAATAATACATGAGACAAGGGAATCCTAAAATCATGCCAAGGGCACCCAAAGGTCCACCAAATTCATACACGATTTCTTTATCCAATTGCTCATCTAGTTTGGTAGTTTTGTTTTTAAATAATTGCACTCCATTTTTATTGGCTTCAGATTTGATGCCTGCCATTGTTGTATAGATAAAAAAAGAAGTGTTGAAGAAAAAAAAAGTTTTTTCATGCAGTTTTTTAAATAAGCTGCAATAGATGTGACACAAATGATCGGATAAAATATATTAGCCATTTTTAAAAAAAAATTGTGTTCAAAAGAGGAAAAATCATCTTTCTTGTTCCTTTCTATTCCTCATTCTTCGTGGAAACATACAAAATGGCAGATCAATTTGAATGTGTGAGCAATGCTCTCTATCACTTGTACTTTTTTCAATTCATACGCGTTCTCGGCACCAGTGGCCGATTTGAGCGGGTCACTCGACAGACACTTCGGTATTTTAAAATAGTGGTGTCAACTCCAATTTTTTCTGCAAGAATAGGGACCAAAGGGATGGAAAAAAGCATGGATCAAGACACGCGTAATTGAGATGAGAAGAAAATGATTATAAAAAGGTCCTTGGCTATATAAAATCATGTCAAAGTAAACGCTGGCTTTGATACAGAGTACAAGAATAAGAAAAAAATACAGTCACCCCAAACTAATTATGGGACAAAGAAATTTATTGAGGAAAATTTATACTCGTAACAAAATAAACTTGTCTTTTTCTTATCCATCAACAAATTAAGAAAACATGTCAGTTCAATTCTCCAAAGACTGCACCTGACCTTTAATTATATCTGAAGATGAAACAAAAGAAAGTAAAACATGGAGGTTTTTTTATCTTCTTAGAACACATCATACGATTAGAGAGATTGCAGAACTTGTTGGCTTGAACAAGTCCACTGTACAAAATATAAAAGCCAGAATTGATGATTATGGTAGCCCTTTACCTCACAGACAAATTGGGCGACCATTGAAAATAAATGAAAGAACTGAAAGGCATTTGAAGAAGATAATTAGAGAGGATCCTTTTGCCTTATTTAAAGAAATAAATGTGGAATTAACAAAGCTGGATGTTTTTGTTAGCATAGAAACCCTTCGATCGTATATGGATCGACTTGACTTCAAATCGTACATAGCAGCTCACAAGGCTAGATTGACTGCAAGACATTGCAAAAATAGGCTTCGCTGGGCGAAGGAACACCTCAATTGGACCGAAGACCAATGGAGAAGCGTTATTTGGTCTGATGAGTCGCGCTTTTGTGTAGAATGCAGTAAACGCGGAAAAAGAGTGCTCAGGAAGGAAGAAGAGCGTTATGATGAAAGAAATATAATACCCACAGTCAAGTGGGGTGGAGGTGGTGCTATGGTTTGGGGATGTTTTTGGGGAGGAGGTTTCGGATCTTTAGAAATTATTGATACCAGTTCCGTAGACCAAGAAACATATATCAATATTTTGGCCAATAAGTTCCATCCTTGGTTTACAAATGTCACGTTGCATCAGGAGAGAGATTTTACCTTCCAAGAGGATGGTGCTTCCTGTCATACAGGTGGTTATGCTCGATGGTGGAAGGAGACCCACCAAATCAGGGTTTTGAGTACTGGCCTGCTCAAAGCCCTGATTTGAACCCCATTGAGCATGTTTGGGATGCTCTTGAAAGGCGAATTGAAAGAAAAAGATCGCCGATCAAAAACTTGGAGCAATTGAAGGTGGCTCTACGAGAAGAGTCGGAAAGAATGGATGATGAGTTTGCGGACCGATTAGTTCGAAGCATGAAGAGACGGTGTGAAGCAGTTATCAAAACTAAAGGCGGCGCAACAGAATACTGAGAATCATTTTATGAATATATTTTTAAAATAAACATGTGAATCTTTCTTTTCTCAAAACTTGAAACCCCAAGCTTAAGTATACACGTATTAATTGGTCTTGAGCTTGCATGCCATATTTTGCTCTGCTTGATATCATGGATCTTAATGAAGATCTAAAAGGGAATTATTTAGCGATCGATAACTGTACTATACATAAATCAAAACTGATAACGAGAAAAATTGAAAGTCGTGGCTATAGGCTGATATATCTGCCCAATTGAACAGTTTTGGGCAGTCTTAAAAGGAAAATTGAAACGCCACAAACTATTGCCTGAAGAAAAATGTCTGGTAGAATTGTTGATGATGTAATGACATACCGACTGAAATTCTATACAACTTTACTGGCTAAACGACAGATCATTCAATATTATAACAAAACCCCATTCTAAACGTTCTGAAGTCAAATAATACATATCATTTTTAGGTAAATTTGATTTAAGTTATTGTGACATTTCTCTTATTTCAAAAGGGCAAGATTTCTAGACATAAAGGGACGACCATTTTTGTTTAAACGTTATATTTTATTAAAGGTCCAATTGAGCGCTAAAAAATAAAACAAATATGTGTCCGCCCGGACCAGATCAATCCGTTTGGAGGTGTGATGTTTAGGAAAAAAACTCTTCGGGTTCAAGGGTAAAAAATGAGAAAGGAAAGTAGGATGCATAGAGAGACATACGAAGTTAGGTGAATTGTTTCAGCCATTCAATTAGTTTTTGGCTATGAGGTGTCTTGCACGGGATGATTGTATAGTGTTGTAGTTGATCTAATTCATGGAGGATAGAACATATAACGGGCCATCGACAGGTCCAGGACAGAGCAATACTAGAGGGAACAAATGTGCGTATCGGAAGCATATTCAAAAGGAAAGATATAGGGTCAGCTATTGTTTCAGGCATACAGAGACGGCGATGCATATTTAGGCAGCTGATGGCATGACGTCTTGACAGGTTGTTGTTGGGATGGTAAGGGCAGGGTTTGGGAGCACCACCTGGCAACCAACCAAGGCGCCATCGTATACATCGACTTCTTTCTTCATGCGTCATTGGTAGCCACAAGATAGGGTCGAGAGTAATTGTTGGTCGGCAGCTGGAGACATTTAATTTTCTCAAAGTGACAAAATTTACCGTTCTCACTGTAAGTGTGTTCAGACTCTTTTTCGCTTCCCCAACACTTTTGATAATTTTTTTTCCTTTTAAGGAAATAATTCATCATGTCCACTCACCTTCAAACAATTCAATGATTACAAAATGAACTCGCAATCGCTAATGCCAAGATACACCAGTTGCAACAGGAAAACGCTTCTTTGCGGAAGCAAGTATCCTCTGAACACACACCAACTGCAAACTCCAGCCCTCCTTCTGAATCCACTCCCCCCTCCTCCAAACGACCACGCTCCCCCAGCAATGATGCTGCTCCTCCCACAACCAAGGTATCTAAGCTTCCGAATCCCAAACCCAAACACAGTTTAGCTGCCATTGCTCGACAGTTTTACTCTCCTACTGCTCCTTCCAGCTTCACGTTTATCCACGTTCCCATTCACCGTCGCCTCCCCATCCATCAACTTCGTGCTAACCTTCGTGACTTGCACATTAACACACGCCGCATTCTGGATATTCAATATTCAGATCGAAATGTGGTAAGCTTCCTTATCCATACCGGTTTCGAACCTGAGCTGCGTTTTCAGCTGTACAAACACAAAATCACTATTCGTGACGACTTTGACCCTCTGAGCCCCACCATCATTCGTGATCCTACGCTTCTCAATGAATCCATTGAGAGAAAAACTAAACTTGCTCGACATGTGTTCCTCCAACGACTTGGTTCTGCTTTCCGCCGTCTCAAGGCTCCTCTTTACAACGCTGTCACTAACTACTTTCTCTAATCTGGGCTCATAGACCTCAATTTCTTGGAGTCTTTTGATCTCGCTCCCCCTTACAGTCACCACAACCCTCTCCTAGACCAGATCTAGAGTTCTTTTATACCTCTTCCCTTCCCTTTCCTTTTTCCTTTTTTACTATCAAAAAGGTTTTTAGCACTCTTATCCTCTCTTCGATCTGACCCGGGCAATTCAATCCCAGAAGTGATTATGTGCTCAATTGGGTTATTTAAATTTAAAAAATAAAAATATTCTTTAATCGTAAGTGTGTTCATGGAAATTCCCTCTCTTGGAACCAAGTTGGTGAACTGGCTCAGCAAGACCTAACCTAGTATCCTATCATACTTTTCCTTTCTCCTCTTCCCTTCTCTGTCTTTTTTCCTTTTTGCCTATCAAAAAGGTTTTTAGCTCTTTACACATTTCTTGATCTAGCCTGGGCAATTCAATCACAAAAGTGATTATGTGCTCACGTGGATTTTAATTATTTTATTTTATATAAAAAGTACATACACTTTTTTTCCCTCTTGTCCCTTGAGAAACTTTTATTACTTTTTATCATTTCAGAACTGACCCGGTCAAGCACAGTACAGTTAGGTTACTATGTGCTCACTGGTCATTTATATAAATAAAATATTATTTAGTTGTACCGCTCTGAATTAAATCCGGTCGTGCCTTGAGACAAAGTGCAATTGATGTTCGGAGTCTAGAAACCCTTTTTTTTTTTTGAATACACAAGTGCACCATGAACACACTTACATACAAAAGCACTTTAAGTTTCCCACGGGTAGTAAATAAAGATAGCAAGCCTTTTTTTGTTTTTTTTTTATTTTCTTTCTTTTCTGTTTACTTTTTCATTCCATCTTACAGATAAACAATCAAGAACAAGTAAAGAAAGAAATGTACTTTAGATCACTCAAGCCTGTTTCTCTTGCTTTTATCTCCAAACGATCAAGGCCTCTTTTTCCCACGGTTCACACTCGTCTTGCTCGACCCTTCCATGCGTCTTACCGCCAAGAGGCAGTAAAATCATTTCTATTAGCTGATATTGGAGAAGGCATCACGGAATGTGAAGTGATTCAATGGTAAGCATACGACTGTTTGGTTTGATGTGATTCTTTAACTTGATAAAAGGTTTGTAGAACCAGGATCAGAAGTCAACGAGTTTGATAAAATCTGTGAAGTTCAATCGGATAAAGCTTCTGTTGAAATCTCTTCACGCTTTTCAGGCAAGGTTCTCAAGTTACATCATAACCTTCATGATATTGCCAAAGTCGGTTCACCCTTGGTGGATATTGACACGCCTGAGGAAGATGAAGAGCAGCTACCAGAGACCAAAGTGCCATCAGAGCAAGTCAAGGAGACCAAGGTGATAAAGGTGGAGGATCAGGATACGGCCAAGTTAAGCGAGGAGTCCATATTGGCAACACCTGCTGTTCGACGTGTAGCCAGAGAGAAAAACATAGATCTGTCAAAGGTGATTGGTACAGGGAAAGATGGCAGGATATTAAAAGACGATGTCTTTGCTTATGCCGACAGCACACAACCAGGTAAGAATAGAAAGAAAGAGAAATGAGGCTGGTGAGATACCGGATGCTAAGAGAGAGAGATGTGTATAGGAAATGTGAAGCAGCAGGCCGCGTCGATTGATCTAAAGGAGGGCGGACGTGCTGAGGCTTTGAACATGATTCAAAAGGCCATGTTCAAATCCATGACCCAATCCCTTGGTATTCCACAATTTGGTTACAAGGACGATATCGAACTAGATGCCACGACGAAATATCGAGCGGCTCTCAACAAGCACATTGCTGCCCATCCCGATCTTTACTCATTCAAAAAGATGACGTATCTTCCGATCTTTATCAAATGTCTTTCTGTCGCCTTGACGCGCTATCCGATCCTGAATGCCAAACTAGAGGGCGACATCAGTGACCTGAACGCGATCAGGGTTCTTTATCGCCCATCCCACAATATCGGTATCGCCATGGACACGCCTCAGGGCCTCATTGTACCCAACGTGAAGGATGTGCAGACAAAGACAATCTTTGAGATCGCCTCAGACATTCACCGCCTGCAGGAACTGGCCAAGGCCAATGCGCTTTCTGTGGCCGATATGAAAGGAGGCACGATCACCCTGTCCAACATTGGCACTATCGGTGGCACCTACACAAGCCCGGTCATCATCTCTTCCGAGCTGGCGATCGTTGCCCTCGGTCGAATCCAAAAGCTGCCGAGATTTGATGAACAGGACCGTGTGGTGGCCAAACATGTCATGCCCGTCAGTTGGTCTGCCGATCATCGTATTATTGATGGAGCTACCATGGCTAGGTTTGGTAATTACTGGAAAAACTTGATTGAAAATCCAGCTCTTTTGGCAAGTGAACTTCGATAGAAACTAAAATGAATAAAAAAATTCCCCTTCTTTCAATGACTCGGGAGTCATGATTCTTTCTTACATCATCACTGGAACACAAACGGGCAAAGTCCTTTGTTTGTTTATCAGCCGATCGTATGTGTGTACGCGTAAAAGAGGAGATGGTGTGTTTTAATAAATAATATATTTACAAGTGCAAAAAAAAAAGAAGAAAAGAAAAGAGTTTGTTGCTGATAGACAAGCTTTCTTTTCTACCAAAAGAATGTCCACAAGTAACTTAGGATGACTTTGTATCACCTTCTTTGTGTCTTTTGAAGAACAGGTCTGGTGTCGAAATGGCTTTTTTGAGCAACTTTGCATCAGGTCGATGAACAGAGAGCCTGTGTCGTAAAGATATTTTCTTGGGTTGCTTTTGAATCACTTGCATCTGCGGTGCCAAAAGATGTTCAAATTGTGGGAAATGGATGTTTTGATCGATCGAACTGTGAAATATGTTGGAGTGCAGTAAATTTCGAGATTCTTCAAACTCTAATGTCCCTTCGTCTATTCCCGTCCTGTCCTTTATCGAGTCTTTTTTATGCTTTTTTGATTCATCTTGGATTGGTTCAATCTTTGGTTCATTTATTGGTTCAGTTTTATGTTCACTCTTGGATTTTGATGTAAAAAGAGAAACAATATACTTTTTAAACTGCATTTTTTTTTTAAAAAAAAAGAAAAGAAAAAGAGAAAAACAGTAGCACATGTATTTTTTTTTTTCTTTCTTATTTTACACACTAAAGCAACCAGAGAAAAATTTAGCGTCAATTAAAGATGAGTTTGTATTGGTCATGGATACATTGTCATACAAGCTTTTGTTCTGTTCAAATGATGAAACTTGCCTTATCATTTTACAATTATTTTTTCTCAAAGATATTCATTCATCATTTGAGTCTGTGATGTTTGTATACACTTGTTATTCCAACAGTCAATAACACGCTCATGTGTAACTCATTTAAATCGAAACAATGGTTGAAATTAAACAGGTAACATTATAAATATATTAACAAATGACTGCTTCCTATCCTAAGCTCACCTTTCATCTTTATTGTTTAAATCCAAAAAAAAAAAATCAGTTCATAAAGTCATAAACGTCAATATCAATTTTATATTAAATACACATCTTTACACTATCGAACAAGTGTCATGACACTATTGAAAGAAATAAAAGGCAATTTGAAATCAGAGCAAGTATACAACAATAACCATGGCTTGATACAATCAAGAGTTTGTGCTTTTTACAATCAATATACACGTGTCCATGCTTCTTTGACGGTGTTAGTCGGCGATTAAATATTGAATGGTGTATCCCCTGAATCTTTGATCACTTTACTATGCATTACTTTCAGCGTCAATAAAAACAAACCAAGGACACCTTCGACCATGAAAAATGACTGTTTATCAAAAAGATATAAATTAAGCTTACAAGCAGCTCTTTATAATCAATTCCTTTTTCACTTGTAAAATAGATTCAATTTGTCTATAAAGAAAACATGTACAGTCCAACTGATTGAATTAGATTGCTACTCAAGAGATAAACCGCACTCTTTTATAACAACTCTAACCACCCTGTCGACAGCCTCAGCTTTTGACTCATTGTTTATGCCCTCTCACGCTGTGCTCACTTGATTCAATCCCGATTGGTTTACCACTTTGTCCAATTAAAAAATTTTATTGTACAGAAAGCAAGAGAAAATAATGAAAAGAGAAAGAAAAGAGAGAAAGAAAGAGAAGAGTAGGATGAGGCGAGAGGCAATTGAATGATAATTCGATCGTTATCCTGTCGAATTGTTCTTTATGGATATCAACCGGGAAAAATAAGCGGAACAATGCGGAGAAGAGACAAGCCTCTGAATCCTCTTTTTGAATGTGACAAGTTTCAGCTAAAGTCCTTTTTCCCAAAAAAAAAGAAAAAGAAAATATTTTTTCTTATTTTCCTTCTATAGACTTTTAGATTACCCAACTTAATGTTTCGTAAAATAATCACTTCACAGGCATTCAGACTATCAAGTCAGCAACGTACTTTAACTACTTTAACTACTCGTGTAAATAGATTTAATTCAGGTAAGGCAACAATAACAAAAGTTGGATCGTTTGATCTCTGATCTTGTCGATCTAGTCGGTTCTCTTTTGAAGCAGCATGTACATAAGCCAGTCTTATACTCCTTTTTACATACACAAAGCAATCAACTTTCTGCTACTGCAGAGCTCTTGAAATCCCAAGAAACAACGATCGAACCTGTCGAAGCACAACGATTTGATGCGATTCAGGCCATCACAGGAAACACACAAAAGGCACTAAAAAAAGTATTCCGATATGACACTATGTCTGCTGTACAAGAAGCTGTCTTGACTCGGCTACCCAACCAAGATGACATGTTTGTCAAGGCCAAGACGGGTACTGGTAAAACACTGGCCTTTTTGATTGCTGCGATCGAAACCGCCGTACGTAACCAAAAGGACCTCAAGCACTTTGATGGCACGTCGATCATGATCATCTCACCCACCCGTGAGCTGGCCAACCAGATTGCGGATGAGGCTCAAAAGCTCGTTTCCTTTTATCCTTTCAAGGTCCACTGTCTTGTCGGCGGTGACAGCAAGCGTCGTCAGATCAACCAGCTCGAACGCAACCGATGTGACATCGTGGTGGCCACCCCTGGACGACTGTATGATATGCTGACCAGTGTCCCTCGATTCAAAAAGATGTGCCAAAATTTAAAGGTCTTGGTGCTGGATGAAGCAGACCAGCTGCTTGACATGGGCTTCAAGAGAGATTTACAAAACATCTTGGGTGAGCTTCCGGATGAAAATCGTCAAACCATGCTCTTTTCGGCCACCATCTCACCCGAAATCAGAAAGAACCTGGGTGATTTTGCTCTCAAGTCCAGCTATCAACTGATTGACACCGTGGGTGAAAACGAAGTCAACACACACATGCACGTCAAGCAAAGTGCGATCGTGGCTCCTTACCACCAACAATTTGCTCTTATTCAAGATCACCTTCAACACAACCAGGCTGCTCAAGCCGGAAAGGTCATCGTTTTCTTACCCACCACAAAAGCCACCATGCTCTATGCTCAACTCTACAAGCGACTGATTCCCGATCGTCCCGTCTTTGAGCTTCATTCCAAAAAGGGTCAAGATCAGCGAGCAAAGATCGCGGATCGTTTCCGTAAATCACGTGGAGGTATCCTCTTCACCTCTGATGTCTCTGCTCGTGGTGTAGATTATCCTGGTGTGTCACTCGTAGTCCAGGTGGGTGTGCCCTCGACAAGAGAACAGTACATTCACCGTCTGGGTCGTACGGGTCGTGCTGGCAAGAGTGGCGAGGGTGTCATTGTGCTTGCCCCGTTCGAAAAGGATTTCTTGAAGGCCGAGGTAGCCGATCTGCCGATCGAAGCCATTCGACCTGAACTGACGGATCCTGCTGTGGAAGAGTCTGTAAAGGAAGAGATCACAAAGCACATGTCCTATATGGATAGCGAGACTGTCCGAGAGGTCTACACAGCCTATTTGGGTTATTGTAAGTGTTGAAAGCGTGTCAAGGATACCTATCTCATTATTTTTTTTTAGATTCCGGTCGCGTTGCTATGCTGGGTAAACGTCGTGAGATCGTGTTGGACGAAGCCAGCAAGTTCCTTGGTTCCCTTGGTGTGGAAGAAGTACCCCGATTGAGTGCTCGCTTCTTGAGCCAATTGGGTTTGGGAGAAGAAAAGAAGAAGAGAGGTTTTGGAGAAAAGACGAGATGGAACGATCGTCCTCGCCGTTCATTCGATAGACATGACAGTTCTCGCCGCTCATTCGATAGACACGACTCATTCGACAGAAACGACCGTCCTCGTCGTTCATTCGATAGAAACGACTCATTCGACAGAAACGATCGTCCTCGCCGTTCATTCGATAGAAATGATGGCCCTCGTTACTCATTTGATAAACATGACGGTCTTCGTCGTTCGTTTGAAAAGAACGATCGTCCCCGTCGTTCATTCGGAAAATCGGATCGATTTGAATAAATCCTGTGTATAGCTTATTTTATCATCTCTTAATTTATGAACCACTTTTTTTTTGTAAAACACATTTTTAATTGTCAGTGCTTTGTACGATTGGCATGCGAAAAGGAAAAGCAAAGATGGATGCCGTTTGAAGGTATTTAGAGAGCAGACCAGGATCAGCGGCATAGCAAAGTATCTATAAACAATTTTGAAAAAGCTGACAGAGATTCGATTGTTCTGGATGCCCAACCTGTACAAACATGATTGTGATGGGTTTCAAGCGTATCTAATTTCTACAAACAAATGAAAAGGACAGGTTTTGCTTTTCAATTTGCTTGTGTGCATCTCTTTCATGCTGTATTTCATCCATTCTAATCGGAGCTTGATGTATGGGCACCTACTTGATGGGTCAGGCCAATTGGAAAAAAGACGTGTCCTTAGACGATGAGCAGAATGACTTGATCCTATTGTGTACTTGATTGTGTTGATAGATAGTTGATGGAAGCTATCGTTTGAGTATCAAAGCGTTCCTTTGTTCATCACATCCTGTAGTTTATCATCCAATCCTAAAAGCACTCCTCCCATGGTTCAAACGGGGGATTCATTCGATTTTAGAGTTCAAGGGATGAGTCCTCTTTTTATGAAAAGTGGAAGGGATCCGTTGGAATCAAGAGCGAGGATGAATGAAAGGAAAATGATAAAGATGTTTCCCTGTAGGCTGCTGGTGAATTGAAATGATTTGAAATTCAAAATTTCCTTGGTTACCAAAAAAAGAGAACGGTTTGACAAGTGTGATTGAATTAAGATTTTGTATCAAACAATCCCCTCTTTTTTTTTTGTTGATTGGCTCCCATTCGAGAAATAGGATGAGCTGCTACTCTTATTTTTCCCCCTCCCCCTTTTTTTTAAAATTAAAAAAGTAGGGAGAAAAGTGATGGATGATTTGAATTTTTTGTGTATAGGAAATTAATTCAAACACTCTCCTCTTTCAATTTAAGCAGCCATACAAAAAAAACAAAATGATGAGTCTTTGAAGAATATTGTCTATTAGTGACCGAGTTGGATGAGGTGGCTTTAGTGTATATGTATTCTATTTAACTTTTCTGTTATTCAACATCTCAGGATCGTTCTTGTCCTTGAAATAAAAGACAGCTTGTTTGATCATCTAAAGAGGATGATGCTATAGGAATCTTGTGATTCTAGATTATTATCAGCTAAAGCAGTTGCTTCTTCATTGAGACTGTTTGAAAAAACTAGCTTTTGTAATGTTGCAAGGGATCTTTTGTCCTTGAAATAAAAGATGTGCTTGTGTAATCCAACCTGATCAGAGGCATGAATAACTAGAAAGCTAGTTGACAAGTGTGATTGAGGAATAGATTCAAATCTAAAGGGCTATTTCAAATGAATGCTTGAATTATGATATAATTTAATACAGTTATTAGTGTGAAGAGTCGCATCTTTTACAAAATATAGGCCCAAACTTTCTTTTGTTCATAGCAGCAACTAAAAATGAAGAGAGTTCTTTGCTGGAATTTATTTAAAAGAATCAAAACTGACACTATAATCATTGCATTCAAAACAGCTCTGGTTATAGCATATGCTTTACACTCTTCATTGTACATTAACAACTATAATACTTGATCTTGTGTGCTTTTCTCATGCTCTCTTTATATTCCAATGACATACTAGTATGTTGATTCTAAAAGACTTTATGAACAGCAGATATTTTTACTGAAAGATAGCTACCGGCAGTATCTTTTTAATCCACAGTAAGTTTCATAAAGACGCCAATTAGTATCCTTTGTTCTCTCAATACAAAAATGAAACTTTACGGTCAAACTGAAGATGAACCACTTTTTTCATAAGAAACTTGCTCATGGCGAGTGTAGTTCATTTCGCTACTATTAAATCTATTCGCTTTATTGCTTGATTTGTTATAAAAAAAAATTGCTTGTGAAGCCATCTTTTAAAGGGCTCGTGCACACAGTATGCATTCTCTTGTACTAAATCGACATGGGTACCTGAAGGGCCTGCTTTCACACCGCAGACGACTTCCCAACCCTTCCTAATGCTTATGATGTAGCCTGGACGCGTCTTTTTTTGATTCATCGCAGAGCTCTCTAAGCGACAGATTTCCTTGAGCGCGTGTTTGTCAAGCTGTAGCGACGCATGCGCACCCGTCTGTTGGATGTGCAGGGCAGCCAGTCTTTTTGACTTTTTCATGATTGAACCACGAATCTTGCGGATTCAATAAACCCTCGGCAGAGCCAGGATGTCTCCAAGCCGTAAAGCTCGTTTGAAAAGCGTCGTCTTTGAGGCATGTTTGCAAGATTCAGCTGTAGCGATCGTACTGTTTGTCTGACGGTTTGAAATGATCAGCAAACTCGGACCATGTCAAGTCTTGTTTTTTCAAGACATCATGGCACAGCATGAATTCTGGCTTGCGAGATCGCTTTCTGCTGTCAGGAAGACTCTGGGTAACAAGCATCTTTGTGGTGAAGAGAGCAGTGACAGGAATCGGTATAGAGTCCAGGGGAGAGTGAAAAGCTAGGCGCAAAGTTACTTGGTATGAAATCATTTATTTCATAATCCACCCTACATCACTTTGTCCAAATACCAAAATGAAGCCGTATTTTTTTCGGTGGACGATTTTCTTGGGGAAGGGGCGTAAGATGGAAGCTGTCATGCAGTTTCATGACGCAAAAAGATTGAATGTGCCCAATCAAGATCCCTAAAGGCAAATATAGAAAACCTTCACTTTATGCTTTTCTTTTGATCCGAATTTTAAAGCTTTCAAAATAATCCTTGGCCTTGGGGTATTCTCAAGCAAACTCTTTCTTGTGTTCCTATACAAATTTTAGGGAAATCCTCAGAAATTTCCTTCACATAAAGTTGAAAGTAACATAGGATATGAGAATCACTTGACGCAGTCTACACCTTTTTTTTTTTTTTTATGCCTGGTTAGTACGCAATCTAAAAAGTTCATTTGTACAATATGAACTTTTTATAGGTGCAAAGGTTTTTTGTGTTTGTACACTCTATTTCCTGAAATGGTGTATTTCAATTTCTCGAGGGGGATACCATCCAGGTGGAAACTGGAATCGGCCCAAGAAGGGCTGTTGTCAAGGATGAGGTTTCGATCGACCCTGTGAAATGGAAGGATGCATCTTTTGAAGCCTACTTGATCAAGGATGAATCGATGTCTAGATTTGGTCAAGCATGAACAATCCAATGAGGCATGGCCAGTGTCACTCGCTCACAGAACTCTCACCAGGTCTTGTCAAGATCAGGCAAGGGGAGCTGTCTAGCGCGCCGCTTTAGACCGGGAGGGCCAGATGGTGATCTTTTACCATCGGTGGCTGTGTTGCCTATTGCAGACATACCTGAACATCAGGACGATGACCACTCTGACAAAAGCCAGTTGTTAAAGTAGCCCGAGTTGCATCTTGCAAAAGGTCGGGAACAGCACTGTGGATCGAACGACGTCTCTGCAGTGATGAAGCGAGTGGTTGAGAAAGATCACCAGGGCTGCAAGATGCATTTGCGCTGCTTCTCAGGCATTTAGATATGCAAATCACGACAGATCCATCAAGTTCTTTTCTGCTACTACCCATGTCACTGGCCCACGCTAGGCTGGGTCAAACAATAAGAAATCGGGTGAGGGGGGGAAGTGATGGGACAGGTTGAGTGATGGAGAATAAAATGTTGTTCACTGTCATTTTATAAACAACGGTCCATCTTGCGGGTAGCTTTGATATATAAATAAATGACACTGACCGATCAGCATGGAAGTCCAATCATGGTCTGTGGATTATCCTATAGTCCACTGAGCGTTCATTCATCCACTGGCTCCCTAAAACTCGATGGATGAGCTAACTGTAAACACAGTGCTCAATTACACTCCATCAAAAAAGAACCAGGCGTGTCTCTTTATTCCATGTTCAGTTTAAATCCATTCAATATCAATACCCAACTGTCAGGATTAGGTTAGAGTAGCCTCACTCTTACAGCTTGATGCCAACATTGAATCAGATAACGGTCTCAAAGCATCTTTGTCTTTCAACTTCTCGTTACATCACAAACCTAAAAAAGTTGTAAGCGGTTCAAGTGGCAAGATAAGTAAATCAATGCATTCAATTCCCAGTGGTTGAATTGATTCAACACTGAATATATTATCCAGAGCACATTGGAAATTATAAAAAAGAAAGAGAGGGAAAGCAATGCGAGTTTCTCTGCCAAATAAGCTAGCAAGCTATACAGATTTTTTCAATCAAGCATAAAAAAAGCCCTTGGTTTTAATAAACATTGTAAAGTTTTTTTTATAATTCTTTAGATCCTTTTGAGACACTTGCCTAAATATTGAGCAGAGAGAGAGAGAGAGAGAGAGAAACAAAGCGTGTGAAGTGGCTTCCATAGAGATGATGACATATCTTTACGGATCCTAGTCATTCCTATTTCTATTTTCCAAAAACATATTCTGTTTCACTTTACTCTTGATAACGGACCCAAACTGTTCCATCAGGCTTAGCATAAAGGGGAGGAAGGTGAGAGATCGATGTCGTCGAGAGTGAATTTGCTTTTTCCGTTGAGCTATGGATCGGAGCATGACCTACAACCAGGTTCTATCCCCTTCCTTTCTGAATACGGGTCCATCAAGCGTGACCTGCAGAGGATGTCCTGTCTCGGTGCTATCAACACCCGTTCGCTCATTCTCTTTTTGATACGCTTTCTTGTAAGGTTCAAATCAGCCTGCTGCCTCTTTTCGACCCGGTTGCTTTTCCACCGGGGGGTAGGATGGAGTCTGCGGAAGGGATCGATGGTAGCACACTGTGATGAGAGGATGAACAGGACAGTGATGAGATGGACAAGAAAGATGAATGTTGTACTTTGGCTTTGATCGATTGGATAGGGGTCCTTGGGGAAGCAAAGTGAATGCATCGACGGATGTTGGATGATGTTCAGATTTAAAAGTGCGACTTTTTAAAAAAAAAAAACTTTATGAATTCTGTATTACAAAAGATCAGAAAATTAATATAAAAAGAGACAGGTTGCGGGGATTACAGATGCCCGCGTGTATCAAGAAGCTAACCAAATTAATCCTTGGAGGGGTGTATTTGTGACGGATGGAAAAGAGAGGAAGGGTAGTGAAGAAAGCTGAAATGGAATGTTCTAGTTTATAGGAGGCAGAGGGGATGGGCTCCTAAGAAAAGTAAATAGTTTATTCAATTTCTCTGCATAAACTATATATCCAGAAGAAACATGTTTAAAACGCGTAACATACTCCTCCTCCCTTCTTTTTGTTCTAGAAAAACGATTGGTTTTTTATAGTGGTTTATCATCGAATATTCCCAATTTTGGAAACGTGCTACAGACTTTTTTTTTTTTTAAAAAAAGAAAAAGGGATAAAGACTATAAAAAGAGAGAAGTAGAAATGATGATATCGTGTTTTATATTAAATCACAAGGATCTCCCCCTCCCCCTCATTCAAAAAAGAAAAAGAGAAAGAACAAGATAACTAGTTGGTGTCACACTAGGTTGTCAAAGTCAAGCAGGTGAAACAAACAGATAACCACGCGCCAAAGTCTGATGATGAAAAAGAAAGAGAATACATTCGTCTGGAGTGAACCATTCTCCCTCCCCCCTCCTTTTTTAAATGGTCAGCTCAAGTTTGAACATTGCATGGAGTGAACCTGGTTGAATGCTGTGATAGAAAAGCGGCAGAGATCCCGTGAAATGCGAGAAAGAGATCACTCGTCTGCTCCTTCTTGTTTCCCTTTACACATTTTTACCCCCTCCTCCTTTTTTATTGTTTTATTAAATAAGCTCTGGTTCATGTTGTTTGCTTTATTCACCATTTTATTTCTGTTGGATGATATTTATTCTGCAAGACACATGGTGATTCTCTTCTCCGACATCTTAGCAATCATCACGTCGTACACGGTTTAACTTTCCTTAAAAAGTTTTTGAGTTTTTTCTCCTTTCCTCTTTTAAAACTCATGTAAAACGTTCAACACAACCACAAAAACATATTTATTACAAAAAAAAAAAAAAAAAAAAAAAAAAAAAAAAAAAAAAAAAAGAAAAAGAAAAGCTTTTTTTTTTCTTTTCTCCTTCCCCTTTCACTTTATTTTTTTTTCTCTCTCTTTTACTTTTTTTTTAAAAAAATAACTTTTTATTTTTATTGCAGGTAAAATAAAAAAAAACCCATTCTTTTTTTTTAAATATGACATTAAATGAGGATAAAAAGGACAAGAAATAAATAAATAAAAAAAAATAAAAAAAAAAAAATGACGACAGCGGTTAAACCTATCATCAAGTTACCACCACGTAGTAATAGATCAAACAGTATCTCTGTTAAACCAGTCGAGATTTCGATTTATTTTGAAGATCAAGAAAATAAGCTTTCAGACGTTGACATTCAAAATTTATTACAGGATTTTGGACCTGTTCAGTAAGTAGGTGGCCTGGTTGACGTGAAAGGAATTAACACATGACAGGATCAAGAGAGAACGAGGTGGCGGCTATTTAAGCTTTCAAGATACTAAAATTGGCAAGTGAAAGATAATAAAAGAGAGAGAGAATTGAAAATAACATGTAGTGTAGCTGAAAAAGTCTATTCGTTTTATAATGGCTATGTCTTTGCGAATCATGTCATCTTTAAATTATCTTTAAATGATTCACAACAACCCGAAGGTCCTCTGCTGGAAATAAGAAATTTACCTCAATCCATCGATCATCATCAACTCTTTGAACTCTGTCGTCCGTTTGGTTCACTTCATATCTGTAAAGTGATCAAAGAGGAAGGAAATATAAAGAAAAGAGCTTTGGTTCAATATTTTAGAAAACAAGATTCAGATTCATCCCAGCTTAATTTGGTAACAAGCAGAAAGAATCAAAAGCTGTCAAAAACTAAATTTTTGTTGTAGAATAATAAAGCCATTGAAGGAAGTACAATGTAAGTTTTTTTTCTCAAAAAGAATCTATTTTTTTTTCTTTTTGATAGACAGCACGTGTAGAAGGAAAAAAAAAAAAAATATAAAAATTATTTTTTATTTTTCCCTTTTTTTTTTTTTTGAACTGACCTTTTTTTTTTATATATAAAAATAGTCAAGTAGCCATTTTAATGCCAAGTAACTTGACCCACCAACGCTATTCTGTTGTAAGTCATTTGGTTTTTTAAAGGAAATTGAATAACAGAAAAGAATAGAGTCAAGAAAAGAATGAGACGAGTGGTTACATTGACTACATGAACTTGTATGTCAAAAATCTTGACCCAACCATTGGTAATACAGAACTATTTAGCTTATTTCGTAAATTTGGTCATATTGTCTCGGCTCGTGTGATGAGTAACCCCGCCACTGGACTCTCGAAAGGCTATGGATTTGTCTCGTACAGTAAACCAGAAGAGGCCGCTCTGGCCTTGAACGAGATGAACGGTATCCTGGTGAGATCGAAAGCGATGATTGTTGCTTACCACGAACCCAAGAAGCCTCGACAAGAGAAATCCTCTTCTACCACCACGTCTTCTTTTCATTCTCCTCCTTCCACCGCTCCTCCTGTCGACTATGGCACCGTACCTTATTTTGAAACAAGACATCCTCACGAAGGTAAGCATTTCCTCTCACCGCATGACTTCTCACTCAATCAACCCCGATAGCCATCCTCGGTCCTGGTATTGAACCCGTCGATTCGCTGAACCTCAAAGAACTCTCACTGAATCCAACCGTGCCGATGCAACGAAAGGTAAGAAAAAACAAATAAAAAAATGAACAGGATTCAAATTTTTTAAAGTTATCCTTTGCTGACCTACCCTATCATCGTCCACCGCATCTGACCCAACGCCCTTCACTTGCCTCCATCTTACCTTCCCATCTCGAACGCGTACCCGAAGAAGACAGCCGACGTCGTAAGGGGTCGATGGAATCCGTCATGACCGAAAGCAGCGCACACCTTCAAAAGATCAAGATGACCGAGGCCGTGAAACGCTGTGGTTCGTTTGGACCGGAGCTGAAGCACATTGTGGATATGTTGCTGACTTTGAAAAAGAGGGAACGATCGCTTTGTTTGTTCAATTCGGATTTCTTGAAGGAGAAGATCAATGCGGCCATTGAGGCACTGGAAGTATTTGATGAAGACGAAGAAGAAGAAGAAGTGATTGTGAGAAAGCCCTCGATACGAAATATACCTGAACACATCATACCTCCCCCTCGCATTTCAAAGGCTATACCCATCGTTGCACCTCCCTCACCTGAAGAAACGGCCAAGATGGCCGAGATCAAGAAACTGTTGGCTTCCTTTGAAGGAAAGCCGATTCATGAAAGAAAACAACTCTTGGGTGATCAACTCTTTCCTTTGGTCAAGGTAATCTCATCCCCACTTCATGTTCCTTACTCATCCTTTTTCTTTAGGCCACCGGGATTCGACATGCACCCAAGATTACGATTCGATTATTAGATACGATCGAACTGGAAGAATTGGCCAAGATCATGTTTAATAAGGAATTATTAAAAGCCCAAGTGAATAAGGTTGCATAGAAATCACAGATTATTCCCCCCCCCTTCTCTCCTTTTACTTTTTTTTTATACACCCCATCTTTCTACAATCACCACATATTATATCACTTGCTCATCTTTCTCTTTTTTTTTTTTTTTTTATTAATAATACCTCTTTTTATATACAAAAGTCCTCTCTCCCCCTCCCTTTTTTTCTTTTGCAAGCGTTTAGTCATCATTTAGATCACATGAATGTGTAGAACATGAAAATAAAAAAAAGTTCACATTCAAATTTCTTTTTTTTCTTCTTTCAATCATGTCGAGTGTGGATGAAAAAGTAAGAGAGATGAAAGAAGGAAAGGAACTGAACAAGAGGCTTTAGAAAACCCTATTGAATCATTCTGTCCGATTATCTCGTTTTCTTCAAGACTGTCTTTGTCTGGGTACACTTCGGGTAAGTGAGCAGAAAAGGATGAAAACCTGATTGAACAAAACCCGAAGGGATTTCGCTATTTTGATACTTTGATGAGAGGAAGAGAAGAAGTGGTGTTGGGAGTCTGTGTGGATCGTCAAGCACCACCGCATCTCACCTTGATGCCTTTGGAACTCTTGACTGAATACGGGCAAGTCGATGAAAAGGCAGAGGGGAGATGGATCAAAGGGGATTGGAAGCGAGCGGATTGGAAACAGATCAGCTTGGGTGATCAAGCGTTGAAGAAGGTAACCCAAAGAAAACGTGTGATCTTTTTTGATGACCCCCAAAGGGTGTGTGTTTAGGAAAAGATGCTCTTTTTGATCACGGGTTATGCCAAATACCGTTGTCCTTATGTTTGGGTAAGGCCTTATCCGATCCAGACCGTTCACTCACCCTCCTCAGTTACGATCCCATCAAGAACAACTGCTGCCTTCCGGTCAAGCAGACAATCCACTTCAGCTCATCAAGACAGACGAGTGGAAAACAAAAGGTAAAACAGAAAAACGCAATCAACGTCTGAGACTGAGCATCGATCCCAGAGGTTGGCTTGTGGGAGATTGTCGCCGAGATCATGGCTTGTACCATGCAAGTAGAGAACCCATTCGAAATCGATTTTGGATTCCTCCATCACTTGCCACCGCCAGAAGCCCTCTTGCTGACCTCGGCTCTCGTCCCATTTCTCGAGACGATCTATGTCGAAGCAGGTCCCGAGATGAGCTTTGTGGACAAAGGTAACACATGACATGAAAGTGACGTGACTGACAGGATGTTAGTCGGTGAGGATATTCAGCAGCTGGAGCTCAAGCGACTTTATCTAACAAGAATCCTATCCAGTGAGACCCGTTGAACAAAGGGGAGAAAATAAAGAACCGTCTGGAGGTCGTACAACCGGTGAAAGGGAAACCAGGGCAATTGAAAAAAAAAAAAGAAAGTGCGGAAAATAAAAATAGTCTTTTTTTTTTTATTTTTTATTGCAGTAGCAACGTTATCTCTCTCTTTTTTTTTTCTTTATTTCATGTTTCCCAAACAGCAGCAGCAAGACGAAGAAGATACAATCGAACTTTTGTCTTCAACAGAAAAACTTCAAGTGCCCAAACAAAGACATGTTCGGACAGGATCAGCGTCATCGTTTATTCATTTCAAAGCACCTGTACAAAAGGAACCAGTGGATTCACAAGTGACTCATCCCAACCGACTCGCCTCTCAAGTAAACCAAAAACGCATCGATAACCACACAGTGTCTAACAACCTTCCCATAGGCTTTACCTTCGCTCATTATCTGTGTCATTGGATTGGTCTTTGCTGGTTGGATGATGGATATTTATCAAGTAAGAAAGACATGCTTCCTACCCCCCTAGCCTAACAGGATCTCTCTTGTAGCACTGGGATGTCTTTACCCACATATCCGAATTGTTCATCCTCGTGCCCGTCTTGCTCAACCTGAAAGGCAATCTGGAAATGAACCTGGCCGCACGCTTTTCGACCTGTGCCAACATGGGCCAACTCGATCATCCAGAGACCCGACAGGCGCTGGTGTGGGGAAACATGGCCCTCATTCAAGTCCAGGCGCTGATCTCGGGCTCGATCGCTGGCGTCTTCTCGGTCCTCTTGGGTGTCTTGCTCCATCCAGATGAACCGGTCACGATCGGTGAGATCCTTTTGGTCATCGCCAGTTCCATGGTCTCTGCTTCCGTCTCCAGTTTCGTCCTTGGCTTGTTCATGTGCCTTTTGATCATCCTCAGTCGTCTGCTCAAAATCGATCCCGGTAAAAAAAAAAAAAAAAAAAAAAGTCAATCGACTCATCTGTCTCTGCAGATAACATTGCCTGTCCTATGGCGTCTTCTCTAGGTGACGTGGTCACCTTAGGCATCTTGGCAGGCTGTGCTCATCTCTTACAAGTGCATATTGGTAAGATCCTTTTTTTTTTTTTCATTTATTCATGTGTTACCTTCCTGATATAGAAACTTCGCTCAGTGCCTGGTTACTCTTCTTCATGTTTGGCTCCATCCCCTTTTTTGGGCTGTCGGTGTGGAGAAACAGGCATGTGAAGGACTTGCTGTTTTCTGGTTGGACGCCGATCGTGTTGGCCATGCTGATCTCCAGTGGCGCCGGCTTGGTCCTGGAGAGGTATGTGGAGCAGTACCAGGGCTTGGCCATGTTCACGCCCATCTTGTGTGGACTGGCTGGGAATCTGGGCTCGATCTATGCCTCCCGGATCAGTACCTGTCTCCACAAGGGAGTGCAGGAACACTTTGAACGGGTCGAGTGGACCCTGCTGATGATGAACATGCCTGTCCAGTCTCTCTTTTTGGCCATCGTCTGGTTTCTAGAGATCGGCCATCTGGATTTCACACTGGCCTTTGCCCTGGCTTACTTTGTTGTCTCGACTCTATCCGTAAGTGTCCTTTGTTTCGTACGCTTTGCTCATCCACCTTTTCTAGACGTATCTGGCGTTAAAGATGGGTAAATCGATGACGTTGATCTTTTGGAAGCATAAATATGATCCAGACAACTATGTCTTGCCTTATTTGTAAGTACCCTACGCACCCCCATCCTTTGTATTCACCAGGATCCATAGAACGGCTATCATCGACGTCATCTGTACAAGTCTCTTGGTCGTCTCATTTCATGGGTTGACATCGGCTGGTTATGCCAATCTGAACGCATCCACTGCTTAATATACCTCTTTGTTTGCTGCTGTTATATATATCTATAGATTTACTTTTTCTCTCTCTTGTATTAATAATTAAAGAAATAATCTGGGCTTGGTGTGTAATAATAAAGAAGAAAAAATTATTTATTATTATAAATTACATGTAAAATTTAATTTTTAAGGACGATAGGACCCGAAGTGAATGTTTCCCAATCCTTTTCATTCTTTGGGTTACCAAACAACTTCAAAGCAGACACACGGAAGCGATAGGTACCCGCGGGTGCAGGAAGAGCGACCGCACCAGCAAAGGACGTCGGCACGTACGTACCGTCCCAGACAAAGGCAGATTCATAAGACTTGTCGTCGTTGAAGTTACGGGACAAGTGAGCGGTACCGGTCGCATAGAGACCCAAGGATTTACCGGCGCTGTCGATCAGTTCGGTCTTCATCAGACGGGTGGGTGTCAAGAGTCGGTAGACCGTGAAAGGAGCCGTGCTGGACTTGCTGCGATCGTAGGTATAGGTATCGTTCACGCCATACGATTGGGTGCTGCTGCCGATGTAGGGATAGCCCTCGTCAAAGATCGGCAGGTCCTTTTGTTTGCCTTGGACACCGACATAAGGAATACGGATGTCCTTGCCGTTCTTGGTCTGCTTGGATTTCAAGGTGATGTAACCGCCGTAGTAAATGTGCTTCTTGGCATCTGTCTTGGGTGGTGTCACGGTGACCGTGATCGTCTTGGATTGACCGGGTGCGAGCTTGAAGGTCTTGGAGGAGAAGCGGAGGTTGGCCTTGGCGGCCACGTTCACGGCGGGTTCGAGGGGTGTATAGCCTGACTTGGCGATATCGTAGGGAGAGATACCGGTAGAGACTTGGTTGACGAGTTCATATTGGATCGTCTTGGATCCATGGTTGGTGACCTTGAAGGATTGCTTTCGGTAGTGGGTGGTAGCGGTATCATTGAAGCTGATCTGACCGGGCGTGATGTGTGTGCGTTGGGTGATGGCATCGTACACTTGGACCAGACCGGCACCGGCACGGGCAGGACTGTCGATCGCGTCGGCCTTGAAGACAGGGCGAGGGGAGGCGTAGTTTTGGAATTGTTCATGGACGAATCGGACGCTGTCCTTCTTCTTGCCGTGGGCCTTGACGTAGAGAGCGACCGAACCAGCGACATAGGGAGAGGCCATCGAGGTACCGTCCATGATACCCCAACTGTCGAGATAACGAGGCAAGGTAGAGTAGATGCGACCACCGACACCAGCAATATTAGGCTTCAAGATCAATTCGGCACTGGGACCCAAGCTAGAGAAACTAGAGACCGAACCAGCATCAGACACAGGGACCACACTCTTTCCAGCAGAAAAATCGATCGAGACCTTGCCCTTCTTGACAGCCGCCAAAAGACCTTCACCGCTCTTCAGACTGACCATGACCGAGGCCAGGCTGGCTCCGGTCGTCTCAGCACCCGAGAGAGCTTCGTCCGCATTGTCGTAGATGATGACAGACACCGCGCCGGCCGAGGCAGCATTGTTGACCTTGTCGGCAAATGAACAGCTACCACGCTTCACCAAGGCCACCTTGCCCTTCACGTCGGGAGAGACAGCATCGGCAGAACAGGCATCGTTCGTGGGATTATCGACCTTGGAGGCAATGGCCAGATCGCCATTGGTCAATTTAGCACTCGTGCTCGATCCACTGCTGAGAACATAGGGTATACGATCGGCAAAGCCAGAGGCGATGAGCGTCGTGGTGTTGGTGTAGTCGTTTTGAACAGAAGCAACCGAGAAGGCACTCGAGGCCGTACTGGGAGAACCGATCGTGTACGCCCCTTGCGCACCCGAATTACCGGCCGAGATCACGACATGGACACCCTTGGCCACGATCTGATTGACGATCGAGAGCTCGGCATCCGAGGCCACTTCGACCCAGGGGTTGGTGGATCCCAAACTGAGATTGATCACATCGACGCCAGCATCGTACGCCATCAAGAGACCTTTGACGATGATATCGTCACCCGTCACACCAGTACAGCCAAAGACACGGTACATGGCCAGGTTGGCTTCAGGAGCCACACCGGTAAAGTTCTAGTGAGACATCCGTCAGTGAACGTTCCTATCCCCCCCCCCTCTTTTTTCACTTACCGTCGCAGCATCATAACCCGCAATGATACCCGACACGTGCGTACCGTGGCCACTGGCGCCCGAGCCAGCACCACATTCGTCCAGAGGATCTGAATCAGGCACGGGCGTGTTGGAACCCGTATACTTGTCACCGACCAGATCATAACCGGTGACGACCTTGTAGCCTTTACCAAAGCCACCGCCCAAGGCAGGATGTTTATAATCGATACCTAATCCAATCCGTCAGAGACCTTGTATCGGCACATCCCCCCCCCTCGTTCTTACCTGAATCTAAAATGCCGACCAAGACACCTTTGCCCTTGTTCTTGAGCTGACTGTGCACAATGTCGACTTGAGTCATGTGATGAGGCAAGATGGACTTTTTGTTCTTGCCCTTCTTGACCAGTTTCACCTCGGGACGAGGCACCTTTCTGACGGGCGCAATGTATTCGACATCGGAACGATCCAAGATGCTTTCCAGCGTGCTCTTCTTGACGTCCGCATCATCGGTATCGATCGTGACAGACATACCCTTGAAGAAGGAGTGGTTGTAGCGTTCGTGGACCTTGATGTGAGCGCCCTTGACTTCCTGCATCGATTGAGAAAAGAGGGTGCCGGCCGAACTAGGTGCTTGTTTTTTGAATCCGACGATATAACGGCCTGGGATGACATCTGAATTGGCGTGTCTGAATTTGGGATGGTGAAGATTGACTGCTTCTGCCGTCAAGACAAAGACAGCCATACAGACACCTGCCACATAAAGAGGAAGGATGGTGAGTGTTGATTTTTTCATGGGTTGTTTGGAAAAGGAATGAACAACGATAGAAAATAAAAGAAAGGATAGAGTTGAAGAAACTTGGTGGATGAAAGAAAAAAGGAGATGGAGCTTTTATAGGTTATCACCCTGGTTGCCTTTTAATATAGCATTATCCCATTGAACACAAAGTCAGCAGGACTTGTAATACATGGGATAATCTGTTCATGTAAAAGAAATGTTTACAATGTGTATGTCAACCAGATCTTTGAAACGGCCATACCAAGTATAGGAAGAAAATCTAAATAAGGGAAGCTTAATGTCACTCAAGCAGAATCCTCCATCTCATAATTGCCTTCTTTGGTATCTCTTTCTTTTTCACCAGATTACTCACTGTCAAGTTTGTACGAGAATGGATGAAACCTACAGAAACGCTTTTATGCAGAGAGCAACTTGTCGGTGGATAGCGACATGTGAGGGTGGCATGAATAGAAACATGGCAAGCATCTGTCTGTTTGCTGCCGCACGCGAGTGTGTGCACCACAGAACCCCGTTTTGTTTTTCTCTTGTTCAAGGTTTAATGCTCGTAAGTTTTTTTTTTTTTTTTTTCTTTTATCAAAGCTTCACAATCAATGTTCCTCATGTAAACTAAAAAGACTGACAATAAACTTTAATTTTTTAGCTTCATACTAAAAAGTACCTTATAAAACATACGCATATCAATTGGATCTTATTATACACATCAACTATTCTTTTATTATCATTTCCTTTTTCTACAGACACGATTTGGTTTTTATAAAGATTTTCTGCACTGTCTAGAATGGTCATTGTAAACAAATTTTCTTTTGTTTATTCATTACCCAATAAGAAATGATTTTAATAGACTAGAGTTTAATTGGTCCTACTGTGTTACAATTTTGCCTTGTTCATTTTAAATGAATGTGATCTTGAACTTCTTCATTTGGTTATACACTTCGTGGTAGCCATAAAGAAAACAAATTTCCTTAATTAAGTCTAGATAGCTTTCCTATCTCTTTTTGTTTTTCATTTCTTTGGATTCAGTTCAATTGAAGTCTATAGACTGGCACATGCCTGTTCCCGTGCTTTTGACATTCTGTTTTGGTTTATCAAAGATGACTTATTGTTTGTTAATTCATTCTGTGTTTCAAAAATAAAATTCAGGTCGTACTTTCGATCGGCGTAAACAATCAACAAGTGTGAATTCTCGAGCGTTTGAAAAAAAAAAAAAAAAATAAAAAATGACAAGAGTTGAAATAGAGCAGAAATGGAAACAATCAGAGAAAATGCCTAGGCCACAAAGCATTTTCTTGTAGTGCTTGTGTTCGTATAAAACAATAGAAGCTCAAGATGGATGAGTATTTGGATCTAAGTAGGACGAGTATAAACAATCGCCCGCAGTAAGATAAAGGGTTCATGTAGTGTAGGACAAGTGCAATTGCATTAGTAAAAGCAAACAGCACGATTTTAAAAGACTTCATGAAGCTCAATTGAATGAATAGTAGAATAGTCTCAAAGAGATGTTTCATATCGTCAAATCAAGGTACTTCATTAATAAATTGCATTGGTTGAATTAAAGAAATCATAATCAATTGATTTTTTTTTTTTTTTTTTGCAAAAACCGTGAGAAGAGTACTTCGTGTACCTTTCTAATCTATATTCCATAGAATCTAATCTATAGGGTTACCATTGGCACATAAATAAAAAAAATATAGCTTTATATTTGAGTAAGCGACCAATGAAAATTTCAGACATTGATGCCATTCATTACTCATCTTTGTTACTAAGGAAACACAAAGAGGGAAAGCCTGCTAGATTGCTTTTTTCATTACATATTTCCATTTTTAAGTATGTAAATACAAGTTACTGTTGGTATCAGCTTATGTTGTACACCAACTCTGCTTATCTGAAACTACCCATTTCTAATTATTCTATCTGATGCAAATCTACATTGACATTTCATAATCTTTTTATGCATAGTTTATGCTTTGTAAATGTAAAGGAGACTTTGTAGGTTACACACGTTAATTATAATCATTTTGATAATTCAAAGAAAGAACAGATAATAAAAACCAAGCAGGTGGGCTATTCAATACTGTAGTCTTTAACGACTTCTTTTCGCTGTTATCTACAAAAAAAAAGGGGGGGGGGTAATTTGGTGAGCTATTTTTCTTTTTTTTTTTGAAGTAACAAAATTATCTCTTTTACAAATATCGCTGTACTCAAAGTAAATCGCTCATAAGGGTTTTAAAGGAAAAAAGGAATTTATAAAATGTTATGCAAAAAGTACATGTATCAAAAAAAAAAAAGAAAACAAAAGTGACAAATCGTATGTTTTTCCCAAATAGACTAAAATTGATCGCATGTGTTATTTATTATTGATAACAAAGAATTACGATAACCAAGAAACACTCGAAAGATCGGTTCATGATGGACTTTGCGCTATAGGCGTGTATCTTGCGGTATGACAATCTAAGGGTTGACCAATGATGATGGATGATGACAGTAGATTATCCATTGGAAATATATTAAGCACATTGGAAATATAAAATAAATCGACATTGTCCTATCAAACGATCTCGGTTGCATTTAGTCTACTACCATCATAAACACACTATCGTTCATGGACTATTTTCCTATAAATTGCAGGAAAGAAGAATACTGATAGGGTATATGAAGTGTCAGTCTCATTCATCAAGACATAAACAGCATAAGAATAAAAGTGCTTACCTCCGAAAAGTAAAGCAATCATCGATTGCAGCCTAGTTCTGCTTCCTTTTCAGAAGAGAACGGCAATAGTTTTGTTGACAGTGTGGAATTGAGTGTTATTTAGAAAGGCTTAATAAAGCCGGGAGTATGACCATGTCCGTAAACGAAAGAGCAGATAGTGACGGAAGAGGAACAGAGAGCAAGACAATAGAGTTTCTTTTTTCTTTTTACGCATGTTGTTTTTAAACTAAAAGAAAAAAAAAAAAAAAAAAAAAAAAAAAAAAAAAAAAAAAAAAAAAAAAAAAAAAAAAAAAAAAAAAAAACGATGAATAAACAAAGCAAGACCTCCATTCACTCTTTTTAATGTCTTTTTTCTTCTTCTTGAAACACTATGCATACACCTGTTTTATCACTTTTTATCTTATCAGGTCAGTTATGATGCAAAAATTGATTGTTCTTTAACATTTGCTTGGAGCAACTTATGCAAAAAGAGCATAAGGTGTAAATGTAACTCTCTCATTAAAGTTCAAAACTACGTCTGCCTCTTCTATATGCTTAGCGAAGAAGCAAATAGATGCCTTTTTTTTAGGCTTTCTAGAAGAAACCTGAAACAAGATTTACCTTTTCAAGTTTTTGAACATTTATCACACTTTTTTTTTAGTTTGATATTGAATAAAGAAAAGCTTTATGTATTATACTTCATATCTCTTTCTATTCTTTAATATGGTCTTAATGCTCTTCTTTCTCAGCCCTTTCTCATTTTCAACGTTAACATGGTTGATACTGTTTCCACAAGATAGAGTTTTAGATTTTACTTGTATAGATAAATCATGCTTTATTTTTCCAAAGGAAAACAGAATAAAGTAAAATGATACGGACTAGTAAGCTTCGGCTATATCATAATTGGTGTGATAGACCAAAAGGCTATTGTAAAAGAGGATGGCAAGATATTTCTAATTAGCTCTCCCTTAGTCTCTTGTAACGATATATCGCCATTTGTATTCATTAAAATCCACGACTACACAGGAGAAGGAGCGTGTTAAACACCTTAAAGCCATAATTACAGACGTAAAAAAAAAGTCTGGAAAACGCACATTTATATACTTTTACCTCTTCTCAATAAACTAGTTTAAGCACTTTGAGCTCAACAACTATTAGTCATAATGAGTAGCCTTTGTTGATGGCTTCGT
Organism: Rhizopus delemar RA 99-880; assembly: GCF_000149305.1. Taxonomy (NCBI): domain Eukaryota; kingdom Fungi; phylum Mucoromycota; class Mucoromycetes; order Mucorales; family Rhizopodaceae; genus Rhizopus; species Rhizopus delemar. Next base: position 592,396 of record NW_027137842.1, read on the forward strand.
TGACTTTGTCTTATCTCTTTAAACCATGTCAGCCTTTTAAATGTTTGAATCTGTCTTTGGGTAATTACTCTCCACTATCAAAAGCTCAATTTTGATAAGTCAATATTAGGACCTGTTTTAATGAGACCCGACAGGTGTATACTTTAGTTTTTTTAATAAATATTCTCATCCTCTGAAGTGGTAGGACTCATCAATACTTGAAAAAAATCATGAGTCCCATTGAGTCCTACGGAAAGAAGAATGCCGCTATCTACAATTTCTAGCCAATTAAAATTTAATAGGAACTTGTAGTGTACACCTTCTGAGCATTTATATTTCTATTTTTTTTTAAACAAGATCATTGATATATTTTATTTATATTGTAATTATCAATAAGAGAATATTTATACGTAAATAAGTATATATTTACAATAATGGTATTTCATTGGTAAATTTACCAGATTTGACACTTTTCTAAAGGATTCATAGGCCGTCTTTCAGGACATTTGAAAGCCTCTGCAAATTCAGCACTATTTTGTACAACACCATTGATTCTAACCTTATCAGGTGAATGAACATCAGATCGAATGAGTTGAACAGCCTTCTCAGGACGCGTTTTAGAACACCAGACTCTTCCATAATTGATAAAGAAAAGTTGCTGGGCAGAGAACTTTTCAAGACCAGGTAGTATCGTCTGCTCACTTGCATTTTTGGAAAATGCGGCTTGGTATGCTGCACTGAGGCCACCGTTATCAGCCAGGTTTTCACCAATTGTCATCTTGCCATCTACAAAGTATTGCTTATGATCAGCACCTTCAATTGAAAAGTTACCATATTGACGAATAAAGCATTGTGATTTATCTTCAAAGACAGCAGAAGTTGCGTTTGTCCACCACGTATCCAAGATACCATGACCGTCATAAAGGCGACCTTGGTTATCAAAGGCATGCTGTAGATAATTATATTAGACTCAATAATATGCAAATCTTTTTCTTTATCTTACTGTAATCTCATGACCTATAATAGAGCCTATGCCACCATAATTGAGGTAATCGGGTAATCCTGTGTTATATAATGGAAGTTGAAGAATGCCAGCAGGAATAACCACCTCATTATAGTTAGGAGTATAGTAAGCATTGACTTCATGTGGTGTCATTTCCCATTCATCCTTGTTCACCATCTTTCCAATTTTATTCCAATCTCTTTTGATACTTGATTGTATTGAAGCCATCTCATTGCCAAAGTAACTTTTATTATTTACTTGAATATCAGCATAGTAATCGTGAAGAGAAGTAGAGGAACGAACATCTGGGTTTGCGATACCATATGCTTGTTGATGAATAATCATTTTTACCTATACACATGAAATGTTTCATCACTATACATTCTCTCATTCAGAAAAACACACGATTGTTACCTTTTCAATAGCTCGAGAACGAGTTTCATCATCCAGCCATGCATTCTTTTCCAAGCGAGAAACCCAAACAGATAAAATGCTATCAATAAATGCAGAGACTTGTTTGCGCTGAGGCTCACCGCCAAATGTTTTTAATACAAAGTATCGACCAAGAAGTTGCCCGAAAGCATCGCTTGTGCTCTCTGTACAATCACGGCTACGAGGTGTCGCTTCTGTCATGCCACTGGTGATCTTATCAATAGACGTTTGATATATGTTTCGAGTGGTCTTGTCAAGATAATTAACATTACTCAAAATGGATTTGATCGTAAAGAACTCACGGATCGCTTGGATAGATACATTGCCTGTTTGGCTATCAAGAAACCAACCTGACAGTTGTTCCATATACTTGGGCTCGTTGACTACAACATGATCAGGTAAGGAGGTCATGTTGGATGCAAATTTGTGAAAGATACGAGCCCAATTGACAATAGGATATTTTTGGTTGAGTTCGGCTATAGACATGGGATTATAAAGGGCCAAAGGGTCTTGAAGTTTATTTCTAAAGGAAGTTTAGAATTTTAAATCTTCTATAGGGTGCTTTCAACTTACTGATCGACTGTGATTGTGGCAAGCTGTGTTTCAAATTTTACGAATCTGTCAATCATCGATTCGATCTCTGCAGATCTCAGCACAGGCAAGTTATTCTCGCGCATCTTTTCCAAACGCATGTTCTTGTCGGTTCCATTAGGTTCACCAAGAATGTTTGTAATAAGAGAGATCAAACCGTTTCGATACTGATCCATGACATCCGATTGGTTATAGTATTCCTTAGCAGACAGAGTTAAGTCAGGTTGGGAAAGAAAGAGGGCGTATTTGTCAGGATGACGATCATCAGGGCCAGTGGAAAATTTTATCAAACTATTAGAGCCTTGGGTCATTGACTCAATTATTCCATCAGTCAATCTGTTAAGATGATCAAAACCAAAGTGAGTGTTGCTGATAGCAGAGGAGGAGCCTAAGACGGTGACTATCTTTGAAAGGTAAGGATAGATAGGCGTAGGACCAAGTGCATCAATTGCTGCTTCATTCATGCATGAGCCATAATAAACTTTTAGTTTGTTAAAGTTGGTACGATCTTGTTCCTTTTGTGTGTCATTAAGGAGACCTGAATCGTTTCGGATGCCGATCAACACATCATCGTAGCTACCCTCGAGCAATTTTTGAAGACTGTCCACATTATCATAATGTAAGTTAACAAAATTACCAACACCTAAGGGAGAAATTAGATTGCATGAACCGATAGGTAGTATCTGTACTACAACACTAACCTGATTGAGAAGCTGGAATAGTATGGTTCTTGATCCATCCACCGCCTAACGAAAACATTGATTATCCCATCCCCGAAAAATAATATTCAATGTAGCCTTACATGTGTATTCGTAAAAGTCGCTACAAGGATCTACATTGAGGTCCATGTCGTTTAGAATAGAGGCTGCTGCCGTTTGACAAACTTGGGAACCACAAACAGGAGTGGCACGGGCCATGAATTGAGCAGAATGGGTAGCAAGACTTTGAAGGACACCACCCGGCATTTTTAATTTAACAGAAAAATATAAATGATAATATTAAAAAGAAGGGAAAAAAAAGGGAAATAGGGAGGTTTATTTATAAGAAAATAAAAACAGAGTTAGTTTTTAAGCCTTCAAAAGCTGGTAGCTTTTTTTAATTTTTGCGAAGTTTGTATTACACATAATACGAAGTTACAGATCTAAGCCAGTTTCTTTTTTTTCCTTGCCATTTCTCTTCATTGTTCACAGCAATCTATTTTAAGTGTCATTTTTTTTTAAGCGCAATTCAATTGTGTTGTGAGTTGAATTTGAAAATACCATTCTTTCTCTTGCGCAGGTTGCTTTGTGTCTCGTTACTTTTTTGTGTATCACAATTTATTTTCTCTTCCCGTCAATTTTTTATTTGTTGCTTAATTAAACAACTCCTCTTTTTTCTTCCTCAATTCAGTTGTCCCTATTAGAGGCTATCACATAAAAAACCAAGAAAATAGACTTTTTTTGTGTTTTGTGCTTGTGTGGTTACTGCCTCTTTGTATTCTCCCTCTGTCTCTTTCTTTGATTGAAAGCTAATTTAGAATGAGCACAGACACCAAGTTAATATTAAGTTTAGTAAACAGAATAACAACTAGAGTAAATATCTTGCCACTTTTTTCAATATATAATTTACACTGTAATAGCTATCAATTGTAGGTGGATCTGAATATGAGTCTTTACAACACGATCCTTTAATCCAACAAACGTAACTATACATTGAAAAAAAAAAGCCAAGATCTCAGTTTCATTTACTAATTAATCTTTTTGACATCTCGGTTCATTTAATGTCATCAGAGGTACACAAACTTTTTTTTTCCCTTTAAGTATTAAACCAACATTATTGTTATATAGTGGCAGCATTGATAGAACTGTCAAAATATAGACTGCCTAGTATAGCAGCAACAATCACTGGCACATTAGAAAATATATCATCCAAGGTAACTTAATAAAAAAAGATTTCACAAAATTAAAAACAGGATGAATCTAGTCAAAACATGATGATACATCACAACATTTACTCAGACCTCAACTATTTATGCTTCGTATATTAGCAGCTTGTCTCCATCATCAATGGAAGCACCATCAATCGACAAAAGAGAATAAACGACCGGTCCTTGAACGATCCGACACCGATTTTTGGGAATTGCCCGAGGGAGTACCGCCTATCCGTGATGATCCACCACCATTGGACGACAATTTAGCAAAGCATATTGTTACCCTCATCTTTCGATTTATGTCTGTCTCAGGATCACTCGAGGATCGTGATCATGGATACGTGTCTAATGGCTTTAAGAGTATCGCTGTGACCAACAATAGACATTCAATATTCGCAGATATTTATGAGACCGCAGGCCGTATTATGGCTTATGTGAGCGCGAGTAACTGGGGCGTGGTGTTTACCAAATTTAAAGCGAGAATGATGCAATTGAAATTAACTACAGAAGAAAATACAGAGATAACAGAATTTGCCACACTAGAAAGCGCATCCTTGAATTCAAAGAGATTAAGCATGATTCTGACAGGTAAAAAAGCAGTAGGATTTCTATCAGACCTATTGACTGCGTGTTTTAGAGCTATGTAGTTCAACCTTACAGCTAAGAAAATCAACACAACAGCTGGTAGCTATTGCTCTAAGAAAAGCCATTTGGAATTGGATAGAAAATTATACTGCAGAATTCATGGCCTTATGCCACAAACAAAAGAGAATGGAAGGCACACCAGAAATACTGTTCGACATTTTCAACTCTCTAGCAGATACTGCAAAAAAGAAGGCTATTTATTGGCCTGCTCAAACCATGTTACTTATCCTTTGTCCTGATATATTGCATTCGATGGGCGTCATTGGAGGAAATGCTCAAAATAAAAAGGTGCGTATTCATATATAGCCCAATTTACTCCCTTTCTTACGCTCGGTTATTAGGCATTATTCTTGAATGCTTTAAAGAAAGCTATTAAAGCAGATCGCATGGCAGAGCTCGCAGCTATTTGTTACGCAGATTTTTGTCGAGCAGCCACGTATGTTTCAAAAGATGGCATGACAACCATTCACCAAATGGTACCAGATATTGAAACCGAATTAGTTGACAAATTATTTGATCCTCACCGAATCATTCATGTGGATCAACGAGTCAATAGCCTGGGTGTTAATGTGGACCACGAAGCTTTGATGGCAGATTGTATTATAGCCTTGTTTCGATTAGATGCCGAAAGAACTGTTGATACGCTACTTCCGTTCTGCTTTGGTTTTACTGCGCCCATGATGTTTAGGACAAGTGTTGTCAAAGCTGCAGTTGCCATTGCCTCTGAAGGAAACAAATTACCGTGGATCGCTTCTGTCTCTACACTTCATCGCCCACTTTGTAGCCGTATTCGCACCTTGTTTTTGGAAAACTTTCAACGCGAAGCTCGAGAAAAATCAGATGCAACGAGTCAAACATCACGAAAGACAGGAACGCGTCCAAGAAGAGACACTAGGGCCGTCACACCAGAAAGATTTGAATTGACCCTGGATATCTTGCATCTCTATCAAACAGATCCACGTTTTGCCATCCTGGGTGATGATTCTGATCGACTTGAGCAAAATGCGCCACTTTTGGTAGCCATCACAAAATACACAAATGATAGCAATTCCTCTGTGAGAGAAGCAGCAGCCGATTGCTTAACTAAACTTCACGATCCTGACTCTATTCTTTTCTGGGGACCATCTGATTTCTTTATGGAATCTTTTTGGAAGATATCATCTCAAGTACAGTATACGCTTGCCAAGCAACTCTTGGGAGAGAAAGATCAGGTGCTAAAGAATCTTTTGGAGCTTTTAAAACAATTGCTTACATTACGTAATGAATTCTTGGAGAAGCATTGTGATTCAGCAACGAAAGGAATTGATACACCAGAACGGTGGAAGGCCTCTGTGGCACTTGAGGTTGCCTTACTCATCTTGTTGTGTTCTTCAGATACAGATATCTGTACGCTGGCAATCGACTGCTTTGGTCTGTTGTGTACAGAAGTTCAATTGACCGAGAGTTTTGATGAATATCGTCCTTCCTCTACCACGATTGTACAAAACATTGCATGTTATACAGAACTCGCTCATCAAGCAGGTGTTGTCACTGGTCGAAAGTCACAGCAGCGTCGTATACGTCAATTGTTGCGCACTGCTAATCGTGGATCACATGGTGTCTCTGCTGCTTGGGAAGAGGCTTGGAAACGTTGGAAATTGATGACACCTCTTATTATTCGTCCTGCGGAGGAAGGTAGAGAAGATACACCAGAGCATATAAAGAGGAATGGGGGTTGGCAAGATAAATTGCGAAACACGTCTGGGAGACATGTGGCTTCCTCAACCAATATACTACCCCAACGATTTGAACAAGTGGATGAATATCGATCCACCGAATGGCAAAACTATGCTGGTTTTCTTGTTGCCTTGGGAGGCGTGTGCTACATGACAACATCAAATGATGAGCTTTCAGGTAGTCAGATCAGTGGCAGCAGTAGTAGTGGATTCCGTTCTATAGCTGAATCCACCCTCTTGGTTGAGAAATTCATGATGGAGATGGTGGACCTCCTGGCTTGTGATCACTTAATGGCCAGAGAATGGGTAAGGGAAATCATTGGGAATGATCTATCACCTACCTTGTATCATATCATGTTTCGTGGTCTAGAAGAGACGATATCACAATGCTTTCCTCAAGAAAATAAAACTGATCCTGTATGTGGACCTCGATATACGCTCTTTGTTGAACAGGCTGTTTCGGTCCTCAAGCTCACCATAGAACGGTTGACAGAGAATGCGGAGGCTTTGTTTATGGTTGACTTTAGTAATATTATCAGCCTTTGTGCCTTTTATGTAAACAAATTACCAAAGGATGCGGGATCAATGAAGATGAAAATCAAATTATGTCAATTGATTGAAGTTATGATTGCAAAGAAAGACCATATCTCGCTCAGACAAGAGTTTAAGCTAAGAAATAAGTTATTGGGAATCATTGCTGAATGGACAAGTGATTATTCATTGACAAAGGTAATTTCAACATTAATTTTTCTTAGCACATTCATCTAACCTATATTCATAGAAAACTTATGGGCCCTCCCAAACTTCCTTCAATGTATCCTCCCAATTGGAAAAACTTCAACAGGATTTGGATGTAGCATGTTTAAAAACCATTGTTGCTCTGCTTCATCAATTGCCTCTTCAACCATCAGACTCTGTTCAAGAATCCAATGCTATGCAATCAAAAAGCAAAATATTTTACAAATATTTTACTTATTTCTTCAAGATATTAAACAGATGTCGTGTATCAGAGGTAATCGTCATTTTCTCTTCTTCTCAAGATGTAGTCTTTATTTAACTTACATAATTTTGTATTAGCTGGATTCTGCTTCTCGATCCAATAGGAGCATTGAATATAGAGCAGTAAGTCATGACCATAAATGCGTAACTCGTGTTCTCATTTCATGAAATTAGAGTTCTGAAATGGCTCCTTTGAAAAACTACACAATCTTGGCACTTTCGAATCTATTAAGTGCCAATGTTGATGCAGGCTTAAAGTTTTCTTTCTCGATGGGCTACCATGAAGATACCAGTACTCGAACTGCCTTTATGGAGGTTTTATCCAACATTTTGACTCAAGGAACAGAATTTGAGACTTTGTCCGAAACAGTCATGACCGACAGATATGAAAGATTGATAGATGTAAGTTGAACACTTTTCTCATTATGTTGTTTAAAAGCATAGATATATAACGGGTCTTTTTAGATGATTGTTTATTCTGATTTAAATATAACTATGTCGCTTTGTGATGTTTGTCCGTCTTCTGAAATTGATGATGTTGCCAGTGTCTTACTCGCATGCTATGCTTCAAGGAACCAAACAATGCGATTACTTAAAGCAGTTATTCAGAAAGAAGTTGAAACGACAGGTTAGACCTACTGATCTATTATTTTTCATGTTCCTATTCATTACCACTAACAATATAACTTGTATAGAAAATGAAGCCGATCTGTTTAGAAGAACAAGTATTGCTACTCGCCTGCTTTCTGCTTATGCTAGAGATAAAGGTAGTGAATACGTTAAAGCTGTTCTTTTGCCCGTATTCCAAAAGATCGCTGAAAGGCCACGAGAGGATAGATGCTTTGAACTCGACCCTTCCAAGTTGGAGCCAGACGAAAATGTTACAAAAAACACAAATAACGTGATTGAAGTCACCGAGATGTTTTTGGAAGCCATCTGCAGTTCAGTAGACCTTGCTCCCCGATCATTCCGAGAAATCGGTCATCATATTGTCACATCAGTGCGTGAAAGGTTCCCTGAAGCTAAACACACAGCCGTTGGTTCATTTATCTTTTTAAGATTCTTTTGTCCAGCTATTGTCTCGCCAGAAATGGATGGTCTAGTGAAGAACGCGGCGTCTATTCCACGCGAGTTGCGTCGTGGCTTCTTGATGGCTACCAAAGTGATTCAAAATCTTGCCAATAATGTTTTGTTTGGATCAAAGGAAACCTACATGATTAGCTTGAATGATTTCCTATCTTGTAATATTTATCGAGTAGCCAGCTTCTTGCGTGAAATTTCCAAGTTACCTGTTCAGGAAGAGGAACTTCCCGAAGCCAGAAGATATTTGATGAATGAAAAAAACTATGCTTTGCTGCATCACGTCTTAGCCGAAAACATGGAAAATGTTGTAAAAGATATATCAACAAAGAAGTTAAACTATGTCAATCACCCAAATTCTCTCAATAATTGGAAACGTGAATTGGATCGATTTGCTAATATCCTCGCACAACTTGGACGACCACCCGAAATAACAAAGAAGGAGTCGATTTCTTCCAAAAATAATATCTATGCTTCCTCTAATCAATTCTATACTGATTTTATGCGACGCAACAGTCATCGAAATGTAGACTCAATTATATCAAGTAATATTATTTATGAAGGAGGTTTATCCAAAGCTGGGCGACGTGTGGTTTATCTGATTTTGCGTAATATTAAGGTCGATAATATCGATCTCGAGTTACTCATTTATTATTTTGTTCGAGTAAGTCTAAGCTCTGGTTTAATCAATCCAAAATTTAACCCGCTTTTTGCTTTTAGACATTTGAAAATGTTTCAATTCGACCTTTTGAAATTCTAATTGATTACACAATGTTTGGCAAAAATAACGAAATACCAGCACAATGGCTTAGTCAGCTTATGCAGATACTTTCAGCTGATATAGCGGATAACATTGCTGTTGTCTATCTGTATAACCCCAACACTCATTTAAGATCTTATTTAAAAAAGGCTCCTTTGGTCTTTTTATCAGGAAAGCTTTCTAAAAGAATTGTCTTTGCAGCTACACTTGCCGAAATTCAAGAGCATATTCACTTTCATGAAATAAAACTTCCTGACACAACAAGTAAGTTAAAAGCCCTTTCCTTTAACCATATCTTATGCTCTAAACTTATTCACCTTTCTCGAATATTAGTTGGCCTGGAAACGGAGCCTAATGCTGTATTCTTTCCAGTATACAAACTACTACAGTTTAGAACGCAGATGCCTCTTAGCATTAAGGTGAGCGCTGAATATGTTCAAATCATGACGGTTCGCAAGCAGGATTTTGTATATGGACTTCAGGCTATTGTCAACGATGTTTATCATATTTCAGAAATTGACCAAATAACCTTAATTCAACATGATCCACAAGGTACTGAACCAATGAATGAATTTAGCTTTAAAACGGCTCGGGATAATGTTATAAACACATTCATTTCACCCAAGAGAGAAGCTATTATCAATGTAAGTAGAACCAGTGACAAAAAGCAAACGGAAACTGATGCTCTATTCCTTTATTAGCTCATTCGTCAAAGCAAACGTCGCTATGAATCGTCTCGTTCAGCTGCCATCACAGAACGTGCAATTCGTCCAAATGATGTTCCAGGTCGACTTTTGAACATGGCACTTCTCAATCTTGGTAGTGATGATCCTAATTTACGTCTTTCTTCATACAAACTACTATGTGCATTAAGTAGAGCATTCAATTTTGACGTTGGCAAGCAACTACTGGATGCAAAGGGTAAGCGATTAGAATGGCTCCTCTATCTTTAAAGTTAAAAAGTTCATCTTATTCTTTAATTAGATCTTTGCCTTCCATCTAATTGTACGGATTTTATTGTTGGTATTAGTGAAAAGATTGCTGAAAAAGAGCCCTCTTTGACACTTGAATTCTTGAACGAATGTATTATGGGTTATTCCAAATCTGAAGAAGGTGCACAATATCTTATTCTCTTATATATGGTGCCATGGTTGTCAAACTTGTCACTTTATTGTGGAAACTCAGCTATAGATACAACAAAAACCAAAGAAGTTTTAAAGCAATTAATTGATCTTACTATGAATGAAGAGGTAACAGAAGGAGCCGATGCATTGCTTGAATGCTGTTTATCTAATGTCTTTTCAATGATACAGATGACCAAGCTTATCCAGGCCAAGGTTTGGAATGCTATTGCGGATGTCGATGATATTCTAGGTTTAGTGATTGATACATTCATTCAGGTGTCTAATGAGCATGGGATTGGTTCTCGTCGAGCAGAAGTGTTAGCAGACACAGTAGTGACTTTATCCAGCGTTACTATTCGTGCCAAGCTAGTTTCTTCTATACGAAAAGCATTATATCGTACTTCATTCAAGCCAACAAGATCTCTAACAGAGCATGAAGCCTGGCCAGAGATCACTATCCTTCTTCGATTTGTCCTAATGCTTTCGTTCAACAATCAAGGCCCAATCAAACGTATGATTCCCGAGCTGTTTCACGTTTTATCTCTTGTCTTGGGTATTGGGCCTACCATTATAAGAGCTTCTGTGCATGGCATTATTGTGAATACGATTCAATCCTTGTGTACACGCATGCCGTTATCTGCAGAGAATATTCAAAGGCTTCAGATCATCCTAACAGAACTATCAGAATCAAAAAGCCGACTATTATTTGGTCTCAATAGAACCAATGCAAATGCGTTTTCAATCACGCCCGATACGCTTAATGATACTTTGGAGTCAATCTCTTTGTCCTCATTAGAAATTGTTGTTTCTAGATTAACGGAGGTTATGAACACTGCTGCCCCAAGTATAGGTAAGAGGCTGATTGCTGCCACTTGAATTATTTTTAAACTTTTCCCTATTAATCTAGATATGGCAAACTGTTGGAGAGCCAGATGGATGAGTTTGGTGGCCAGTACGGCATTTCAATTCAATCCAGCAATACAGCCAAGAGCGTTTGTTGTCCTAGGCCACTTGGGCAAAGAAGAGATCGATGACGATCTGCTGTATCAGATATTGGTAGCTCTCCGCGGCGCACTTGCCATTTTTAATGATTCGGATCCTAATCTTGTGATGAGCATCATGATGTGTTTGAAAAACGTTGTAGGAAGCCTTCCAAGTGACTCTGTTTATTTACTTCAACTATTCTGGGTATCTGTTGCCCTTGTTGAACTTAACGCACCTACAATTTTCTCCATGGCACTTGAATTATTAGAAGCTGTCTTTCGATCGCTAGATTCCAATGGCTACTTTTCTGATGGACAAAGTGTATCCGAAGTGTTACTGGCTGCTCGAACACCTATAGCAGACGTGGCAAACCATTTGGATCGATTATGCGGTGTCAATTTTAATACCCATTTCTCATTTGCCATTGCAGGCATTGTGATGAAGGGACTCCGGCACGGCGATATCAAAACTCTAATCTATACCAGTCTTTGCACCTTTTTAGACATTGAACGCAAGCAACACTTTAAAAGCTATACAAAAGATAGCGACATTATTGAATCAGAGACACTAGGTTATGTGACCGCACTACTGCCTATTGCTGCAAAGAACAATTCTGTTGATGACTTATTAAAGCTTGCCGGAATCTTGGATTACGAAGTAGGTGAAGATGAAAAAACACATGAAGGCATCTTTGATAAGCTTGACGTACCTGATAATATTACCTCTCTACTTGTTATCTCACTACTTGCTACCATGTTAAACACCGCTGATAGTGAATCTGAGAGGTTGTTTATCTATGGTCTTTTATCGGAAGCAGCGATTTCTATGCCTGAAGTATTTTCATTGATGTAAGAATTAATTTTTTTGTTGTTGAAAAATAGCCTATATTAATTTATGCCTTTTCCGTGTAGATATGAATCCCTTTTACCAAAAATGAACCAGATTGTGATAAACAGTGAAACACAGCCTTTAATTGAATCCATCAAAGACATTTTGATCACTGTATGTTCTGATTCAGCCTTTTCAGAGGGTAAAAGTGAAGCATCACAAATGGTTATACTAGAACAACTTGGATTTTCCGCTTTATGCGATCCTACGTTTGGAGCTTCAACAACAGACTATATGAAGAATGCCAAATTGGCAAGTGAAATAATGGAAAGGATTATTTCCTGATAGATAAACATAATACACATGCACATACATTTACTTACTTGTAGTCAATTATTGTTTAATGATTAAATATAATATTGCATATGAAAATATAATAAAAAATAAACTTATTGCAAACTATTCTGCAAATAACTTGTAACAATAATAAACCAATATATCTTTACAATGTATAATACATCAAAACTTAAAACGGTAATGAGAAAGTGTGTATTGTTTTAATATTAAGAGACATGTGCAGAATTAAAAGCAAATACTGAAATTGCACAACATGGACTTTGATATCTCAATGTTTTACATTTGTGGAGAATATTAGAACAAGATTTTCTAGTAATGCAAGAGACACATTGATAATTTTTATGAATATTTTGATTTTATTTCAAAAATATGCGAAAAGGGAATAGAAGAAGAAAAATTCTACTTATGCATCATGTGTTGAATGAACTTATTGAGAACAGACAGAGAACTTGCTAGAGTTTTGCAAGTTTTTACAGACGTTCTTCTTGGTCTTGGAAGACTTGCTGATGTTGACACCAGAGACACTGAAGCCGGTACAGGGTGTCTTGGTAGAACAGTCAATGCTGACGATGGGGTTACCCTTGGAGGAGACAGAACCAGTGATACCGCTGATGGAAACATCCTTGATGTTCAAGGAGCTAGCATCGTTACCATTACAGTAGCTTTGTTGGTTCTTGTCACAGTAGTGGGTGGTGATGATGATAGGGTTGTCAACATTGTTGAGCTTGATGTTGCTGTACTTGACATCAGAGACAGAACCCTTTCCACCAGGCCAGGTCTTGATACGGACACCGTTTTGACAGTTGGTACAGCTACTGTTGAGGATACGAACAGTCTTGACAGTCTCAGACTTGCCACCCTTACCAAGGGAGCCAACACTGAAACCGTGGCCACCGTTACAGTTGATGTTGTTCAAGGTGATATTGGTAACACCACCGTTGATAGCAAGACAGTCATCACCAACAGTGAGGTGGGAGTTTTGGAAGATGATACCTTCAGAAGAGGAGACATCCAAGGCATCAGTGTTCTTGGCAAGCTTGCTGCTGGTGGAAGCAGTCTTGAGGGTAATGTTGTCAAGGACAAGGTTTTTGGAATTGGTAACACCCATGTGAGCTCTGGGAGAGTTGACAATGTTGAGGTGACTGACCTTGGAGTTAGTAAGGGCGAAACGGATAACAGTAGGAGCAGTGTGGTCAGCAGCATCGTACCTATAGTTATTGAGTTAGCAACTATTGTATGCGATGAAGAATAGAAGAAAAAAAAAAAAAAAAAAAAAAAAAAACTTACCAAGCTTGACCGTTACCGTTGATGGTTCCACCACCATACATGTTGACATTGTCACCCTTGAGTTGAATGTAGTGGTTTTGACCTTGGAACTTGCTAGCACGGGCAGGCAAGTTGATACCACCAGCAAAGTTGATGTTGACGTTCTTGAGACCGGTAATTTCGATCATGCTCTTAAGGTTGTAGGTAACGCCTTTAGTGAAGGTAACAGTACCACCATTCTTACACTTGTTAAAGGCAGAAATGATGTTGTTGGCATCATCACCACCACTTCTGGATACAACACAGTTAGCACCAGCAGCGACATCATTGATACCGAGAGAAAGCAACAAGAGAGCAGCGACAGAGGAAGTTAAAGAAAGGAATTGGACCATTGTTACAACGATTGACTTTGTAAGAGAATGAGGATAATGATTTGAATTTCTGGATGGAAAAGAGTCTGCTTTTATATATCCTAAATTCTTGTATCTCAGCTTACAGAATATGATGCATACAAATTTATAACCGGGTTTTTCAAAAAAAAATTTACAATTAATAACATTGATTTATTGAAGTATGTGTGTTGTAGCCTCAGTCAGACTCAATGGTGCTACACAACAATCATTTTTAGAAAAACTCATTGCGTAAATGTCAGATTAATGTTACATCAATTTTGATGCCATAGTCAGCTCGTCGCGGTGTTCAAATTCACCTTATATAGACAAAAAATATTTATAAGTATTAGTGCATGATCGTCGTAAAAGTTGTGAAACTTAATTAACTTGTACACATAATGAAGACCTGATAATGGGAACAATTTTTTAAACCAGGTTTTGTTTAATTCTGTAGCTTGGAAATAATATTGTGTATTCTGTATTCTTTTTCACAGAAAATTTCTATAATGTTCATTTTAACTTCAATCTGATAAATGAAAGCACAATATAAAAATACAAAAGATTCATAATGCACACAGTAATCTCACAGCATTTAATTTTATTGAATACTGTCAGTCAATTTCAGCTATTATTTGCCACATTCTTATTCCATTTTACACTAATTTGTTTTTTGAAAAAAAACGTGACTATAGTCAGATACTGAAAACGAGATAGTGTGCTCCTTTTTTCTGTGTCTATATAATTTTTAGAACAACTTATTTAAAAGCTATTTATCACATATCCCTCGTTATATGAGCATACCTTGTCAAATACAATTCTATAATTATTTTGCAGTTGCGCTTAATAAAACCATCTGATTTGACTAATTTATATGATGTATTCTGGATTATTAATATTTAACACATTGCATACTATGTCTCTAATGACTGAAGTGCACTGTCAAATAAGTGCTGTAAGTGGGCTCATTTAATTATAAGACATTAAAATTGTCTTGCCGCTAACGACGCACAAGCGGTGTTTGCGTATTGTAGCATTTAAATAAGGGTCAGATGCTATTTTTTTCAAAAAAAAAAAAAAAAAAAAAAAAAAAAAAAAACTAAAACTAAAACTATTCGTACAAAAAGGCCACTTCTTTGTACTTCTTTATAACTTTAAATAACTGTAATGTCTTGGAATTTATGTTGCATTCCGTCAGTAATTGCCTGCTAGTTAATATTTGTCACTGAAATTATTATGCGCTATATAACAGCTGAGGTTACGCAGCTTCTAATTTTCTTCAACGTGCTATGTGTTACTTTTGAGGATCTCATCTTAACGAGTAAGTAAGAATTGCGCAACAAAAACGATGGAGAAGCCTCAGAATGAACCGTTGACTAACCGTAGTTTTTCTGCACTAAAGGATTCTGAGCATAAAAACATGAGTAATCTATATTTTCATCGAACAATATCATACTTGCCAACGAGATCTTGATCATATATTTTTCAAAAAAAAAGAAAACCCTGTTTTGTGGCTCAATCTGACACAAGAACGAGGCTAATGATAAAAGCAAATTTTGTAATCATCGCCCATTCAAAAAAAGGAATATCTAGTGTAACAAAGAGCAAAATGGCTTAAGATACAACACAACTCATACTCTGAAAGTCATAATTCCTTTGATTATATCTCAATGGATAAGCTTCTTTTTTGGACAACTAAATGAAATTTGAGCTCATTGACAACGTTTAGAATCTTTTAGTTCATGAGTACTGATCAAGATGGTTCAAAATTAAACTGCTTTTAACTGACTATATTTTTCAATAAGTATCATTTCGACTTGATATATTGATTATGTGCGAGCAAAAATTCATAATTTTATGGAAAATAATATAGATTCTAGTTTTCAATTTTTTTGTTTCACTTTTTTTTAAAAAAAAAGCCATGCACCTCATCTCGTTTAAGTAACACATTTATATCTATTTGACATCATCACATTGAAGCTTAATAAGCTCTCAATGTTCTGCATTCCTTTATTTTGCTTAAAATCCCAAAAAAGGAACCTTTATAGATTAGCTATTTGCCAGTAGTCAATTAAGAGAGGGTCTGTATGGGGCAATTAGTGTTAGAAAAATTACCAACCAGAATTTTGCCGTCTTGCCAACATGTCCAGGTTTTGAAGGTGTACGTCAAGTACAGCAGTAGGCAATTTCTTGGAAAATGCAGCTCATGCCCAAGACAAAGTTAAAACAGAGGAAGAATGGGAAGATGCTGCCAACTCAACTTGGTTTGGGTTGCCAGTAAAAACCGACGAACTCATTTGTCTTCATTTAGTATCTTTCAAAGGAAGAATCATGCTTTAAATTACTAGAAAGGAGCTTATGTTCCTTCCAAACGCTTGTTAAGACTCATCCTGAAAGGAATTTGTTCAAATATATGCAATTTTTTAAATTAAACAGCATGCTCTCTCAGTAATACCTAGCTTTGAGTTGATATCGTGTCCAAAATACCTGATATTGACAGCATTACTTTTATTAATTACAGCTGCTTGAGCTGATAACATTGAAGCATATTTGCACTAAAAGAACGCGCTAAAGACTTACACCTTTATGGTGCCAAAATTTGTAAACCGTAAGATCACTGTGCTCTTGTTAAAAGTAATAAAGAAAGACAGATCACAATATAATTAGGAATTACTAAGGTAAGATGTATGTTCTCCATGGCTGCTAAATTGCATAGCGCCAGAAGGAAGCGAGCAACCTATAGCTCGTTTTGTGATAAGATCCATCATGCGAATGAGCGTAAAAGTAATAAAAGCAGAAGCAGCCATGGTATGGTTAAGTAATTTTTTAAAAGGGAAGAGGCTGTCAACATTATTGACGATTGTCATAACATTGATCTTTTTCATAATGTTATAGAATCTTCCAAATGAGTAATAAATTACTTCCTTTTTCTTCTTGCAGTAGCTGAAGCCAATGCTTACCCTGTATATTAGTTATATACCGATAATAAAACAAGCACAAGCGATGGAATATACTAGCGATAACTGGTCCAGAACCTTTTAGAAGTTGCTAAAGCTAGAAGCGGCAAAAATATAAACATAAAACAGCCTCATGTATACAGCCATAGCTCTTCTATAGCAATTGAACAAATCTATGGTGTATCATTGGCTTGTCTTTTCATAGGAAATAACGCTCTCGATCGACTTTGTGTTATCCTCCTTTGACAGGCGAAGTCTGAGAATATGCGTTTATCGAGGAAGCTTATGTTTATTAGTGGTATACCAAGCATTGCTTCATAAATGCAAATGATTAAGTACACGCTGTCAACATCAGGTTTATTACTTGTATTTTCTGAGATTATGATGGAAATTGTAATATTTTATGGTGACAAACTTCTCAAATATAAACACTCTAATTTCGGAATCAAAATATTTTATTTCAAATACCAACTCAAGGAAAGATTATGAGCCACTTAAAAATGTAATGACTTTAAGAAATCCTTCAAGTCAATATTGTTATCTTTTGACTCTTTACTACTATGATAGTATTAATAAAACATTACTTTACTGTTCAAAAACTTTGCTAATATTACTCAAAACTGAAACACGGAGATGAATAGCGCTCATTGATAAAAACAAGAAACCAAATGGATCGCTTTACGAACAAAAAGTACCGCTTGATGTAGCACTTTAAGCCTTTTTTGAATCTTTTCCGGTTATTGCCAAGAGTTAAGAAAAATTAATTTTGTATAAATATATTTGTGAGACAGAGGCTGTTCTATTTTGCGTTTCGCTTTTACGTCACAAGACGTGTTTTCACTTGTGAATACAGAGCTTATTGAACTTATTATAGGAATTGTTAGTCATACAGATATTAATCTGTTGGCTCTCGAGAAGTCTAAATACTCCCCCTTTCGCTTTTCAGCAGCCATTATACGTATTTTTTGAAAAAATTCTTGTAGTTCTCTTTTCTCTTTTTGACAACAAATCAAGCAATAAAGCGAATAGATTTAATAGTAGCGAAATGAACTACACTCGCCATGAGCAAGTTTCTTATGAAAAGTGGTTCATCTTCAGTTTGACCGTAAAATTTCATTTTTGTATTGAGAACAAAGTATAGTTGATAAATATGCTAATTGGTGTATTTTTGAAACTTACTGTGTATTAAAAAGACACTGCTGGTAGCTATCTTTCAGTAAAAATATCTGTTGTTCATAAAGTCTTTTTGAATCAATATACTAGTATGTCATTGAAATATGAAGAGAGCATGAGAAAAGCACACAAGATCAAGTATTATAGTTGTTAATGTACAATGAAGGGTGTAAAGCATATGCTATAACCAGAGCTGTTTTGAATGCAATGATTATATTGTCAGTTTTGATTCTTTTAAAATAAGTTCCATGAAAGAACTCTCTTCATTTTTAGTTGCTGCTATGAACAAAAGAAAGTTTGGGCCTATATTTTGTAAACGATGCGACTCTTCACACTAATAACTATATTGAATCACATCATGATCAGTTGGGTTTTATTAATTTGATTGCACTAAAAGTACTCGTGTTGATATAATGAACTATATTCTTTCACAAGTTGTAATTATTGACTATGGCAAGGTGTTGTACGTGTTCAACTTGATGCAAAAATAAAAGAAGCTTTATGAAGAAAAGAAACAGCAGATAATATTGATGTCGATAAATCCATGTATATAGTTACTGCAAATATAGATTATGTCAATTGTTTGACTTTTTATGTCAACATGATTCAAGTTATCTTTTGAAATAGTCCTTTAGATTTGAATCCATTTCTCAATCACACTTGTCAACTAGCTTTCTAGTTATTCATGCCTCTGATCAGGTTGGATTACACAAGCATATCTTTTATTTCAAGGACAAAAGATCCCTTGCAACATTACAAAAGCTAGTTTTTTTTAAACAGTCTCAATAAAGAAGCAACTGCTTTAGCCGATGATAATCTAGAATCACAAGATTCCTATAGCATCATCCTCTTTAGATGATCAAACAAGCTTTCTTTTATTTGAAAAGTACAAGAACGATCCTGAGATGTTGAATGACAGAAAAGTTAAATAGAATACATATACAATAAAGCCATCCCATCCAACTCGGTCACTAATAGACAAAACCAATAACGCATTCCTCAAAGATCCACAATTTAATTTCTCTGTGGCTGCTCAAAGCTAGAGGTATTCAAAGACGCTCACCTTTTTTGACTCAAGCTTCTATATCACAACAAACATCAACAGGAGTCCACCTATTTGTACAATAACCGACATAACTCCAACAACCTCCATCGAAAACAACCAACATCAATCAGAATCAGAGTCAACAACATCGTATCATTTCCATGTATGACATGCTACTAGATGGACGCTCAACTAAATTTTACCAGTGCTGGATGAAAGTAACTTCACATCCATGTTCATTATCTCTTGTTTAAGGCGTATACAAGATCTAATTCAATACCACACCAGCACATGAAAACTAAAGATGAAAAAAATGTCTCCAATCGACCAGACAACATTCAATGAAGCAGCCAACAATTTTCTAGTTGCGGGAATTATAAAGCCAATGCTAAAAAGCTCCAAAGCTTTCTCTATCAAACTCCTTCACAATTCAGGAGCCGAACAAGAGATTCTTCATTTTAGACTGTCAAAAACTAAATCAACATGCTTAATGCTAAAATATCAAGGTGTAATGCGTACCAGCGTTACGAGAATTGATGGAAGAAGCGAGCGTACATGCAAGCTCGATTGAAAAGACACATACACGATGATACACATTCACTCGCACTCAAGAAGGTATCTGACGTTCAAAAACAAGGAAAAGGCTTATCAGCATCGCATCTAGCCCTTGACCTCAATTTCGCACCAAAAATATTTTCAAAGATAATCAAATACTCTATCAAACCATTAAGAAGAAAGGGTATACGACTAGTATATTACTCGGAAGATACCTGTTTACTAGCGAAGACAAAGACAGAATTAAGATAAGCAGCTCAAAAGTTAATGTCGTACTTAAATTTTCTGAGCTTCATTATTAATGAAGAAAAGAATATCCTCACACCATCTCAAACGCAGAAATTTTTAGGGTTCAAGATCAAGTTTCTAACACTCAAAACCAACAAGTTACTATAAAGAACAAAACAAGTATCGTTGCTGTCTGTGAGGCCATACAGATGGATATCCAGTCTATTGGAGAGGGTAACTTCAATGATTTCTTGGAATTTTTTCATCAACGTTTGTTTTACATCAACCAAAATTATTTGTGGGAAAATGTTATTAAAAATTCCATCGAGACTCGATTGGTTGATAAATATGAATTTGATTGCATGAATACCGATAGTACCACTATAAATTTATATTATATAATGGCGCTTAGTTTACTTATCCTAAGTAGCTCTATACTTTCAAACTTTGCGTTTAACAAAAAAAAAAAAAAAAAAAAGCAGTTCACAGTAAGTTGAATTTCCTTGTTTTAAACAGAAATAATATACTAGTGTTATACATTAATCAGGGAACAATCATAGATCAGAATTCGATGAAGAATATACAAGTTACTAGAAAGACAGAGAAAGTAAATTTTCAAACCCTGCGCATGAATAAACGTGCGTTAGAAGCTAAATAAATTGGAATCTTTAAACTGCCATATATTGCAACCGTCACAATTTTTTAACAGCTTAATAAAAGAAAAAAAAGACTTAATGGAAGGTTTCTTTGTTGCTCTTCTTTTTTTAGTAGTTACTTCATTTGATTCTGATGTTTCACCAGAAGGTAAGTCTTCTGATACTGACACACTGGTTGCCTCTTTACCATTTTGTTTCGCCGTACTCAGATATGAAGTGACGCATCTCCTTCGGCAACAAATAAGCTTTCAATTCCACTTTGGACATATGGAAAACAGCAGTAGCATTTCTCTTATCAACATGAGTCTGACATTTGATCTAATTGGCATGATGGATAGCAGCATTGGAATACCAAGCGTCAAATTCCATTTTGTTTGCAAACTAGGACATTGGCTACAGGTTCGTTAGCATATCCAGAAGCGCTTCTATGAATAAAAAGGTATTGAGAACTGTTGATAGATGAAGAGGAGGATATTTTATATATTGGTGTCAATAAAAGTATATAATTGAAAAAAGATAGCGGACTGAAATCAAGGGCATCTTTAAAGAAACTCATTGGTTAGACTGCTTACACAATCTTCAATAAAAACTGTCAGAATTTTAATCAAATACGGGTTAACTTTTTGAAAAACTGTATTATTACTAAAAAAAATCCTTTTGTCTAGTCTTTTTACTAGTCTTACTTGACTAATAATATTTTAAGTGCCAACAAAGTTGAATTTGCAAAAACACATATTTGAATCCTGTAAATACTGCTTTGCTAAAGCAGAACTACTTCCCGATTTTCAAAGGCACATAAAGATCTATTGAGTCTTTCTATGCCTTTATGAAGCTTTATTCTAAATAGAATATTGTTTGAGGTATTTCTGTTCATGTAGAGCATACATCTGAAACTTCTTTTCAAAATAAAGAATATATGTAGGTAATTGCAACTATATTATTCAGATTCTCAGAAGATAACTTGCCCAGAAAGTTATTATGTTAAATAAAACGATAGAAAGTAGCAAACAAAAAGATTTCATTTCTCCACTGACCATATTGTATAACTTTATAAAAAAGCAGATAAAACATACGCTATATTTTATCATTAAATTAGTTAGTAGAGCTTGCTAAGGTTAAAGAAGCCGAAAATTTAAAAGATGAATATTCCCAAACAAATGATAATAAGGCTTACAGCCAGCTCCTCCTGAAACAGTAAGGTTGAAAAGGTATGGGGTGGAAAAGCAGCAAAAGATTTATAATCTCGTGGATTTCTTCTCAGAACCAACTCTGTAAAAAACGAAAATGGCTTCAATGAATATATGAGCCATATAACAAAGCTAAATAGTTTGGAGAGTAGAAAAAGGAAGAATTATATAAGGCAAATGTTGGCTTCTTTAAGAGTGGGACTCTAATCCGCTGATTAATCTTAAGAAGAACAAGAAAAATATCCTAATATATTATAAAAATACTGTTATCAAAAAAAATTAATTAGAGGATAAAATTTATGTATTTTCATAAGACATTCTTCTTCTGGTATGTTTTATATATAGATTCTTCTAAGCTCATATAAAGAGCTTTATACCTATTCCTCGTCTTTTCTATTCTTTATAAATATATAAATAAAACATTTGATTTCGATTGTACTTTTTGATTTTATAGTATTAACTTTATTTTTTTTTTCAAAAGGATGTATGAAAGAAAGTAGGAGGGGAGGAGAGGAGGGGGGGGGGAATAAAGAAAGCGCAAATGCGGGGGGAGAATTCCTACTGATGTATAAATGTGTTGAATGAACTTATTGAGAACAGACAGAGAACTTGCTAGAGTTTTGCAAGTTGGTACAGACGTTCTTCTTGGTCTTGGAAGACTTGCTGATGTTGACACCAGAGACACTGAAGCCGGTACAGGGTGTCTTGGTAGAACAGTCAATGCTGACGATGGGGTTACCAGCAGATGAGACGGAACCAGTGATACCGCTGATGGAAACGTCGCTGATGGACAAGGAGCTAGCATCGTTACCATTACAGTAGCTTTGTTGGTTCTTGTCACAGTAGTGGGTGGTGATGATGATAGGGTTGTCAACATTGTTGAGCTTGATGTTGCTGTACTTGACATCAGAGACAGAACCCTTTCCACCAGGCCAGGTCTTGATACGGACACCGTTTTGACAGTTGGTACAGCTACTGTTGAGGATACGAACAGTCTTGACAGTCTCAGACTTGCCACCCTTACCAAGGGAGCCAACACTGAAACCGTGGCCACCGTTACAGTTGATGTTGTTCAAGGTGATATTGGTAACACCACCGTTGATAGCAAGACAGTCATCACCAACAGTGAGGTGGGAGTTTTGGAAGATGATACCTTGGGAGGAGGAGACGTCCAAAGCATCGGTGTTCTTGGCAAGATTGCTACTGGTAGAGGCAGTCTTGAGGGTAATGTTGTCAAGAATCAAGTTTTGAGAGTTAGTAACACCCATGTGAGCTCTGGGAGCGTTGACAATGTTGATACCAGAGACTTTGGAGTTAGTAAGACCGAAACGGAGAACAGTAGGGGCAGTATGGTCAGCAGCATCGTACCTATAGTTATTGAGTTAGCAACTATTGTATGCGATGAAGAATAGAAAAAAAAAAAAAAAAAAAAAAAAAAAAACTTACCAAGCTTGGCCGTTACCGTTGATGGTTCCACCACCGTAAATTTGAACATTGTCACCCTTGAAAGCAATGTAGTGATCCAAGTTCTTGAAGGAAGAGCTACGAGCAGGCAAGTTGATAGTACCGGCAAGGTTAACATTGACATTCTTGAGGCCTTGGATAGTAACAACACTCTTCAAGTTGTAGGTAACGCCCTTGGTGAAAGTGACAGTACCACCATTCTTACAGTTGTTGAAGGCAGAGGCAATGTTGGCAGCAGCATCACCACTGCTTGAGGCTACAACACAGTTGGCAGCAGCAGCGACATCATTGACACCGAGAGAAAGCAACAAGAGAGCAGCGACAGAGGAAGTTAAAGAAAGGAATTGGACCATTGTTACAACGATTGACTTTGTAAGAGAATGAGGATAATGATTTGAATTTCTGGATGGAAAAGGGTTTGCTTTTATATAAATCAAGAAAAGCTTGTATCTCAGCCTGGTGCATAAACAGGTTGTTTCAGGGACAGTTGCAATTAATAAGGGTATCTGGCTTTTTTCCGAGTCTCATTTTAGTTAATAATATCATGTTTTGTTAAACTTCATAGTAGTTTTCGGAAAAGTGCAATATTTATGCTGTATTAAATTCGATGACCTCTGTGTTTTTGTAACATCAAAAAACGCTGATTGGTTTAACATCTTTGCATCATTTTCTGTATTCTTTTTATTAAGGAGTGCACTAAATAGCAGTAAATTTACAAGTATGTATGTAGACTTATTTCTAAATATCCTGATCATTAAAACCAAAAATATCGTTCTCATACATCTATCATTATAACTGTAATTAACAAAGAAAAAACTTATTTGTAAGATATCGCCTCGTGTCTCACAGAATTACTTAGCTAAAGGTACACAAATGTGCAAAAGTTGTATGGTTTATGTTATCTGTTTGTAATGCTGAAAGTTTATTTGATTATAACATCATTCATGTTTAAAATGAATATTTCACTTACTTAAATTTTTTATTGAATAAGTCCTTGAATAGATAGCAGCACCTTTACTGGCGGGAGCTTTCTTACACGTACGAAGGAATTGATCAGATATTTTAAAAACAGTTTTAAGCAATATGACTTTGTACTTTATGGTATTCATTTATTCCAATCGATTACACGAGATCAAATACTCACGGAGATGCAAACTTATCTAATCATGCAATAATTGGAAGGCCCTTTTTTTTTTTTGAAGATATGCGAGCAAAACAACACATATTGATAAAGAAGATTTGTGTCTCTCGTGGGGCGGTCAACGCTATAGTACTTAATACGTACCTGTTTATGCTTATTACCGTCTAATAAACATAATAGACAGTGTATTTTTCTAACCGGTAGCAGCCATCATCTCATAACACGTTTTTCTCCATTTTCAAGCTGTGGCACAACCAAGAGATTTGTAAATCGCGAAAGTTGAGAGAGAAGAGTGAGCGAAATTTCCTAAAGTGAACACAGCACCTTTGCGTACAAAAAAACAATTTTACTTTTAAGGGAATTAATTTATTTTATTAATGTTTTTGTGTTCGCTTTGTACTTGATATGAAGCATATACTATTATCTGTAAACAGATTTCTGAGGCAGGCAGAGGATAACTCTTAATAATTGGCTAATACAAGTCGATCATTAAACGTGCACTGTATCACCTTAAGTATCAAAGATGACATTAAGATTTGTGTAATATTGATGCTATATTTGGAAGTTTTATCTTCAATATTGTCAAAAATCACGATAAGCTTTTCCCAGAAAAACGAGATAATTTTTTATATCTTTCTTCTCTAGTTTAAATTTAATTGATTGAGTAAGACATTCTTATATGAGTAGCTTCTTCAATAACAAAAATATAAGCATTAATAACATGAACAATGGTGTATATGTGTTTTGTACTTCCGAACTCCACAACATCAGTCTAACTTAATTGATCACTATTCTATTATTTTAAGTTTTTCTAATATTTTACGTTTTATACACTTTTTCGATTGAATCATATAATAAGCATATTAATACACGGCAAAAGAAAAAATTTAAAAAATGAACGAATTACAACTCATAAACCTCTTTGAAGTTTAGCAGTCTGTTCTTAATCAGCTTGGGTAGCACGTCATTGCATAGATCGTCAATAATTGTCTTGTCCTACACGATTGTTCTTTAATGCTTAAATTTTTAAAAGATGTTGATAAAATACAAGTTACATTTGATACTTAATGTTTCTCTTGAAGAAGAGTAGAAATTATGCCACTTACTTCTGATAGTACAGAATATAGCACCTCCGCTCTGAAACCAAACAAAATTTCCCAATATCTAACGTTGTTACCTGGATGCGAAAAGTACGTTTCACAGTTTTTACAAAGGTTTTATAAACTAGTATATTTTTATATCATTTGACCATAAAAGGCAAATATGAATACCGCGGTGAACTGAACTGACGTCTCAAAATTGATGTAACATTAAAACCAACACTTGCCGATCAAGAATTGTATTTTTCCGAAAGCAATTAATTGCTCTTATTAATTGCAACTGTCCCTGAAACAACCTGTTTATGCACCAGGCTGAGATACAAGCTTTTCTTGATTTATATAAAAGCAAACCCTTTTCCATCCAGAAATTCAAATCATTATCCTCATTCTCTTACAAAGTCAATCGTTGTAACAATGGTCCAATTCCTTTCTTTAACTTCCTCTGTCGCTGCTCTCTTGTTGCTTTCTCTCGGTGTCAATGATGTCGCTGCTGCTGCCAACTGTGTTGTAGCCTCAAGCAGTGGTGATGCTGCTGCCAACATTGCCTCTGCCTTCAACAACTGTAAGAATGGTGGTACTGTCACTTTCACCAAGGGCGTTACCTACAACTTGAAGAGTGTTGTTACTATCCAAGGCCTCAAGAATGTCAATGTTAACCTTGCCGGTACTATCAACTTGCCTGCTCGTAGCTCTTCCTTCAAGAACTTGGATCACTACATTGCTTTCAAGGGTGACAATGTTCAAATTTACGGTGGTGGAACCATCAACGGTAACGGCCAAGCTTGGTAAGTTTTTTTTTTTTTTTTTTTTTTTTTTTTTCTATTCTTCATCGCATACAATAGTTGCTAACTCAATAACTATAGGTACGATGCTGCTGACCATACTGCCCCTACTGTTCTCCGTTTCGGTCTTACTAACTCCAAAGTCTCTGGTATCAACATTGTCAACGCTCCCAGAGCTCACATGGGTGTTACTAACTCTCAAAACTTGATTCTTGACAACATTACCCTCAAGACTGCCTCTACCAGTAGCAATCTTGCCAAGAACACCGATGCTTTGGACGTCTCCTCCTCCCAAGGTATCATCTTCCAAAACTCCCACCTCACTGTTGGTGATGACTGTCTTGCTATCAACGGTGGTGTTACCAATATCACCTTGAACAACATCAACTGTAACGGTGGCCACGGTTTCAGTGTTGGCTCCCTTGGTAAGGGTGGCAAGTCTGAGACTGTCAAGACTGTTCGTATCCTCAACAGTAGCTGTACCAACTGTCAAAACGGTGTCCGTATCAAGACCTGGCCTGGTGGAAAGGGTTCTGTCTCTGATGTCAAGTACAGCAACATCAAGCTCAACAATGTTGACAACCCTATCATCATCACCACCCACTACTGTGACAAGAACCAACAAAGCTACTGTAATGGTAACGATGCTAGCTCCTTGTCCATCAGCGACGTTTCCATCAGCGGTATCACTGGTTCCGTCTCATCTGCTGGTAACCCCATCGTCAGCATTGACTGTTCTACCAAGACACCCTGTACCGGCTTCAGTGTCTCTGGTGTCAACATCAGCAAGTCTTCCAAGACCAAGAAGAACGTCTGTACCAACTTGCAAAACTCTAGCAAGTTCTCTGTCTGTTCTCAATAAGTTCATTCAACACATTTATACATCAGTAGGAATTCTCCCCCCGCATTTGCGCTTTCTTTATTCCCCCCCCCCCCTCCTCTCCTCCCCTCCTACTTTCTTTCATACATCCTTTTGAAAAAAAAAATAAAGTTAATACTATAAAATCAAAAAGTACAATCGAAATCAAATGTTTTATTTATATATTTATAAAGAATAGAATAAAGAATAGAGTAAAGAATAGGAATGACGAGGAATACAGCAATGGGAAGGCGAAGAACTAAAAACCTTTTTAATTCAAGAATATACATTTTTATATATTTTTGAGAAGTATGCATTTAAAGTATTGACTTGTGAGCAAAATGCTAATCTTTTTTTTTTTGTACATCAGAAACAATGTAGATAAAGTCATTATGATAAAAAATTAGTTGTTTAGGATATTTATTTTTTGATAACCTATTTAATGTATGTTAGTATGTTATTAGATATAGCTTAAATCAAATCAAAATGTCTTCCATGATGATACGTATAATGATGTTCTGCTACTTTTATTCTTCATCCATTAATTGCTTCCTTTATCCTGATATACTTGAAATTATTTTCTTATTTTTTATTTTTAAATACAGCGATTAAGCACGGTTTCAATTATATGAACTCAAATGAGTTACATCTACAAAAATGTTGTACCTTTTCAAGTATTGCAACGAAATTCCAATACAAATGCAGCTACCTTAAGTATTGACAACGAAAGAATTATCTTACCTGTTGGCGGTCCTTATACAGTTGGTAAATGTTCAAATATTTATGTTGGCGATGTTTGGGTTATGGCTGGCCAAAGTAACATGAGAGGGCATGGATTCCTTCGCAACCCTTTTGATAATCAGTCCCTAGTCATTTCTCCAGTAAATAATATTTGCTTATACGCTTCTAATGAAAAGTGGATGGAGGCTTCAGAGCCGACACACAACTTGTTTGCATCGCCACGAGCAGTTCATCATACATTGCCTGATCCTACTGTTGCAAATCCGGATATTTGCAAATTCAGAGGCGCATCACTTGGACTTGCATTCGCCAAAGAGTACCAAAGACTAAACAACGGTATTCCCGTTGGCCTTGTGGCTTGTGCTCATGGAGGTACCTCTTTAGAAGACTGGCAAAGACCAGAAGAAATAAACAAAAATACGGCTCAAACTACTCTTTATGGTGCCATGATAGACAAGATTCATGCCATAGGCAATCACGTGGCTGGTATTCTATGGTATCAAGGAGAATCGGATGCAGTCAAACTGGAGACGTCAAAGACCTACTATGAAAGGTTTCAGCACTGGCTAGATCTGTTACGTGCAGATACTCGGGTAGATATGCCGGTAGCCTTTGTGCAAATAGGAGCACATCGAATAGATCGACCTGAGGGCATAGAAGCATGGAAGAATGTACAAGAGCACCAGAGAAAGCTGTTTGGTTACAAATCAATTACTGCTGGCGTGGCTAGTTTAGATTGCAGTTTAGACGACAGAGTACATCTTTCAGCATCAGGTCTAATTAAAGTAGGAAAACGGCTGGCACATGCTGCTATAGAGGCAGTAAAGAAGACAGCTGAGTTTGCTACACCAATATGTGAAGCTGCGGCTTGTGAGCAAATAGAACTTATTCCTTCTGTGCTTTCTGTATACTCAATCAAACTGAGTTTTAGTCATATGGAAAACCTTGAGTGGATTTGTAATGAACAGATAGAAGGATTTGAATTGGACAACTGTGAGAATAATGTCATGATAGTTAATGCCAAAGTAGAAGGTAAGAGAGTCAGACTATATCTTTCTCATAAGCCTACTACATCAGATACATTATACTTGAGCTATGGAATGAATCAACAAAAGGCAACTTTAGTAACAACTGGTGGGTCTGCTTTACCTGCATTTAAGAGATTCCCAATTTTGCTGTGAACAATAAAAAAGAGACTTTATTATGTACAAAGTAATTACAGCATCAATGTATTTAGGTTCTCATTAAGAATCGTATCAGACACTGCTTCCATAACGTGCTGTAAAAGATTTGTGTCTGTTGCATCCGTATAGTGAATGTATAAAAGTTTGTTATCGTTTTGATTGAGTCTCTGAAACCTTCTTTTGAAATATTCAACAGTTTGTTCATAGCTATGGTTGTCGCCTTATGGATATTATTTAGTACATTAGTATTTTAATGTAAATTATTTTACCTTCGAAATCAGGAAACCATTTGGAAATAGGGGATATCAAAATCTTCTTCTTAAATATATCTATCTTATTTAAGAATAGGATCATAGAAGTGGTTATAAACCATTTTGAATTACAAATATTATCAAAGAGCATCAGAGATTCATGCATTTGATTCTATTTTCATGAATTAGAGTGACCAGCTTATTCTTATTATCATAAAAGCTTACAGCATCCTTGTCTTCCACTAAACGCTGATCATAACCACTAATGGCTACTACAAATAGAATTGCTGTAACATTTTCAAAGCAATGTATCCATTTTTTCCTTTCACTTCTTTGTCCACCAACATCAAACATGCGATAAGTTAATGGGCCAATGTGAAAGGTTGTTTCTATAATTCCAGTTGTTTTTGCTCTACATCTCATAATATCTTGATCTGTTGGTGTATAATCGGGTTGCCAGAATCTATCCAACTGTCTAAAAAAACTATACAAATTGAAAAATTAAGAGGTTACTAGGTACATATTATTTAGGAAACATCAATTCTATTTTTTTTTTTTTTTTTTTTTTTTTTTTACTAGGATGCATTATCGTGTAAAGCAAACATAGTGTTTGCTTCATCTCTTGCGCGTTGTACTCCTTTATCTGCCCATAAAGATGACAATGGTTTCAAGAGTGATATCGGATAAGGCTCTCTCTGCTTCAATTGCTCAACTTGTTGCACCAAAGGTACAAATTGCTATTTTGAGATCATTTAGAGTTAAAAAATAGACATATCGTTTTTGTCTTACGGCATTTTCTTTATTTTCAAAAGTGATATTTAAAAGTTGCATAGCTTCAAATATTGTTTGCATTTCCATAATAATATTAGAAAATACGACAATTCTAAAACTCTCTCGTTCGTTGACATCGAAGCCAGATGCATGTATTAACCGTAACTGTTTTAATATTGTTGATTTCCCTGATTCTCCTGCTCCTAAATTAAAGTGTTAAAAGTGTTTGTACAATCTAAACCTTTTTTAATTTTCTTACCCAACAGCAGCACCTTCACTTCACTCCTTAGCCTTTTCTCATCTGCTTTGATTTTTTTATCAATACTTTTACTCTTTTGTGCTTCAGGGTCATTTTTATTATTTTTTAATAAAATGCTTATACAAGAACCCATGATCTATAAAAGAGTACTTTGGGTGAAAAAAAGAAAAGAAAGGCAAGGACAAGCTTTTTTTTTTCTCCCACAAATTTAAATGGAATTTATGCAACACGGGAATGTCCAATCATATTCGAATATGAAACATGGCTCGCACAATTAACGCAAATCGTATTTTGGATTCTGCTCAGGTTCTGATTGTTCCAAATTGATCACAGTATACTTTATTCCGAAATTATTGGTATGCTTTTGAAAAAAAAAAAAAAAAAAAAAAAAAAACTCGTGCAAATAAAATAAAAAAATGGTGCAAAAGTAAAAATAAATTTAGCGTAGAAGCAGGTAAAAATTTTGAGCAAAAGTAGAAGAAAAATTGGTGCAAAAGAGAGAATAAGAATAATAGCAATAATGAGTACATACAATAAAAGAAAAGAATTAGTAGGTAAAAAATAGATAATATATCAATACGAAACTTACCAATAACACGAAATCTACATTCAATGATAAAAGGTACAGCAACCGAATGTTAATAAACAAAGTACCAAGTTATTTAAGTTCGAGCTTACCAAAGTGCATCTAGGGTAACACAGCGATAAATGTGTTGGGAAGTTACAGGATTCTAGTAAAAACTCGTCGTTCTTCATTCTCTTTAGATCTTCTTCTTCTAATCGGTCCTCTTCTTTCAGTCTTAGCACGCTGGAACCTCTCTGGTGTTTCACCATTCAAGCGAAGGTTACGAACAATATGAATCATATTTAAGCATGCTGCCAAATCCTGGTTCCATAAACCTTTACGAAGCTCTTCAATACCTGAAATGTTTTGCACGGCCACTTTGCAATTTTGATAATCATTGATCAGAGTATTTGATTACCTAAGTAAACTATGACAAATAACTTCAGGATTATTTCGTCTTTGATATGGCCGTGGATTTGGTATTCTCTTGAGGGTTGTCAGACTACGATTTTCACAAGAAGGGCAGCATTGGCTGGTTCGAACCTCATCAATCAAACACACCAAGAATCCATGCTTCTTCAGCAGCCTTCTGAATCCGACACCTCGCAGGTTCTTTATACCGGGTGTTTGGAGTGGAATAGTTACCCATAACAAAGACAGCATCATTTCCAAACTTGCTTTTTAATTTGGCGATCATATCCTCGTTAGCTTTCTGCCTTCTAATATACTTGGACAGTTTCAATTTTCGATGCAAGGGATGAGTAGTCAAATGATTAGTTGTAGTTTCAGTGTGATGTACTTGTAATAATTCAGTAACTAATGCAAAACTGAAACCGTACTCACACTTCATAAACTTTGCTTAATAATTGCGCTATAAGGCCTTTGACATTTTATTCTTGTATAGAAAACAGTTGTTTGCTTTCTTCTTTTTCTTATTTACAGATTCTTTTACAGGCAATCAATATACATCTCTACTGAATGCTATTTGGGATGCGGTCTGTTCAATTTCCGATGCGGTGAAGTTGAGTGATTTCCTTTTCCTAACTTCATTTATGCTTTCTTTAACAGCTTTTGTTTGAGTTATTCAACGATAACAAAAACCATAACATTGGAATTGCCATAAAAAGGAGTGTTATTTGAATGCAAAGTGAACTTTAAAAATCAAAAAGAACCACAAGTCAATCCCAGACCAACATTCGACTTTGTCAACTTCCAACAAACAACCAATGAATATAACGCGAGAACATGCAACCTGTGTGTTCTTTGGTGAAGGATGAATTAAATCAATTGATCACTTCTTGTACCAGGGATATATCAAAAACTTACAAAAAGAAGGTATCGGGTTGTGGGATAGGCTAGAAAGTCTGTCGGAAATGAAGATGATGTCACTGGAATTCGGTTGCTACAAACTATGAGTGAACGATTAGTCAAAAAGTGCTTGATGAATAAGGCCCCTGTGTCTCAGTGTTCTCTGCCAATAAGATTTTATTTTTGATGAGAGACTTGACTGAATCTTGTCCGCTCTTATGTAGATACCTTCAAATGACCCGTAACTACCATCGATTTTTCCTAACATGACTCCATGATGGCATGCACATAATGCAAGAAATGGTACATAATGCTTCCCTTCAATCTCTAAATTAGAAAGAACTTTTGGATTAAAAATAAAAATATGTTCGACCAAGTTGCAATGAGTTTTCAACTAAGAGTGCCTTTCTTAATTTTATCTTGAAAAGAGTGGGTTTAACAACATCTATGACTTTAATGAACAAAGCAACCTTCAAAGGCATAAGGTGTTTAGCACAGCAGTCTCAAACCAAGTTCAAAAGCCACTATCTAACATAATGGAAGAGAAAATAGCTAAGAAAAATTAATGGGCAGCAGTACCGGAGCTACTCATAGAAAGAAAAAGACAGGGCTATCCAGCCGTATACTTTTACTACAATTAGTTAGAGTAAGGTTGGAGGCAAGTATGGTATACCTGCATCTACCTTAAAGTCTTGGATTAAAGCAGCAAAAGAAACATTCAAAACAGAACCAGCGCCTTCGCCAGCTGAAGAAATAGCATATGGAATTTTTGGAATAGTTTATTGATAACAACCCAGTGGCCATGCTAGCTCAAATAGCTGATGTCCTCAGTGATAAATTTGAAGACCTTAAAATTTCTAGATCTGGCATGGATAAGCACCTGGAAGAAGACTGTTCTTATACGTTAAATATAATTACAAAGATTCCTCCCAAACGAAACTCTCCTGATATTATTGAACTGAAATTTAGAGCAGTCGAGGCATGGATTAAAGACTCACACATCAGTTTTATGCAAAACTGTGTCTTCATTGATAAATTCGGGTTCAATCTTCATACTGTAAGAAGCCAGAGCAGATCCAAGAAAGATGAGCTTGCAAAAGTTGTAATAGCAACCACCATGGGGACCATCAATTTCCATATAGACGCAATTTGTTCCCTTCGCGTGGTCAACGTTGGGCTCAAGCTAACTAGAGCTGGTACAAAGTACCACAAGCACAAGTTCTTTTGCACTCCCAAGCTGTGATAGCTCGTTATGATGCTCTGCTTTTATTAAGAATAAAAGTAATTGGTTCATAAATATGTTATAGAAGTTGAATTGAAGGGTCTATGAATTTGATCTGGTGCATGATCACCAGATGTTTTTGGATTCTAATAAAAAAAAAAGCGATAAAAAGAAGCATAGCGTGTTTCTTTTATTTTGAAGAAGGGGAGGGGGTTAACAAAAATGCTTTTTGAGAGCTTTGCATAGGTAAAATATGTGGAAACATTTTAACACGTAATTACCAACGGCAGAAATGAATATATTTAGATAAAGGATCGATCATAATTATTGTTAACACTATTATTTTCATTGAGTATTTGATAGATGGTATAAAGTATATATGAACATATATATGAGAGAGCTCTTTTAAAAGTTATCATAGTTTAGACAAATACTTAATACTTGTACCCTGTGCCACTTGTGTCCAATCATTATGTTCACTTTCAAGAATTGCTGCAACTTCTTTCTGCTCTTCAAACATCGCCTTTTTTAAATTAATTGTTATTAATTCGTTTTTTCTTTTTTACTATCAACACAAACTCTACCTTGGTACAAAAGATGAGATCCATCACTTTAAGCCATCTAGCACGCGCACTCCGTGTTCTGGGAACAATGACCTCTCTAACAAGTGTATAACCCCACTTTTCTCGGCTTACAACGGAAGTGCTAAGTATTGTCAACTTGTCACTAGCGTATAAATAGGTGAAAAACTTTCTCTTCTTATAGGACTCGAATGGCGCATCCTTAATATTTTCCATCTCCATCTTTAATGATCTGATACTACATTCCAGTAGCTTTATAGTATATGGAAACATGTTGTACAAACATGTCTATAATGTAGCTACAATACATATTAATTGAGTTCAATTTTTTAACGGCTACGAATTTCGATTTAAGGGTATGTTCTATTTAAGGGTGGATATTCCAAAAATTTTGGCTACCCTTAAATAGAGCGGCTACTGTACTTGAATATGGGGACAGCATATTCCATAAATGGTGTACGCTCATTCAAAGAGTTAGTAGGTGAAGGCTTCAAGCAATTGGCATAAAAATCAGTTAATGTTAATCGAGTCATGATCATTGCTTTTTTAGTATCTTCAGAATTCGTATTATCAAATCCATGTTGGCCCATCCAAGACAAAAGATCCTCGATTTGTTGATTAAGCGCATCATTTAAAAAGGATTTAGCGATAGGATAATTGTTAATACTTGTTGCTATATGACTCGTTCATATTACTGGAATATTCGTTGGCAATGGCTTCGTTTTCACAGATATCTTTATCATCCAACTTTATGTATGCAATCGAGTTCACTCTTGCTTTCATTTGTTCGTTGAAACCAGAGGTATTAAAGCGATAGGAGATGCTGGGTGTGATTGGTCTAAGTAATGCAAAGGAGTCCTTCTTTCTTTTTACCGTAGCGATATCACTATCATCTAAATTTAAATTGAATTTTAAGCCCATTATTACTTTATAGACAAATATGACTTACTGTCTTGATTTTGACCTTGTTTCCTCTTTCCCTATTTTTGAGTGTGTGTAAGAAATATTGAACATTTACAATAAAAGCATAACAGAAACAAGAATACCTTTGTTTGGGTAATGTTTATGGACCCACTACCGCTTCCAACAATTATATTCGAGTTTGATATCGTGGAATCAACAATCGAAATGTTTTCCTTGTTTCCCTTCATTAGCTCTTCAATCATATTTTTTAGCTCTTCATCGGTAAACTATAGCAACATGTTAGTATACGCGTTTCTTCTTGTCTGTTTGAGTTATTACAGATTTATTTTTTAGCTCTGTCAAATATCCTAGCAAATCCGGATCAACTTGCTTTTTGTGCTTACTGATAAGTGAACCGATGCTATTCTTATATTCCTGTAACATCGTTTTCATACGTTTCAGGGCATTTTGTTCTTTGTAGATCAAAAACTCCACAAAGGTCCAATTATCAATGGTACGATCGGCGAAGAATTTCTGATTCTTGACTGTTTCTCTAATCTCCACCTTTTTGCCTCTGAATTTCTGTGGATAAGACACTTTGATTATAATAATACGTTAATGGCAAGGATTTCTGGCTTTGATAAACAAGAATAACACTGGAAACTATGTTGTCGCGAGACTGAATCGTCTTCCGAAAAGTACAGTGCGGCTGGTAAATTTTGCGATTTCATCGGCAATGTCACCAATACCAACTTCAAAGTGGTCACTTTTTTTTTTTTGGAAAATGCATGTTTCACCTGAAAGCCGGTCTTTATGGTATCGTCTATTCCATCGTAAACTCTTTAGTCAGTCACTTCTCTCAAAATTCAATAACGGTTTGACCTCTTCACAATGTAAATTTTGCTCTGCTAATAATGAAGACCTACAACACCTCTTCGTGCGCTGTCCAAGGAAATGGAGAATATAAATAGATGCCTTCAACTTCTTTAGTCCACATCTCACTTTCATTCAAGATGATGTATGCTCAATCCTCTGGTCTTTTCAGCGGTTTCCTTTTGTAGACAATACTGATCTCTGGGCTCTCAGCTGCTGCGTGCTCTCTGTTATCTGGCGTGCCTATTGGAGATTTACTATTGACGACTTTCCTTTTATTGATAAACAATTGGTCACTCGTGCTATGTCGCAGTTTGACACCCTCAAAAGAGGCAGACTCGACCTTGACTAGCATGTTCCATCGCTTAAGCTCTGTTTCTTTTGGTTCACACCGCTCTCAGACGTGTAACTCCTATTACATTATATTTTATAAATAAAAATAAACAAAAAAAAAGAAAAGAAAAGAGTGTAAGCAAGTTCATTTGGTCGAAATGAGACGTCACTTTTAGTTGAAATTTATCTTTATTGGTCGAATTTGAAGTGGAAATATGGCAATTCACTGACAACATGCTAAACGTCACGTTTCCTCTTTTTTTCTTATTTTACTTTATTTCAGTTAAATGGTAAGAAACATAAAAGATAATTAAAAAATTAACCAGTTTTTATTGTTATACTATAGGCTGCTATATTCAACTTTCAGTCTTTACTTTTAGTCATTTTGCTAACTATTTGTACATGTACTTACATCCGAGCTCAGGCACCTTCTTTGCTGGATAAAAATAAAACTGGGTAAAACAAGAAATACAACCAAATAATAGATAGATACTAAGCATGTTGGTATTAGACTACTTGGATTGTTTTGGAAAGCAGCAAGAATAGGAGAGAGATTAAGTCCTTATGTCTCTCTTGCATGCATAGTTATGAGTTTTACTTTAATGATGAATTAAATAATAAATTATTTTTGTGGATCCAGATTCTGATAGCTTTTTTTGAGTTCTTCAAGCAGAGACACTTTGCAGATTTGTGCTCTTTCCTTTAAATCGTTACATAAATGCTCCAAATCAAACTCATCAAATTTTGGATGCTGGCTTAATTGATTCCACAGTTTAAACAAGTTTTCTGGATTATCATCGTTTTGTACTTGATCCAGTGGACTAAATAGATCAAATTCTTCTTGGCTTATTGTGAATTGACCATCCAACGGATTTGTGCAGTTTAGCAATTCCGAACGACATACTAATTCATTCGAGTGTGAGTTTGCATCAAAATTGACAAGGTCATTCATGTTTTTTGTTTCGGGTGTACGGCTTGTGGATACTATTGACGCTGCATTATTGGGACTATCAAATTGGGATGAATTGCCCTTAGCAACCTTTTGAGGTCTTTCCTCATCAACTGATTGATTTTTTGATAAAGGACAGTTAAATGAGGAAAGGAGCGCAGCATTCTCAGATTGCAACTTTGTAACTATATTCTTTAGCATTTGGTTCTCTTGATGTAGCTCTGTTTTTTTCTCGGCATTCATTTTTTTCAATTCTTTTACTTTCTCTTCTAGCATTCGTACATAGTTTTCTTTTCTTTCTCTAAATGCCTTTTGCGCTGCTCTATTTCTTGCTTTTTTTGTGTCTTCGGACTACAGGATATTAATAGTCAGAGGGTAAAAGAAAGTTTGGGCAATATTGTTATACCTCATCGTCGTCACTCGTTACTAGCTTTTTCCCAATTTTTTTCGTTGAGCTTGTACGTTCTATGTTTCCATTATTGTTTGTTGAATCAAGTTTATGACTTTCTGACTCATTGGCTTCGCTGGTTGAACAAGCTGTATTTGTAGAAAAGCAAGGCATGTCTTCAGTATCGATGCCATTTTTATCAGATAGTAAGGCCATTAAAAGCGACGCCTGTCCTTCTGGATTACCATTTAAAAGCGAAAGATCTGGGCTGTTTCTTTGTTGAGCGAGTTTATGTACAATGTCATTTAGTGTGGAATTATTCATAGTTGGAAAAGTGCAAAAGAGTAGTTCAGTGAAATTTCATGAGATTATAAATAAATACGAGTCACATAGTCCCAATAATACCAGTTAATGCACTTCAAATTCAGACAAACAAACAAAAAGAATTTTTAGGCAGGTTGTCTGTTTTCTCACCTCATTTGACTTTTGATTGGCTTATAGGTTCGCGTTGAGTTTTTTAGCAAGTGTTTTGTAATGCAGCAAAGGCAAGACTCATTTATTCAATAGAAAAAGATTTTTACTCATTGAAATATTAAATATACACTTTTTACAACATAGTGAAGCAAAATTCCAGCGTCTTCAATAAGCTACAACAATTCTCTATGTACAAATAATTTCATGTATTTTATTCTATCTACAAGAAAAGTTGGTGCAAACTCTATAAGCTTCCTGTCCCGTTT
The DNA here is from genome assembly GCF_000149305.1 of Rhizopus delemar RA 99-880. Classification (NCBI taxonomy): domain Eukaryota; kingdom Fungi; phylum Mucoromycota; class Mucoromycetes; order Mucorales; family Rhizopodaceae; genus Rhizopus; species Rhizopus delemar. Next base: position 630,672 of record NW_027137842.1, read on the forward strand.
GTCTTCTTCTGTTTTCTCTCTCGAAGTCTTGCCGCTTTCCTTTCTGCAGCAGGCACCAACGAGCCTTGATGAGTAAACCATAGATGGGTTGCAAATTTGTATTTCAACTCATTCACTAACAAGGAATTGCTTGCGCCTTCAACCTGCTCTTCTTCATGGCTCCAATCAATCGTCTCATCCCATCGACCATGACTAAGGCCCTGAATAAACTCATCCCATTCGTTATTTGTAAACGTCAAATGTAATTTTGATCCGCTCAATTCTTTGGTCATCAATAATACACCTTGTCCTACGACCTTTGTCAGCTGCATCATTCTTTCTCCCACCATCACATTCCTTCTGAACGCTGCCCAATTTGACTCTGTTAAATGTGGCTCTATCCAGCTTCTGTACGCCTTCATATTTGCATTTCTCTCTCTGTCCTTGTCTTTTTCGGATCCCCCTGATTCATCATCCAATGAAGTAGGCGTTGCAATGCGGATGACTTGATTAGGAAATACCTTGGCAAACACATTTTGAAATTGAACAAAGGCAAGGTATAATCGGAAATAGTCATTGTTGTAGTAGATACCATTTTGGTTCATACCGTTTTCCAAATGTGGCTTCATATTGGAATGATGAGTGAGTATTCTTAGAGCAGGAGCCAACCATTTGCTTGCTTCCTCCTGGCTTAGACGATCGGCATCAAGATCTTCGGGTAATGTCACTTGCTCAATAGCCAAGCTAAAATCGGGTGGTAATCGCTGCGCCTTTTGCTCGAGATCGGCTAACATGATGGCTCGCATCCTGCTAATAATATCATCGCCTAATTACAGAGAGGTATGACTAATTAGTTTTGCAACATGTTTCTGTATTAAATAATTACGTCTTTGTCCAAATTCACCGTGCCGGTGAGGTATCTTTGGTTTCTTGGGCGGCAGTGAAGCTAGTTCTTGTGAATAGTTATAATCATAATCTGTAATCTGCTTTTTCCGTTTCTTCAATAACGAGGCCTGTGTCAGTACACCTTGCTCTGCGTATCTCTGCAAAAGAGGTGGCTCCCTTGAGATTCTTCCATCCTGGTAATAAAATCCTCTTTGTCTTGGTTCCATAATGATCTCAACCCTTGGGCTTGATCCTTCTGATTGATGCTCTTGTTCCGGAGACCAGGGAATAGGTCGAATGTGTGTATACGGTCGCACGGTATATCGATCTGTAGTTGTATCTTCATCATTCGATATCACTTGAACTGGCGTGGGATTTGTAAGATACGAGACAGATAACTGTCTCTGAGGCTCAACAGGACTGGCAATAGCCGCCGCTGCTGCTGCCGCTGTTCCCTCTACTGTCCTGTTTTCACAGCAGCATAAAGCTGAAAAGGGGAGTTGAACGCATCCAGTGATATGTTCATCCTGAAAGATGATGTGCTCTTCGTGTGCAGGTTTATGAAATGAAAATTGGTCGCCCAAGGCATAGACAATACAAAAATAGAGTTTGGCTACTCTTTCTGTGTCTGGTTTTTTCCTAATGATTAGTTTAATGATTCGAAACAGCTCGAGTAGATCTTCATCTATTAAAATGTCCTCTGCTTGTGGTTTAAAATGTTGTAAATCGATAGGTGATTGAAGAGGACATGACGCTGACTGATTCATTGTGAAGTGAAAGAGAGCTTGAAAGAGTAAAAAGTTGTACGAAAAGTTTTTCTTGTTGGTATTTAATGCCCTGAGTTTTAAAAACAAGATTCACACACAAAGAGATAACAAAAAAAAAAAAAAACGGTATCACATCATTGAATAGATAAGCAAAGGTATTGAAATTTGTTTAATTTACACAAAATATTTAAGCATCATCCACTGATGATTCCTTCATTTCTTCAAGTACCTTTATCATCTCGGCCAACTCCACTTTTTCTATTCATATTGTAAGTATATCACTTTTTTATAAATAGAATTTATTTACCAGGCGCTAATTCGTGTGCCTTTTTAAATGCCTCAAAAGCACGTTCATATAATTCCACGGCCTCATCCTCATCGTCCACTAAACCAGACTGTGTCATAAGAAGTCCAGCAAGCTATATCCGATACATATATTGTTGGTACAGGCACAAGTAAAATAAAAATGTTTACTTACCAGCTCACACATAAATGGATGTTCTTTGGATAACTTTGCAACATGTAAGTCATTCGCTTTATTAGCCAGCTCAATGGCTTTGAATACCACCTTGATTCTTTCTTGAGTTTTGTCGAGTAACTTTTCCTGGTGGGTGAGACAAGCGGCCCAAATAGTGATCAATTCCCAATTTTCCTCATATCCAGGCACTTGCTGAATAAATTCAATGGCCGCTTCCAAAACAACTTGGGTATGTTCCTTTTGTACAGGCAAATCAAGTGAAAGACCATATGTTCTGAGTTCGCCAATCACACGCTGAAATAAGGGGATGGAAGGGATTTTTTGGGATGACACCACCTCACGAGCATAACTCACTGCCTCCTTGTAAAGCTGAACCTCTTCTTTGGTCACTTGCTGTTTTGACAAGAGCTCTTCATAGGCCTCTTCATCTACTTCTTCATCATCATTTGGATGTAACTCTGCCTCTTGTCGAGCAAAAACAGCCTCCTTTTGCTTTCGCATATAGTTGGCAAGGACCATGCTCGCATAAGCCAACTTTAGTTTTAATTGCGTGTCATTTGATTCCTTTTTGAGTTCTCCTCTTAATATATCTAAACCTTCCTTGATACTCTCTTCCACCTCGATTGCTTTACCGAGCTCTATCAGGCAATCTGCATAACCTACGCGGTTATCAGGCTCCTCTTCTTGAAACTTTTCCAAGGCCATGTCAAATAATCTGCGCGCCATTTCGTTGTCTCCTCCCTTAGACTCATCTATTGCCAAGTCAACGAGGTCTTGAGCAGTAGGTTGGACATCGTCTGGTTCTCCATCGTCTTTGGTGAATGCGATCTCTACTTCTCCCACATCGCAGCCGGTACATGTGTCGTCAGAACAGCCTGGGGCATGGTTTTCAGTTTTGCTACGTTTGCTGCTTTCGGCTACAGGATCTTGGTTGCTGCGTTTTGACATGTAAAAAGTATAGAAAGAGAGAAAGAAAAACGATGCATAAATTTTATCGTAATTCTATGTCTCCTGTTATGTGGCTTAGCATATGTAAGAACTTCAATTGTATTTCATTTTTTTTCCCTACATTTTTTCTTTAATGTTACATACACGAGCAGTTCCTTGGATAAATCAAGAAGAATTCGAAACAGTTTACAAGTGGCTTTTTGCAGATAGAAAACAGCATGTAGAAACTATTCGACGAGCACTAGACAGAGTAAATTTATTGACAGCCTTCAATTCAATCAATCTTGTTAACAATTATAAAAACTAGATTCAAGCATGGTCAACTCGAGGACGTATTCCATTTTCTGTAGAAATAACTGGCATGTTGATTGAATCCATTCTTCGTGACGAGCGCTTTGGAGAAACCATGTCTCATAAAGAACTTCGTTTACTCTATTCAATGACCCTTGTTCGATTCGTGAACGGTCTCGTCGATCAAGAGCAAAAGGGGAAATATGCAAAGACAGTGCTGACGATTGCGAAAAGTATCGGTTTGCCTCCTTGGTATGTTGATCTTCGTCATGAGAGTACGCACGAACGATTACCTAGTTTGATTGTGCTTAGAGGAGCTGCTGTTCAAGCTGTTGCTTGGTTGCATGATCATTACTGGATACATAACCTTAACCGTGCAGAGGAAGACGATGAAGAAAAAAGTGTAAAGGATGTCAAGCTCAAGTTAAATATGTATAAAGAGCGTCGAAAGGCGTATGTGAAGGGAGAAAAACAAGATCCAACCATCTATGTGGATTGTATTGAAGCATTGATTAAGATTATTGATGAGGATATTATTAAAGAGGACATCATTCCTTTATTATTAGGAACAGGAGGCTTAGTACCAACAGCTAAAAAGTAAATATGAGCAAAAAAAGAGAAAAAAAGACGCGTTTGATCTTAACGCATTTTTTCAATAGAAAGCGGGTTACAGCAGAAAATATGTCCATTTCAAATGATTTGATACAGATCTGGACTCCATTATTGAAAGGTCTTGGTGTTGGATACCCTAGCTTTGCATCAGATCTGGTTTCTTCTTTGATTCAAAAATTATGCTCAACCGATGAATATAAATTAGATGAACAACTTATAAACCCCTATGCAGTATTCGTAAGTATACGAATAAAAACCATGAGAAATCAATTAATAACGTGTTTTCTCTTATAGACAAAGAAAGAAGTGGATGATTCTACACAATCTTTAAGTTATATGCTGACATTGAGTAAATTTGATTTTTTATAGTATGCTTATACATTGTTACTCATCTCTTTTTCCGATAGCTTGTTGGTTGAAACATATCGTGTCGGAATTTGCAAAGCCAGCACAGGAGCGTACACTGAGAAACTTGGATATCGATGATGTATTAGAAGGATGCCTGAAAAATCCAAACTACTAGTAAATATTACAGAAATGAACTACTCACAAAAAAAAAGAGGAAGTATATTAATAAGGATCCATCTTTATGTAGCACGCGATCCGTTCTACAACATTTATGTCAAATTGATCCAGAGCTTGCAGAATCTATTAAACCGTTCATGCGATATATTGATCAACTGTTGATAAAATCAACTGTGGGCAAGGTATACAAAAAAACATGGGACTGAGTACAATAGCCAATTGACACATGTTTAATAGAGAAAGGAACCTGATTCTTTAGAAACAATAGATGAAGAAGTATTAGAAAATGAATTAAAGGAATTAGAATCACAATTGATTGATATCAAGTCAAACCAACGTCCGCTGAAAAAGCAAAAAGTGTTCAATATTGAGAGTTGGAAGTTACATGAAAATTGGCGGCCGTGTCCCATTGGTATGTTACCTAATGGAAAAATGCCATGTCTTGATATGCGCGAATTACTGAAAAAATAAATTCATTAAAACTTTCCGTGTTGATATGAATTCATTATAAATATTTTTAAAAGACTGACATTTTAATATTTAAGTCTTTTCTGATATGAACGAAATTAGTCAACTTGAGTCCCTACAAAACTAAACTACTCTGAACAGATGAGATAGTTGCAGATTATAAAAGTTTAGATTAAAATAAAAAGGAAATAGCCATTGAAAGCAACACTGTTTTAAAAGACTTCACGTCTTTTGAGTATCATAGGAAATTTGAGCTCCCATTATCATTTGGTTTTAATCATGGATCACGTTTGTAACTTGTAGCTACTTTCTTTCAGCACTTTATTGCCTCCTATTCCTCTAACAAACCACCTCCATACGCTTTTTTACTCTATGCTTCTAATGATGACATTGTATTTTCGCTCAATTTTTCTGTTGCCTGTCCTGTACATCTCCTAAGGACTGCTTCTTTCCCCCCTCACTCCTACAAAAACAAGCTGGATGACTCGCCTCTGAAAAAGGCAAATAATTTGAATAACCTAAATATGATTAAACACAAGCTTTTATTTAAAATAAAAATAAGACTTGTGTGAGCACGTGGTTTCCTCAATATACCTTAATCGTCTAGGTAGGATCAAAAAGGAGCACAGACTTGTACAGAATAATGCCACAAAATAAGAGAATCATGGCCAGCCAACCGTAACTTCAAAGAAAAATAATTTGAGAAGCCCTGTAATTGAAGAAAATTTGCTGAGTTATAAAATAGGATTTGGCCCCAGAAGTTGGTTTATACTTTTAAATTGTATGCTGGTTGAAAAGGAACTACATTGAAGATAATTGTTATAGAAAGGCCATGCTTTTTTACTATGTCTATATTAAATCAGAGTATACTATTTCAAAATGAATTAATTACTTGCGGCAAATTTCAAATTAAAGGCAGTGACTGTATTTTGAACTTGGCTGGGGGTAATGTCTGGTTGTATAACCAAAGCGAAAGCTACAGTAAAAATGGATTAGCCGATTCCAAAGAATTTTCTTTGGTATCAGTGCATTTGTTTTACGTAAACTTGGTTTTTATCTTGGAAAATTCTTTATAAAGTACATTGAGCCTATTGCTAACGCTACACGATATAGTGTTATGGAATCGTGTAACAAAAGGACAATATGAACAACAGTAGTCCAACTATTGCAATTTGAATAAACGTAGCACTTTTTTCCTTTATGTACATGTATACAAATATTAAGTTGAAAAGAATGAATAAATCAGGAAGAAACAGAAAGTGAAAAGATAAAATAATTATAAACAGTGTGTAAATAAGGTTTTTTTTCAGTTGAAACAAATCATTTATTATTAGTAAAAAAAATACCATTGAATCACAATAAAAAAATTTCAAACCTGCTTATTTTCTCCTTTTCTTTTTTTTTAATATTATTATCAATACTATGGAAGCTTATTTATCAACAATTGAGAAATACATAAAAGAAAAGCAACAAGAATCCGAAAGCCAAATACAAGATGCCCATACAAACGATATTGATATGTTGCTAAGAACAAACGCAGAAAGTTGGTTACAATCACTACCCGATTTAACAGATCCATCAATTCTTGCACCCCTTTATTTAACACAAGAACCATCCATTACTTCTGAACAAACGAGTACATTTGAAATGCCTCTTAATGATCACGACAATAGCATCAATAATAATTCACAACTGACCTTTGTGGATTACCAACAACCAAGTAACAATGGCGTCCCTATTCGAAAAAAACCAGGCAGAAAACCCAAGGCGATACCACCTGCGGTGCGTAAAGCTCAGAATCGCGCCGCTCAACGCGCCTTTAGAGAGCGAAAGGAGAAGTATTTGAGTGAATTAGAAAAAACAGTGCATAATTTGAAAAAGCAACGACAACAAATGGTTAATGAATTGACACAGCTAAAGTCCCAATTAGAAATGAGTCAAACAGAGTGTTGGTATCTCCGAGGATCTCTTATGACTGTACAGTATATATGCTTACTAAATCGCTTAAAGATTCCACCTCATACACCCTACTTGAATGAGAACCAATTGTTTAATATCAAAGGAATGACTTTGGTAGCTGCATCAGCTTATATGGATGCACGGGAACGGAATGATAAGGCGTTGATAGATGCTCGAGAGTTGATAAAGATCAGTTCCATCCAAAAAGAAATAGCTCTGGAAGCAGACAAAGAAAAAGAGGAAAAGGAGAATGAGCAGCAGATATGGTTGCATGAACCAGACAACGTGTTAACAAATCAGAGTTCAAAAGATATTGATAGTTTAATGGAACTCGATACGGCAAAGGAAGCTTGCTCTCCAGAGGAACCTAGTGCTCGAGAGGAATTCAGTACTCGAGAGGAATCCCAAAGTTCAGAAGAATCGGAACAAGAACAGCCAACGTCCTCCAATTCGAAAGCCTTTGATCTTCTCCTTGGACTTTTACGACCTTATCAATCTGGTGAAAACGAATCTTCTTTACGCATGAAACCCACGATACTTCAACAAACCATTCCTCACGACCCTCGCATCAACATCATTCCTCTTCCTTACATGCGTGACCGGATGATTCTGTTCAGATCCTTGATTGACTTTGAACGTCTGTTTGATTTGATGATCAATGAAGCCATCTTTTCCGGTGGAGACCCGACGCTCAGTGACAGTTGGGAACTACCACCCGAAATCTTTGAGGAATTTTGGTATATTATGATTAGGTTTGATCCGAATAGAGCAAATCAGTGGAGAAAATTAAAGGGCCTTCCAGAAGTTCATACTGGACTTTGGTCTACCCCACTTGATGCCTCTTCCAAAATGGGATATTTTTCGCCTTTGAACAGTCATTCAGCAGAAGGTAATGCGCTCTATGAAAGCTTTAAACAGTTACCACAAAGACGAAAACCAGTATACCCGCCTACTCTAGGTAACATGCACACGCTTTACACACAAATACTCTATTAACCTTTTTATTTTTTTCTTTAGAAAACATCGTTAAATCAATGGATTTAAGCTAACATTGCTAAACCCTTCACAGCAAGATATCCCTTTTCATTTGTTATCCAAAGTTCATATCCATCATTGCCTTTTCTATTTTGTAATTTTCTTCCACACAAATTTATTTGATGATTGACATATAAAGGAGCTAAACATTTGTACTCGAATGATCCAATATGTTCTTCCTTTATCAGTTCTTTTCCAAGTAATTCTAATAAAAGTGTACCACTAAGAGGCCCATGTACCAAACATGCTTTACTTTACATATTAGAAAAAAAAAACCATTGGACTTGTATCATTTTACCTGGATGCTTTTCAATTTGTGTTGCATACTGATGATCAAAATGAATTTTATGAGAGTTAAAGGTCAATGCAGAATATCTAAACAGAAGTATAGAACTTGGTACAAGAGACATTGAAAAATCTGGTTTCCTATTCACTACAAGTATACAAAGAATGAACAACACAAAGTAACCCCTTCCTTTTTTTGCTTTACCTCGAATACCCTTTTGAATGATGCTTGGTTTTATTTGCTGTTGGTGATATACCAAACATCTTTGTTCTAGCATGGACCATCCGGTCTGGTTAAATATCTCTTTATTCAACCAAACCTTCACTGATTCTCCTAACCGTCCCTCCCCTACCTCTACTCGATCCAGATAGGTCTCCATCGTCACCTGATCCCCAACCATCAAAGGATTCGTCTTGCTCCATCGGAAGGAAGCGCCGGCCCACATTCGTTGTGAAAAGGGCTTGGGTGGAAAAAATTCACGTTCGTAACCATCCTCTGCCAAATCGTCCTCTTGCGTACGTGGTGGGAAATAAACATGGTGCCATGCTGGAGCTAAGGGTGCCTTTAAATCAAGGAATGGTTTGCTTGGTAGTGTGTTGGCTAACAGGTCAAGCCGTGATCCAGTAATTTTGTCATGAGTTGTGATTTTTATTTTCTTGGTTTCAGTTTCCCAATCTTTAACGAGTTGGTAAGTGCTATATGGAGACCTTGGAAAGGATTGCTTATGTCTTTAAGAATTAAATAGAAATCCTTTAATAATTGAATTGTACCTTTTTCCAGCTTTGTTTAATTATGAACATGCAAACACTTTTATTGTAAAAGAGAAAATAGTCTTTTTTTGTAGTCGGAGATAAATAAAAGCAGTAGATGAAGTATTCATATTACAAGACATCATCCTTTTTTTTTGGTTGATTTATTTTTTTTTTCTTTTTTTTTTTTTCTTTTCTTTTTTCTAAATAGGATTTATGCTTCAATCTTTTTTGCTTCCTTCATTTGTTTACATTGTGCTTTGTGATAAAGTTTATAGTCACCGACTTGACAGTCACGTGAACAATACCAAATACTTCTGCAGGCACCACAGGCCAAGAGGGGAGCATTTGGCTTGTCCTTTGCATGGGCAGCACCACAGTGAGAACATCTGTTAGGGTTAGGGGGGAATGAGTTGAGGACACCAGATTCGATGAGTTGTTGCATTCTTTGGTCAGCTTGCTTCTTTGGTGCATAAGTAGCAATCAATTTTTGAGCTTCTTCCTCTGATTCGTGAGCAACAATCGCGTCACGTTTGATTTCACTTAAACCTGTGTGAGCTCCATAAAGCTCCTTGAATTTAGCCTCTGCTTCCTTTGCCTTAACATAGTAACCGTGTGCCTCTGACTTCTTCTTTTTGTGGTTGAGTAAGACGGAAAGGGCATAAAGAGAGTGAACGGTATCACTGGTATCTGGGTGACCATTTTGAAGATAGAGCTTAAAGTTTTTAATGGCATTTTCTCTTTCGTTTTCCAAAGATAAATAGACTGAACCAAGAACAGAGTAAGCAACAGAGAATTTAGGGTCTCTTTCCAAAGCCTTTTCTAAATCTTTAATACCAAGTCTACATCATCAAGAAATGATGAGCTACAAATCCCTCACTGTATACTTGTCATCTTACCTTGTTTTACCCAATGAGAGTTGACAAGAAGCACGAAGGAAAAAGACGCGTGCAGGAAGGTCAGGATATGTATCAATGGCTAATGTTAAAGTAGTGACACTAAAAAGAAAACATGGTTATGACAACCCTTCTGCAAGTATTAACCTACAACTTACCAATGCTTAAATTGTCTACCAACCAACAAAATCCAAGCAGAGAATAAAAGACTGTCCTTAACGAAGAATCCTTCCTTCTCTTCTTCAGGAATATTCTTTAACAAAACCTTTTCATACTGTTGTCCAAGAATAAGAATACGTTCTGACATGGGGGCAGCTCTTTCATCTAAAAGCCAAGCTTCGACCATCGTTTCAGATGCAGTCTTGATGTCTTCTTCATGCTTTTCCAAAACGTCGTCCTCAAGGGAGCGAGGAATAGTCATACAAAGTTCATAACCCTTGCGAAACATTTCCTTGGCAGTCTTGTAGTTTTTGGCATCAGGGTCAGTACATTCCTCAAGTTTACCACGGGCTTCCAAGAGGTCATAAGAAACAATACGTTGGGAGCCTTCCAAGAAACGGTCTTGGTATTCTTCTTGTTGTTCTTGGACTTGGGTTTCTTCTTGAACGGTAGCAGAGTTAACAGCGACTTCAGTCATATTTGTATGTGTACAGAAAAGAAAAGAGAGAAAAGAGGGGGAAAAAATAAAGGTGGTATTTAATAATAATAATTTATTGCCCAATAAAAAATTGACGTGGCATCTTTATTTAAATTTTTTATTAATAAGGTAACCAAGTTCAATTTATTACAACCGTATTCCCCTTTTTTTCATTGAGCGCATATTTGTTTTTATTTTCTTTATAAACTGTAGCAAGCGACGAGGTAAAGTCGCGCGAGAAATTCTTTGCTTAACATCCAGATATAGCTTAATTGTGGAGTTTTTGAATAAGCTAGCATGAATTGGTTTAAGTAAGCAAGCTGTGTTAGTGTGTCTATCTTTTCATACGCGTTTTTCCTTTACTGTAGGTTCATTTAGGAACCATGAGTATTTCATTTGAAACTGTACTTGGCAAATTTCAAAGGCCGGCTTGGCATGGATAAGGGGTTCAGGGTAAATAAGTAATCGGCTGAGAAAAGTTGTCAGGTTTATCAAATTTACTCTATTGAGTCTTCAAATTTATTCACAGAAGCTGATATATTAATTAATATAGACTTCAGGTCTCAATTGACCACATACAATTTTTATAATCAACTTTAGATGTGCTGTCAATTCATAGATCAATAAAAAATAAACATCAACAATGTGTACTTAAAAGAAGAAGGGCCTTTTTTTTTATGAATTGACTATCCTTTCTTTTTATGAGTGATTTATTCCCATTCAATACTTGTAAAGAATGTACTTGGGGTGCTGTAGATATACAGTGATGACTATAAATGTTTTACTTTTCATAATTTGTTATTAATATTCTTAAATCTGAGGTCTAATTCCTCTGTTGTACTGGATTTATCCAACAGTATGGTTGTGCCTACAAGATCTTTTCATAAAAACACTAGCAAAATTTCTTTTGGGAGTGCCCCGTGAACATTTTCGGATGATTTCATATCACAGCCTCCTTTTTTATTTGGTGGCGGGCTCGACTATACATGGCTATGTTTAGATAATAAGTGGCTTTTTGTCAACCCGACTATGAAGATGATGCCGGTATGACTTTTTCACTTTTCATTGTTCAGCAGGCTGCATCGACTGGTCCTAGTCCATACCGTTTTTTCAAGGCCTGACATGTCTTCATTTTCCTACAATTGACCTTGTTCGTCAAAATTTGTTTAGTAAAAATATATTTGGAAAACTAAGCAGAGTTTGCGTTTCTCTTTCTGATTCCTATTTCAAAATAATAAACAAACAAATAAATAAATATTTTTGTTAATGTTGGTGTTTCAAATAATGAGAAATATGTCATCTATCAACTTTAGATTTACTTGGGATCAGTTCAAAATACGGCATAAACAAAAAAAAAAAAAAAAAAAAAAAAAAAAAAAAAGAAAGAAACTTATTCTTTCCTCTACTGCCTTTCTTTTCATTTTTCATTAACTTTTAATATTTTTTCAAAGGAATTCATACAAGTCTGATCAATGCTCATGAGATATTATTAGAAAGGAGTATATTTGAGCCGAGAACAGATTTTCACTTTGATTGGCACATTTTCTAAGAATTCAATGATTTTAGTGTTAGCAATCTCTTTTTATAACGTCTTATTTTAATATAGACAAGTTGGTGACAAACTAATCGCTTAAGTATGACGCTGGTTTGAATATTTCACTAATCATATTATCATCATCTATTGTCAGTTCAGAAAAGCATTAAAGCAGTTACTCAGAACTTCAAGTCAATTAGGTTTTTTGAGAAACATCTGTCCAAGAAAAAGACATACTGAAAAGTAGTAACACTAAGAGGGAAAGCCAAGTTATATAGATAATTACAAAGAATGATTGTTATATCAGTGACAAATACAATACGAAGATAATGCTTATATCCAAATAGAGAAAGAAAAGAAAAAAAAATACCTGATATTTAGGCCTCACGACAGCTCACCTTGGCAGTACATACGGAAGGACACGTAAAAAAATGAGTATGGAACGCAGCGAGCTCCAAAGGATTGCAAAATAAACAAATAATGCCATCGATGCATACAATGACTTTTTCATTGTGTATATCATAAGAATTTAGACGGTGAATATACCAAAAAGGTAGGATTAGTAACCATCCTATCTAATGAAGGCAAATAATAGTTGATATCAGTGATGTTTTAATGCTGAAGAAATCTTAATAGTACCATTGATCATATTAAAAGAAGGACTAAACAGAACAAGAATCTGCAAGCAATATTCTATATGTGCATGATCGCAAGTTTTTGATTCAAAAATAAAACAACAGCCGATAAGAGCGAGAACTATGCAAGGCACATGAGAAAAAATATCAAAAGGCAATTATTGTCGATAAGTCTATCGTACGCAAGATCAATTTAGTGAGTAAAATAGCTTGAAGATGTGTCAAACTATTCTAAACTTTGAAATTCTCATGAAATCGTTTTCATTTATATTTATGAGAAATACGGACCTCCAATTACCAAAATCAGATACATTGTCTTTCTTCAAAAGCAAATATATGTAGTTATTACTCCAATGCTCTGTAAAAAGGTCATAAGATGAAGCATTATTACAAGTAATCGAAGCAATTAATCGATATTGAGTATTGGATACAATTAACTTGAAAAATCAAAAGGGAGCAATCATTAGATACACTTCTTTTAATAAGACTTTTGGAAACATCAAATGTGTATAAATAAAGTACAGTTTGGAATTAATCTGTCGACCTACAGATTGATCTAGGAAAACCACAAATTGACTCTATGAGTATTGTATTTTGCAGAGTTAGCAAGCTATGATTATGCGTCAATTTGCTTTGTATATGCCAAATTTATTTTGGAAAATATGCTTTTTTTCCCCTTTAAAAACGTGTTTGCCAATATTTTGCAAAATCATCGTATCACTTTAAAGTAATCGAAAAAATAAACAAAAAGTCTATGAGAAAAAACCTGAATATGTAGGAACAAATTCATTGACAATGTTGGTGAAACGAAGACAGAGGATGTGGCAATTATCCGCCCATAGTACAAAAGGTGGTTCCAGCAATGATCCCACCATGGCCACCAAGTCTTCAAAAACTAAACGGAACTTTGAAAGATAGAAAGGAACAATAGGATCAAAAAGTTTTATTTTATTATTATGATTTAAGAATAAAACGCAGCTGGAAAGCCTATAACCACATCCTTTTTCTTCATTTTGTCAACATTGCCATTTGATTTCAAAGTTAAAGCATAATAATGTTAGATTGACAATGTTTTATGTTCAAGAAATACTCATGCTTCGATTCCATCATACTTGGCATATATGAACAGCCAAGGTGCATCGTTTTGAATCCCTATAAGATTGTTTGTTTACAAGGTCTGCCTTGAAGAATAGGAGTTTTGTCAGAAAGAAAGGCTTCTAATCAACATAAGGTCAGAGTGCTTTGTTAAAATGGGGAGGGTTTAAAAAAATGCTAAAGATGATCCTTTTGCTTATGCATTTTAAACAGAACAAATTCAAAATAATCAAAGATTAAAACATTTATTTATTTAAATGAAATATATAATCTACTCTGCACAAGTCCTTAAACGAGCTGATTTTCCCACCAATTGATAACCAATACTTGTATATAGATTTTTGTTAGGATCCTGCTGCCTCACTACAAATAATGTCACAAACGAGTATTCCTTCAAGAATAACTCTGTGCACATAGCTACGCATGCTGACGCATAGCCTTTACCACGTTCTGCGTTAGGTGTATAAACAAATGATATAGAACAGCCGTTTCTTGAAGGCCGTCGCTTCCAGCACATGCTAACAGGTATATCATCTACATACAAGATGTATATGAATCTAGATATCAAAGACTCAAGCACAAACTCCTCTGCAGATGGTAAGCTAGCTGATACACCAATATGCTCCATATTATCATTCCAGAATCCTCGTAACCATTCAGCCAATAACGGAACGTCAGTATCAACTGCTTGTTTTAGCTTCGTCCGTTGTTTGTCTTGTGTGATTTTTAAAGCACGAGGAGGCCATTGGACCTGTTTTATATCGTAGCTCCAGGTTTGATCAACAGTAATGAGCTTTAAATCGGGCGCCAGTGCTGTCAAATTGGTTTTCATACGACCAAATGCGGGTTCAAAGGCATGGACGCATTGGAGTTGCCCGTATGAAGCAGTATTTATATAATCTGTCATAGCCAAGTCAACAGCTGATAGTGCATCGCTGGCAAAGTCGTCTCGTAAGCAAGAACCATAGAGCATTGATCTATCGAGGCAAAACAAGGCAAATACAAATCTATTTTGATCATCCCAAACAGCACTGCAATAGAAATGAACACTGCCACTTTCTCTTTTAGCTTTCTCGGCAGCAATCCATAAAAACACATTCTGGACTTCATGTTCTATTAAATAAGATTCCGTTTCTTTTAAGAATGCATCTGCAGCATCGTATCGTTTTAATGTAAACGTTTTAGGTTTTGTAACCATTTCAGTAAACAAATTTGAAGGTAATAACAGTGGACATTTCTTGTAAATGTACTTTTATAAAAGTTAATTTACAAAAGCTGAGTCATAGTTATAGAGTATGAATAAAACAATTCAAAAATTTAAAGTGAGTTTTGAATTTAATGTATCACAGGTTGCTTTGTGATTATGACTCAGTAAAATTTATGGTATGCATTGTAAAAAACATTATGATTATATACTAACCCAATGACTAATTCAACACAAATCATTTTAACAGTAATACAAGCCAATTATTTCTTCAAATAATAAATGGGATTGTTTCGAAAATATGTCTACAATAGAACCAAATTCCTTTTACGAGTTGTGGCTACACATATACTCGCAGTACTTTACTCTGTGTGACCAGCTGATGATGCTTCCAAAAGATTGATTTAATATACAGGCTGATATTAGTATATGTTTACGAGGTCCTGTTAAATACAATCCTTTAATTACAAAGAAGTCAGCTTTGTGAATCACTAGTCTGCTTGTTTTTCTTTCCAGTTTTCTGTATCTCTCAAATTCTAGCGCTTCATTCACTCCTTATTTACATGTATGTGAATTTGAAGTTTCTGGTTATAGAATGTAGTATTGATATGTGTATGACTAAATGTACTTCATTCAAACTCGCGCTTGTAATCACTATTTTCCAGAATCAATATAATACATATCCATTGTAAAAACTTCCATTCATGGTGTTGCCTGATGAATACTTGGTTTGCTTTGGTAGATTTTTATAATTCTAAATTACATGTGTTATTAGGTAAGAAAAGCACAACTTGATCTATCATGATTCGTCACTAACTACTAGAAAGCATTGGTTGCCTTACTCTTTATTTATTTAAAATACATGCATAAAACCGACTCTGCATTTCAGTAGTAGGCAATAAATTATCTATAAAAACCATTTCAACTTAATTTGTAAGCTGTCAATAATGAACGCCGATAGGCTTCGTTACATCATTGCAACTATTATTCGAAACGGCATTTAGCACACATGAAAATTATTTGAAATAAAATGGGATCTACTTTGTACCAAAGCTTAATTTTTTTGAATACCATGCGATGGTGAAAAACTTATAAAACCTATTTCAGTTTACATGATAAACTAATAATATTACTTTATGTATTGAAGACAAGTACTGACACCATTATCTTTTAAAAAGGATAAAAAAGGAAGGTATGTTAAATACTATAGAACAGGAATTTACATGTTGCCAAAACACATATTTCTATCAATCTGCTTTGCTCAAAGAATCGTTTGTAGAAAAGCAAATCTTTTACTTTAATTATTGACTATTAAAGAACCATACAAAATTATATATAATAAATGCTATATATTAAATGAATACATAAAAGAATTGATCTTTGTATTCACATGGACTAATTTTATTTCATAATCCCCTATATTAGATATCTTTATCCAATTATATTAACCAATATTATTCATAGGCATTAGTTAACATTCATAAAAAGAAAGAAAGAAAGAAAAAGGCAACCATATCAACAGAAGCAGCTGATCTTGGTTTAAAAGCAATCTTTTTAGTAGAACATGAAGAATCTTTTACTTGCTTTATAGGTTCAGTGAGGTACTAATAAACAAAAGGTTCTCCCTTGATATAAGCTTGTGTTAATATCAATTTATAAAATCAACTTTTAGAATAACAGCTATTTATTACAAATGAATATCAAATAAATAGAAGAATGCTCCACTAGCATCGCCAATGAACCTAAAAAAACTATACAGTAGATTCGAAACTAAACAATCAAAGGCAAACAACATGGTAGAAGGGTGTATAAAGTTCATGTCAAGAAATTTTAAATAATAAAAGCGGATCTTTGTTTACCTTATCAAAAATATAAATGCTATTATATAATAAGACTGTAAAAACCACAGGGTTTAAAGACCATCACAAACAAAATAAGAGAAAGACATTAGATGGGAAAATGAATAGATTAGAAGTTGCATGTGGCCAAACCAATTGTTAAATTTGAATAGTATATTGCATTGATGCTGATTGATACACAAACACTTTGTAAAGAAGGAATAAATATATGATTATTACTTTAAAAATTGTTAGAGGACGCCAAAGATTAATTGAATTCTTCATACTTTTCTAAAGAAAAAGTATTTGTGGTATTCTTCTTATCGTTGAACTCATTTTCAAGAAAAAGATTATTAAAGCGTTTTTATCATCATATTTTGCAAAAGAAATAGTTATCTTTTACCAAATATCACAAAATTATCTTACAAAGTCGCTTATCTATGTCTCATGCATAAAAAAAGTATTTTTATAGCACCAGCCCCAAATAGTAACACAAAAAAACTGGATTTGCATATGAAAAAAAATAAACGCAAAAAAGAAGAGTGCCCATTGATTATTCTGTCTGTTTTCTGATTAACAAGTAATCTCATAAAGTAAGGTTGAATGTTTATCAAAAGGTAGCTTAGAGTTGCATCGTTAAAATAGATTTAGAAGACTTTTTTATTTCGTGTTCTGAACAATAGGGGTAGGTTAAAACTTTTCCGTGTGATATTTGTTACACACGGAATTCGGAATAGATCTACTCCTTATTTTTTCAAATAAATTAAAAATAACGTTTACTTTTATAGCAAAAGCAAAGAAAAGAAAAGAAAAAGGATCTTTTAATATAAACTACAACCAAAGTACAAACAAACAGTTTTTTAAATCGAAGGAATGAATTTAATAAAAAAAAAAAGGGAGGCTGTAGGCCTTTCAATCTTACGTATCTTTTATGCAGAAAACGGTTGTACAAAAAAAAGGAAGCAATTACCTTGTCTATTAAGATATAGAGCTCATTTAAAAGTATAGAAAAAACTATTATTTAAATATTTAAATGAGAGGATCTAGTATATAAGAAAGATTAATAGTTATAAGCAAACAAATAACTTTTTTTTTGGTTTTATTTACTCGTTAGTCTAGAATGGCTTTGTCTTTTTATTTACCATCTTTTTATGGATAAATAAATTTTTAAAGTTTTTGGAAATCTAAAAAAAAAGAAAATGCCTCGTCAAAAATGTGAAAAAAAAAGAAAAATGACTCATCAAGAACGGGAAAAATAAAAAATATTTAAAGAATTCTTTTTGTCAAAACTTTTTTCTTTCTTTCTTCATCGAACAATCAATCTTCTCCAAAATTAATGGCCTAAATACTTTGTCTTTTCAAATCTAAGCTTGGCTCTTATGGTCTTTTGTCAAAAACTCCTCTTCTTAAACAAAAACTTTGCTACATTTACACTTCAAACATGTTTCTCTCTCTCTCTCTCTCTTTGGACTCTTAAAATCTGTTATCTACTATTAACTTGGTCTTCAAACAACATTCAAACATATGGTCCACATAATACATCTATTTTCTGCCTCTTTATACGGTCTCAGTTAACATCAAAAGTTGATGTACTCTCTTTTGTTTGACTTTCTATGGTCCTTTTGGTTTCATTTGATACTAAACGCGTCATTCCATTGATTTCGATGGTTAAAAAAGAAATCATATCTTGGCCGCATAAAATGGTAAAATTATTTTTATATAATTATTTTATTAACATTTTTGAGATAGCTTACTCTGCTTTGGTCAAGATTCCTTTGCTGCTCTTTTGGCTAAAAAGTAATGTTCATAATAGAATTATCCTTTGTACTAACTTGTTCTAGTTCAATAGTTATTCTCTTCTGTGTCAATATAAATGGCCCCTTTAAGGCTGCCTATGCACTTGCTTTTATGTCTGCATGAATCGCTTGATAGCAATCCTTTCTTGTAAGTTCTCTTTTGGTAGTCTCTATTTTCTCTGTACTCTCTTCTCTTTCTATCTCTTTATGACCTCTTTGCTATGCTTCTAAAATCTGTGGCAGGATGGGACGATGATCTGCTGGAACTTGTAAGCTCTAAGGAGGAATGCGAACTCAAGTAAAAGTAATACCCGCTCTGTTCATCCTAGTGCTAGACGGATGATGTCTTGACATCTGAAGCTACAACGAGCGAAGTAACAGACCTGGTCACGCTTTGCTTGGGAGAGGGTGATCCCTAGAAATAGGGTATATCTTTCGCAGAACATTCCAGACATAGACTTAGAACCTGACAGTGAACGGAACGCCCTTCGGGGTACCACTCATATCCTATAGACTTGAAAGGTGTTTATAAGAGTAATTCGAGGGTGATTCTTTATTTTTAAAAAAAAATACTATCTAAAAAAAAAAAGCAAAACTATACTTTCGAAAGAGACTATTTACAAAAAGGTTGCTGCTCATCCATGGTTTATTATTTATGAAATTTTTAATATCAATAAATTTTCGTTTTTATCTGTTGTCGACTTCCATTTAATTTTCCACATAATTATTTATCCTTAAAAACAATAATTTTAATGAAAGCAAACATTCCAATAGTATTTTCAAAATGCTATTATCATACAGATGTAATAAGCAAAAGAAATTATCCTTTCTTGTATCATAATTCCAATAACAAGTGATTACTATGGTAACTGCTTGATGTTGCTTAATAGTTGTTAGATAGTGATAGCTGTAGATCGTACAAAATGCTCATGTATGAAATTGGATGCTTTCAGATATCGTAGATTGTGCAAGCAAACAAAAAGGGAAAAGTCTACATGAAACTATGAGATGTTGAGCTTTTAAATTTGGTAATACCTTAGAGAACTAATAATGGTAAAAAAGGATCATTAATGATGTTTATCAAGTATTATATAAGTAAGGATGTTCTAAATCAAAAACGAGGAAATCGGACTGCTTTAATCCTGCCTCTGACACACACCATCTTTTCGAAGTAAGTAAGTCAATTTGCAATCAAATTTGAAATATTTAAATATTATTATATTATGCGATGTAGACGCAGCTTAAGCCAGCCACCCCATTTTACAAGTTATAACAATAAAATCCTACTGTTACTCTTTGCTTGAAAAAGTAAAAGAAGGTAGTGTGCGTTTGTTTCTGCTTCATTGAGATTTAAGTAATTAACAAATGGGAAGCACTCAAGTGTCTGAGACGAGTTTAGTGACCTTTGTACAATCACACTAAATATGTTTTCGGACAAAATATTGAAATAAAATTTTGAAAAAATATGGCATGTAAGTTCAAGACCAATTAATACATGTGAATGTAAGCTTGGGTTTTCAAGTCTTGAGGAAAGAAAGATTCACATATTTATTTAAAAATACATTCATAAAATGGTTCTCAGTATTCTGTTGTGCCGCCTTTAGCTTTGATAACTGCTTCACATCGTCTTTTCATGCTTCGCACTAACCTTTCAGCAAGCTCATCATCCAGCCTTGCCCATCCTTCTTGTAGTGCCTCCTTCAATTGCTCCAATTTTTTGCTGGCAACCTTTCCCTCTCAATTTGCCTTTCAAGAGCATTCCATACATGCTCAATGGGATTCAAATCAGGGCTTTGAGCAATCCAGTACTCAAAACCCCTAATTTGGTAGATTTTCTTCCACTATTGAGCATAACCACCTGTATGACAAGAAGCACCATCCTCTCGGAAGACAAAATCCCTCTCCTGATGTACCGAAAAATTTGTAAACCAGGGATGAAACCTATTGGCCAAAATATTGATGTATGTTTCTTGGTCTACAGAATCGGTATCAATAATTTGTAAAGATCCAAAGCCTCCTTCCCAAAAACATTTCCAAACCATAGCACCGTCACTACCCCATTTGACTGTAGATGCTATATTTCTTTCGTCATAACGCTCTCCTTCCTTCCTGAGTACTCTTTTACCGCGTTTACTGCCTTCCATACAAAGGCGTGATTCATCAGACTAAACTACGTTTCTCCATTGGTCTTTAGCCCAATTGATGCGTTCCTTCTCCCATCGTAGCCTACTTTTGCGGTGTCTTGCATTCAACCTAGGCTTGTGAACTGCTCTGTACAATTTGAAGGTAAGTCGATTGGCATACGATCAAAGAGTTTCTAACAAACAAAGACATCTAGCTTTGCTAAATGCATATTTATTTCTTTATAAAAGGCAAAAGCATCCTCTCCAGGCACTTCTCAGTTCTTTCGACTATTTTCAATGGACGACCTGTATACTTGTGAGGCAAAGGACTGCCATAGTCATCAATCCTGGCTTAAATATTTTGTACAGTGAACCTGTTCAATCCAACAGATTCTGCAATCTCTCCTATCGTGTGATGTATTCTAAGGAGATAAAAAATACCACACACTTTTACTTTCTTTTGTTTCATTTTCAGATATAATTAAAGGTTGTGTCATGTGCAGTTTATGAAGATTCGAGCCAACATGTTTTTTTTTAATGAGTTGATGGATGTGAAAAAGACGAATTTACTTTGTTTTGAAGTTCGATAAATTTCTTTGTCCGAAAATTAATTTGGTGTCATTGTGTATGAAAAATAAAGCGTGTCTCTGAGAGCATTTACCACATTTTCAGTCTTTGCTTCGGCAACACTTTGAATGATCACAAAAAAGTTTGAATGCAGTAATAAAATCCTTGATTGGTCAGATAGAAATTGTGAATTTTAAACACAAATCACTGTACACATATCTATGCTCTTCATAGCGGCTTATCGATTAACAAATAAGGAAATCAAGTCTTTATTTTCTTTACCTTGTTTGTCCCTGAATTTTCTTTTCTTTTTTTCTAAACCTTCATTTCCACTCATTACAAAAAAAGGAGTAAATAAAAAAAAGTCTCTTTTTTTTTTTCTGTATATTCTTTCATTCTCCATGTCGACTAAAACAACATTGAAAATAAACCAACTTATTCAAGTAAATACCGAAAAGCTTTCAATATTTATATATATTAATACTTTTATTAGGAAAGACAGTTTTATTGGTGGTTAGGGCATGTTTGTGTTGTGTTGAATGGATTAATATACTTTAGTTCTGTATTATCATTCTACTTGAATCCAATTTATTACAAAAGAGCCTATATTGGCGTGCTTTTATCTTATGCTATTGTTATATATAATTCAATCGAAGTAAATGCTATTATTTTGTTTATGTGTTTTACTCATCTTTTTCTAGGCTCAAAAGAGCATTGGTATAAATCTATTGTGTGATGAAAACGTTCATTATTTTGTTGTTGCTTTCTATTGGTTTTCTATTCCTCCTATTACAGGTAAAATACGAAATTACACATTTTAACTATGATTAACATTTGGTAGTGACATTGATACCATTTTTCATATTTTCACTATTTCATACAACAAGCTACATAGCAACTGATATCATTCCATTATTTATACCCAAAATAGAAAAAGGTTCACTTATTGAGAAGCTGAACAATCAAATAAAGTACGTGACAGAAAACTTTCATACAACGGCCATGCAATTTGTAGCCTATATCGAAGTCACCATCATTCCTTGCAGACTCATCATTGGTATTATTTTGTAAGTGATAAATCGATGGACTCAAGACAAAATGTTAATTATGTGTATAGGTTTCATACCTCAGTACTCTCTATCGTTGTGTTTGTTCATTTCTTACGCTTAAGATATTATCTTTGTCGCTATTCAAAAGATGCTGTTCAGAATGTTACTCACTATCTTGATCAATGGTTGCTTTCATCATCATCCAATCACAATACAACATGGGCTATTATTTCAAATCTTTACATCAACTTGAAGCGAATTATGGCTCGTTATGGCAGTTCTCACATTAAATAAATAAAAATCTTGAGTCCCCGCACAAATTCTTTTTTTTTTTGAAAGCACTCGAAAATGTTCATTTTACAATCATTATCTAAAGGAGCCCGTCGTGGTGTTATTCAAAGATGTTATTCGACTAGTTCAAGCAAAGACACGTTTTATTATCGTTATGGAACTCCACTTGTGAAGTGTGTTGTTTTAGCTTCAACAACAAATATTGCCTGGCAATTACTTTGGCAACATTATGAATTTCAAGAATATAGACTCGAATCAAGCAAGACAATACAAACACTTGAAAACAGAATAAAAGAATTGGAACAACATCGTAGTTCTTAAAAATTTTATACACACTTATTCTTCAATATTTCTTTCAAGCATTTTTTGAAAAGACTTGACGGGCAAAAGTATAAGCAAGAACAGCCTTTTTTTTTTAGTTATGGTATGTAGTTGCATCAGCAAAAGCTATAATCTGAAGCTCAAGTCTGTATGTTTAAGAGAAACTAGTTTGACAAAACAAACTTGGGTGTAGCTTGATAATGTGAATTTTGTGATAATAAAAGAGCTAGCATGCTTGATAGGAGATTATTCCTTGTGAGATCCATGTACATAATACGAGCAGCATGAGAAGCAGATGAATAATGGTACTATCTACAGATATTATTCTTTAGCTGGAAGGATTTAAAAAAGAATTGAACGAGTAATGCTTGATAATAGCTAAAATAAATTAGAGTTCATCGTTTTCACAGGATATAAAGTTTATAAGCCACATACAACAATATTACATAATTGAGCTTGCACAGTTTATATATTGTTGTTAGTAAAGGTATGTAAGGGAATTGATAAATTAAAAACATGCATCGAAATGTGACTGCTGCAATAGATGATTGTTGAAGAAATCCCTAAACACTGCTCCTTTGAAAAATCTTTGGGACACCATAGTTTTTTGTCCGGCAGGTTCAATAAACTCCGGGCACCAGGGACATCGTATTTTTTCATTGGGACAACATATAAGCTATTACTTCTTTTTTTATCTACATACGTTCATTTCGCTTCTGATCAACTTGACAACAGAGGGGAGCCAGGACTAATATATAATTTCTAAAATATTTAGGGGGAAAGAGCCAGGTCATTATTTATCTGAGAGTTATCGGCATATTATATGTGTTAACAAGTAGGCTTTGAATAAAAAAAGATACTCGCCTCTACTTGTCTTTTGAAAAGTGTCTAATAATGTTTTTGAAATGATCCCCAAATTTGTTTACACAACTCTTTTCAAAGCTTGCAATGATCTTTAAATAAAACCTAAAATTGTCTGATAAGATTTTTCAATCGTCTCGAATATGGTTAAAAGCAGATGTCTTTCTGTTTAATAAAACATCTGTCTTTTTCTGGTATTTTCTGAGTTCATAAAATAAGCTTTTAAATTACAAAAAAAAAAAAAAAAAAAAAAAAAAAAGATAAAAATCTCAAAGCCGCCTCTTTTCTTATTTTTGACTTCCCCCCTCCTATTTTCTATATATTAAACAAGAGAGTGTGTGTGATGGGAAATACTAATTCAACTTCATCTGTCTACTCAGCTCCTAATGGACATCATTCTATTCGATCCTTTCGTACCAAGAAAAAATTGAGAAGTTTTGGATCAAGTCTAACACTAGATAAACTTGAACTACCTTCTCAAAAAGCCAATGCTTGGAAAAAACAATTTGGAGAAAAGATATTAGATATTAGTAAACCAACAAAGTTTGAACATGGTATTCATGTTGAATATGACGATGGTAGTGGAAAGTTTATGGTAAAATAAAACAATTATATAAAAAGAAGGGGTAATAACTTGAATATTAGGGACTACCTGATGTTTGGCAAGAAAGTTTTCCTAGTAGCGATGTATTAGATACAACTTTTATTCATCCAAGTCTTGTACCTCAATGTAAATTATATATAAAGTGTTCAGCTAGCAAATACTTATCTATAAAGTAGCATCGCATGATCCTTGTATAGGACAACCTTATAATGTAAAACATCACATTCACGTCGAATTAGATCCAAACGGTATGGGGTTTAAGGGTCTGCCGAAAGCATGGAGTGAGACTCTTTCAAAGCGTGCAGATGATGCTTGCTCTGACTTGGATGGATCGACAATGACAAGCTCAAGAAAATCTTCTGTGAAACAACATGACATGGACGATATCGCAGATAATCCAATGACAAACCCAGACTCCATCTATACTGATTTTGCGCTTATTGCTGAAGGAGAATCTGGTCCAATGTTTGTCGCAAAACATGTGGCAACAGATCGAACTGTAAATATCAATATGTACATATCTATCCCTTATTAACCTAGGTTGTGGTGTAGGTAGCGATTAAGAAAATTTCAAAAAGCGCTTCACTCAAGTTGGGCAAAATAAGAAATGAGTTGATCACAATGAAAATGAGTAGGCATCCCAATGTGGTTGAATTCATCACAAGCTATGTCACAAAAGATGAAATTTGGGTAAGCATTATAAATAACATTTGGATGTACGTGCTTATGTGGGAGTGTATAGGTTGTTATGGAATACATGGATGTTGCACTATCAGATATACTTTCAATAGAAATCGACAGTGATGGAAATCAAATAAGATTAGAAGAATGCGTTATTGCTCGAATTACAAGAGATATTTTAAGAGCCTTGACGCGTATTCATAAATTGAATCGCATTCATCGTGACATTCGAAGCGATAATATCTTGTTGAACAGCAGAGGAGAGGTCAAGCTAAGTAAGCACATTGCGTAGGTAAAAGGAAAAAGTAAAATTAACGCTAGAGTAGCTGATTTTGGTCAATGTGCTCAATTGACAAAGCTACAACCGAAAAGAAATTCAATTGTTGGAACACCTTATTGGATGGCACCAGAGCTTATCAAAGGACAATATTATGATGATAAAGTAGATATATGGAGCTTAGGTATTCTTCTTGTTGAAATGGCACAAAATAATCCGCCTTATGTTGAACTTCCACCACTCAAGGTGAGCATAATACAGATACTGGCCAATGTTTAGTAATCATCCGTAGGCACTTTATTTAATTGCATCGAATGGAATACCTCCACTTCAAGAACCTGAGCGTTGGTCAGATGAGTTTAAAGATTTCTTACAGCTATGTATTACATTGGATCCAGCACAAAGACCTGATGCTAATACACTCTTAAGAGTAAGCTTTCATCATTATCACTTTATACAAAAAAATAACGATAATAACAATAGCATCCATTTATTCTTTCATTTGCTGGAACAACCGAAGATATGGTTCAATTAATCGAAAAAGCAAAAATGATTGAACAGACACTTTTAGTCTAATCTATTTATTTACACACACTTATATATAATAACTAATAACAATAATAATGTATGTTATATACCCTCTTATACAAAATCATAAAGATATTTGTCTACTTCAAATCGAACATTCTTTGCTATTGATCGTATAAATTCAAAGTTTACGTTACATTTATATTTCACTCCATCCAACTTATCCATCGCTGTTGTTCTCACTAACAATCGAAGCGTTGTCAAACTTGTAATCTACTATAGTTGTTAGCGAATCATTAGCATAAGCGTCTATTTATCTATGTACCTGAAGCTGTATGTCAATTGTATCCTCAAGTGGTTCATCTAGAATGCTATAAAAAATAGCCAACATACGTTCTACAGGAAATGCCTTGGGTCCCAATAGCTGTTGTCGCATCTTGCCGCCCGACTTATCTACCGCACTCTTTCGCGTTCCACCGCCTCTCTTTTTCTTTCTCTCCTCTGCTGATTTTGCAAAATAACGCACATCAAATCGTGGTGGATTATAAGAAGCCAAATAGGACGCAATCAATAAAAATTTGGTATAATAGGGCAACTCAAATTCAGCTTTTCCTGCCTTGTTCCTTGTTGCCGTCGCTTCATGCGTTTCCTGTGACCATTCGCTACTCGAGATCTCGCGCAAGTACAGTTTTTCTGTGGCCTCGGCAAAGTAGGGTTGTGCCAGCTTGACCAATTTGTTTGTCTCGGTTGGTTGAGCAATACCTTCTTTAAGCGGCTTAATGTAAACTGGAAATAAAAGTGCTGCAAAGTATCGAAGCTCATTCAGATCTTTACAATTATGACAAAAGATGGAATAAATGATTTCTGTAAATCCTGAATAAAACTCGCTCGTCAATTCGACCTGTTCGTTGTCGTCTGTTTGAATCACGGAAGGTTTAAAATCAAATTGTAATATCTTGAGTGTATCTTCTTTAGAATATTCTGAAAATTTGATAAGTAAAGGTTCAACTGCTCCTCCTTTAACTCTAAACTTTTCGAATGGAATATTGGATATTAAAATAACACAAATATCTCTTTCCGTCTAACAATAATTGTTAATAAAAAGTAGGCACTTTTTTTTTTTACTTACTAGTTCGGATAATCGAAGTAAAGAAGATAATATGTTATTTGGTATGTCTCTCAAACGTTCTCCTCTATCCAACATCTACCATTTTTTATTAACGTCAATGCTAAGCTATATAAAATCTCCTTTACCAAAAAAGCAGGTTGCTTATCTCCTATTCCACTTTCACGTATGGCTCTTATGAATTGTTGCACTGTGTCTATTCTTTGATATGAGGTATAGCTGTTGTTATAATTAGGTTCATGTCCGCAAAATCCATCGATCGCGTGTTGAAATAAAAGACGCGGTGTAAAACTCTCTACGCAATTCACAAATGAGACCGAGCTTCCTTGGCGATCGTCCAATATTCTTTTCAAGACGGCTGTTTTTCCTGTAGATGGTGGACCATAAATAAAGATACTTTGTGGTTTTGACGACTATAGAGAATAATAAAAGAATTTAATTTTTGTTGATTGCACAACTCGAATTTATTACGCATTCAAACAATTGGCTTAAAAAGTGAATTTGTTCACTTCTTCCAGGAAAACTTTCGCAAAGCAGACACATTTCTAAAAGAAATAGAAAATCATTTTGATGTGCGTTTTTTTAGACTTGACCGGAATAAAACAAGTCACACCGGAGAGACAAAGGGAGAGGAGCCTTAAACACGCAAAGCATGTTTTGATATTCCCCTCTCCCTCTCTATTAATAAGGTAAAAATGCAAACCAACAGCCAAAATCCATCCATCCTTATCTGTTTGATATAGTTTTTACTATGCAAATCTTTGTAAAGACTTTGACTGGAAAGACCATCACCTTGGAGGTCGAGAGGTAATATATAAACAGAGGGATGAGATGACCACATGTAAATAATACAATTCTTCTAACAGTTCCGACACCATTGACAATGTCAAGCAAAAGATTCAAGACAAGGAAGGTAATGCACGCACAATAGAAGAGAAGGAGCAGTGATAATTGACTTTTGGTAGGTATTCCTCCTGACCAACAACGTCTTATCTTTGCTGGTAAGCAATTGGAAGATGGTCGTACTTTGAGCGATTACAACATTCAAAAGGAATCCACTCTTCACTTGGTTCTCCGTCTTCGTGGTGGTATCATCGAACCCTCTCTTAAGGCTTTGGCCTCCAAGTACAACTGTGAAAAGATGATTTGCCGCAAGTGTTATGCTCGTCTTCCTCCCCGTGCCACCAACTGCCGTAAGAGAAAGTGTGGCCACACCAACCAACTTCGTCCCAAGAAGAAGCTCAAATAAACTATCCGTTGTATGTTTGTGTCCTTTCGAGCAAAACAACAATTTTTATATATTAAAATCTATTTCTGATTTATTTGTATGAATGTGTGTGGGAGAGTGTATGCAGATAGAAAAGAGAAAACGAATCTTCATCCTTTTTCTTTGTTTTTTTATTGTGATTTGTTTACAAGTCATCATCTTCTTCGGGAAGAGGTTGAGCAGCAGCTTCTGCCATTTCATTATTGTATTGTGCCATCAAGTTTGCATCAATTTGAACTTCAGGAGGAGCTAAGGCAGGGGCAGCAACAAAATCTAATTGGGGGTTACCAGCCAACTTACGAGCTAACCACAAGAAGGGCTTTTCAAAGTTGTAGTTGGATTTAGCAGAGATATCATAGTACTGCAAGTTCTTCTTTCGGTGGAAAGTGATAGTCTTGGCCTTGACTTTACGTTCCTATCAATCGATTGAATACAACTGCTTATTTATCTGTACGACGCCATCATCAATTTACCTTAATATCAACCTTGTTACCGCAAAGAACAATAGGAATGTTTTCACAAACACGAACTAAATCACGGTGCCAGTTGGGAACATTCTTGTAAGTAATTCTAGAAGTGACATCAAACATGATAATAGCACATTGACCACCAATGCTACAAGATGATGAATATAAGCATTATAATATATTCATTTATACTCACTAGTAACCATCACGAAGACCACCAAACTTTTCTTGACCGGCAGTATCCCAAGTGTTGAAAACAATCATACCAACGTTGGTATGGAATTGAAGAGGGTGAACTTCAACACCAAGAGTGGCTAATGAATAGTGATTAATATCCCATTTACAACTCTTCATCTTTCTCTTTACCAACATATCTCTTTTCGAATTCACCAGTCAAGTGACGC
The DNA here is from genome assembly GCF_000149305.1 of Rhizopus delemar RA 99-880. Classification (NCBI taxonomy): domain Eukaryota; kingdom Fungi; phylum Mucoromycota; class Mucoromycetes; order Mucorales; family Rhizopodaceae; genus Rhizopus; species Rhizopus delemar. The sequence goes on from NW_027137842.1 coordinate 659,855, forward strand.
TTAACAAAAGTGGTTTTACCGGTACCACCATCGCCAACTACAAGATGAAGAATTAATTTCTAGTCTGCACATTTATTGTTACTGATTTACCGAGGACAAGCTTGAATGTAGGTTCGCTTTGGGGTTGTTCAGCCATCTACGCATCATATAAGTATCCAACTCACGTACATCCATCTACTCTACTTACCTCTAAAGATTAAAGAATAAGAAAAAAAGAGAGGAGGATGAAGGGAGGGGGGGGGGGTTGTGTATGGCATATGCATGTGCTTTGCTTGCGTGTGTCTATGTGTGCGAGTGTTCATATGTAGTGAGACGATGCTGAGTAACAATGTTCTGGGCCGGCACTACAGCTGAGAGTTAATTTGTGCTACGATGCATGTCATTGACCTGAAAAAAATGTCTGCATCCTTACTCCCTGTCTTTCTTACAGTTTGGCTCATAGCCCTTTTTCTTGATCCCTCCATTGAAGTAGCAAGTTTCTTTAGATTTGGGTATATCATCATTGAATGATTTGTAGTTTGGTATTTCCACAAACTAGTGTTCCATGAGATTACCAAATTTGGTAATAAAACAGGTTAGTGAACCTTAAAGAACAAAAAGAAACAGAGCAAGATGTTTTCAAAAAGTATACAAACAAGCAATACATGAGTGAGTTTATTTATATTTTTGTATTGTGTATTTTTTCACAAATAAGGGCAGTCTAATTCACGTTAGAATACATAAAAGTAAACAATGACAGTGTTTACCTCATCTACAAGTTGTTTTGAAGTCATCAACATATTTACATTGTCATAATTTAACGGTAAGTGAATTCTTTTACGTCTTGATCTTGTTCTTCTAGTTCTATTATCTAAAATACTACTTTTTGATTCATCCAGCATCAACCGAATATAGGGTATATACTCCATCATGATCACATCCTTTCTAGGTTGATATATCATTCTTAATGGCAACAATCTCTCAATTGCCTCTCTATCCTCTTCATAGGCTAGCGACCTGGCACGATCAAGGTTTTGCCATGTGTTTGTGTAAGTCGATTGGCATAGAGCGCTAGAATACATTCGGATATCATTGGATATTATATCTGTTGCTTCTTCTGTCAAAAGATTTGTATATCCAACAACAGCATCCGCTGTGGATATCTGGACCTATTCAGTTACAATTATTCAAATCACAGATAATTTAGTAAGGAGAGTTTACCAGTAGTCTGTGATCCTTTGGTTCCAACCAAGCATCCATAAAAGCTTCATTTTCTAGATTATCAAGTATATTTTCTAAGCTATCTTGATCCTTCATTTCTGAATCTTCTTCGTGACGTATTGCAGATTGATAACAGCGTGTCAATCGATCGCTGTCTACCGCGGTCTTTGAGAAAACATCATAGGGAGGATTGCAATTGCCAAGATAGGTTTGAAAAGGATGCGGTACACCACGATACAATTCTAACAAGTGTAAGAGTTGTCGTATATCACAGCCAATCAAAGAAATAAGTCCTATTAAATCTGCTGGATCTACTTGATACCCTTCTGCATAGCATACTAGGCATAAGTAAGGCAACAATTCGTCCATGGTCGGTGGCTGAATATCAAGGACGGTTTGAAGGTATAAGCTTTCGAAAGGCACTTGATCAGGATCTAATCTACCAAATTAGCGCCCTCCTCACATGTATGTATGTCTTTTTACCGTTGCAAGTCATAATGATGGGCCTTTTACTATTTTGAGAAAGTTCAATTACAGACGTCCAAAATCCTTTGTCTTCTTCGAACAATAGATCCACTTCTTCCAGTAGAATTAAGCTCTGCTTAGGCCCCTGCTGCTGCTCTGTGGCTGTTGTCGTTGGCTGCTTTTTGCGTACGAAATGGCTCAGCAAGAGACCACCGTTCGTCTTTTTCTCTTGTGGTATAGTATGATTCATCCCCTTGGAGGACAGAAACGGGTTCAGTTTCCTCTTCTTTTTCTTTTTATTATTCTCATCTTCTTCCATCGTCTTTTTAATTTCTAATTTATTATGAAAAGTAACAAGATGACTCTTTGTCATTTCGCCCAAGGCTGAAACAATATCCTTTCCAGACCGTTTACTACCTGCGTTGACTTCAAACACTTCATATCCCTCTTGTTCTGCTGCTGTATACACCAATGCAGTCTTGCCCACGCCATAATCACCTACGATCAAGACCACATTCGACCTCACCCCCTTTTCTTCCTCTTCTTGCTGTTGTTTAATGGCCTTTTTTCTAGCTGCTGCAGGAGAGATCATGAAATCGTCATCATCGTCTTCTACTCTCTTTGCTCGTTTACTCATCAAACGATCAAAAGCGCTCTCCTCGTTTTCTTCTTCCATAAAGTCCAAAGACGTGTTCTTTTTCTTGCTCTCCTCCTTCTCACAAGGTGCTGCTGTAGGTTTGATCTTCATTTGATGCAGCCAGTTTTTAAGGTAGACATGGTTATGTTTAGGGCCCAACAGTCCATCGACCGTCCTCGGTCTGTATTTTTCTATCCAACTCTGTCTATTTTCATCTTTGGGTTGAGGCCCCATAATCCTTCGAAGCAGTCGCACACAGGAAGGAAACGTATGCCAATCAGGAAACTGGCCATCAAGCCATTCTTTCACTGCCTTCTCACCCTGAATCTTTTTTTTCTTGTCGGTCCTTTTTGGCATACGATGGGTCACTGAGGGAAGTCGGTTGAAGTCCAACCAAGGGTGATGCTGATGCACAATGTGTTGAATATGATTTGCATTTTCTGTTCGATACAGAGGTGTCAGTGGTACTTGAGAGCACATTCGACGGATAGGGAAATGCCCTTGTTTGTAAATGGATCGATCCAATCTAGAAAATTCATGATCATATTGCTCTTTTTGACATGCTGGCTTTTTGATGCGACCATAAAAGTTGAATTCGGTCTTTTCTGTCGGCAGTGAAGGTACGAATTCTCGAAGGATGGCGGTCGAGCTTTCGGCCTTCAGAGGCTCCTCTGAAAGTAGCTTGGGATAGGTGGTTGGTGGTTGCTTGGTGAAGACAAAGGGTTTGCTGGATTTCTTGTGTTTATGGCTGGGTTCAGATGGACCAATAAGTCCAGGTTGTGGAATGATGGTCCGAAGTTCTGTTATATTGGTCTCTTGCTGTTCTTGCTGATTTGTGCTTTGCTGAGGGTCATTCAGTTGCTGATCATTGTCTTGCTGCTGTTGATCGATGTCTTGATGAGGCGTTGGTTGCTGTATAAGGATCTCTTCTTGATTGACTTGTTTGGGTATTTTAGCATAAGGAAGAGTAGATTGCTTAGTTCTTTTTGAAGGCTCTTGTGAAATAGGTTTTACTGGCCTTCTCGGTTTAAAGAAAGGATGAACCGATTTATCCGAATGGCTCATTAGAGTTCAACACAAAAAAAAAAAAAGAGTAACGCGTCAGAAGAAAAAAATATTCAATTTAACAAGCGCTATTTTACGCGTTAAATATAATTATGCATTCTTTTTATATATGGAAATCTAATGGGGTATCATTGTTTGTTTATCATCTCTACTTTTATATGTGAGATAGCTATGAAGTATTCGTCTATACAATTACCTTTCTTCTATTTCATCGTCCTCTTCTTCTAATGGATAATTGGACAATACCCGACCCAATATTTTATATTCAAATTCAATACATTTTTCTCCTTGCTTGATCATATCATTTGTCACCCGATGTAGTCTTTGAAATAACTCATCATTCTTCCAATCATCGTCGTCGTCATCGTCCTATATAAATAGTAAGCTTTTTGCTCATTTTACACACTAGCCAACTTGCATTATTTGCTTGTTCTTGTTTTATTGCATATTGTTGTTGTACATGTGCAAGCATGGGATCCACTTCCTGATATTGTGCTCCATTCGATTGCTTCTTCAATTGCAATATTTGTTGTGCTTGCTTTTTCACTGTTTCTTCCAACATGGCATTAACTACAAGTAATGACTTCAATGATAGTTCCAAATCTTCTATCTTTTGAAATACGTCAATTTAATTAGACAACAAGGGCATCTTTATTACTTTTCTATTCGTTCGTGCTTCATTCACTTCAGGTTCCTCTTCTTCTTCATCTTCTTCTTCTTCACTGTCCGACAGATCCTCCTCCTCTTCCTCTTCCTCTTCCTCCTCCTCTTCCTCTTCTTCCTCTTCCTCTTCTTCGCTATCATCCACTTGCTGTTCTTGTTCTTTTTGTCTTGAAATAAGCAGCTTTTCATGCTGCTCTTTATTAAATATTGTATACTTGTTGTTACCATGGTTACTACCCACTTCACTCAATGATATATGATGGCCGTTATTGTTTGGTGTGCTAATAGGTCCCAAGACAGAACGTGATAAACGAGGTCTTATACTGTTCTCTGGCACATTATTCAGTGGTTTGATAACTTTCGGTAGCCCGTTGCTTGGTTTGTATATTTCAATCGATGGCCGATGACTAAGTTGTTGTTTTTTAGGTGAATAAACACTAAATCCAGATTTCTCCACAATGTTGGTGGCCACCTTAGGTTTTCGAATAGTAGATGATGCTGTACTAGAACTTGAAAGAACAGAAGAAGGACCTCGTTTATATGTTGTTGCGGTAGTAGGTCGAATAATATTAGTTGCCTTGGGTTGACTAGGTTCTCTTGTGGTTTTCATGAATTCGTACAAGAAGAAAAAAAAAAAAGGAGAAGGGACTTTTTTTTTTTTTTCATTAATTAATTTGGGTCACCCTTTTTCTTTAGGGTATTCGAACATGCTTTTTTTTAAGGAAAAATGATATGATTTATAAGCTTTAAGATTTTTTTTTCTTTCTTTCTTTAGTGTAGAATGATTGTTTTCTATAACTTTACAAAAATCAATAACCAAGTTTTTTTTTTGTGGGGGAAAATAAGCTTCTTTCTACCTTGAATATTTATCTTTTAAAGCAAGTGATCATATTATGCTCTTTATAGTTATTTATCATCTTTAAGAAAAAAGGGGCTCCTTATCATCTTTTTCGTAAAAGTGGTTGAACAAATAGCTGAACTTGTAATAGGATTGAAATCGTTGATAAAGAAAAAAATAAAGTAGAATAAAAAACAATGCACTTTTCAATCATTTATTTGTTCACAAGAAATAAACCCCCAACAACTTTTTTTTTTGGAGAAAACAAACAAAAATTTAATACTACATAAAATACACATGTTTATTGACATATTGCGTATGCTGTTGATTCAATTATTCTTGATGCCAATATATGCAAGCACATGCGTAATGTATTTCAATCAAGGGTATCTTATTTTTATTAACAAGACATTCAAGTCTGAAAGACAAACAGAAAGAACAGGCTGTGATGAAAGGATTTGTTATTAAATTTGCTTCTTTGCATCTCCTTTATATTCATAGGAATCATAAAATGTTGAGTACTTTATTATTCTATCCTCGAATGGGCACAACAGACTGTCTACTTGCAAAGAAAGAGAGACAAGGCTATAGATGTTTGTGTAGTACTTGTGCACAGTCAACTGATCTAGGTTGATTCTACATGAACTCATTCATATTTAACAGATGTACATCACACTGACAATGGGAATACTCATAACCTTGACATAACTTAGTAAATGAGTCAAAAATCAGTCTCTCAAACAAGAGCTACCATCCTGATAACCTTCACTTGTTGCTCTGAAAGAGGGGGATGTATCTTTTCTATTCGAACTTTACTTGTATTTGAATGTGTATCGTGCATTTAATCCCAATCACAACAACACAAATAGTCAAAGGGGCCTTTCTAATGGTATATTGCTTGTTCACCTTTTGGATATTTTTGGTAATCATAAAAAAAATGAAATGAAAGCAAATCGGGCTCTGCATTCTTTTGATTTGTTTGTCAAAAAAAAAAAGAAAATAGATTGAATGATTCCTTGTCGTTTGTATTGTAATAGTCTAAGCATAGGTGAGAAATGGAATCATTTTTCGCAAGGAAATTGAATGATACAATTGAGTATTTGTACACAGACACAATGAGATAAAACATCCAACTGTGTACCAGTAAAAGTCTTTTTGGATGCACGTAAGAAAAGAAGTAGTCTAGAAAAATAAAAAAAAGTCAAAGATGGCACAAAGATTGACTTGTTCAATGCATGGCGTATTTAGCATTGAGAGAACGCTAGCAAGCGTATTGAAATGATCAAATGTTGCTGCCTATGCACGGACTATGAAAAAAAAGGGGGGTGGGACTTTTGACGTATCACAATTTTCTTTATTCTCACATGCATACTATTTTCAGAAAGTAATGTCGCACTTTTGCCACTTTTTATAATACAACGACTATATAAAAACAACAGATCAGCGTGACATTTACTCTTAAAAAACATGTACAATCACCGCAATACCAGGATCGTTACTAGATTTTCAGTAGACTTTGGAAATGTTTCAAGATTATGAGAACGATATTTTATTTATTGGTGCTGATTAATTTGTATTTTCAAACTAATTCTTGAGCATTTAATCCAAGCTAGAGAGAACCAAGGCCATTCAAGAGCTCGGACCGTTCTGTTTCTACTCAAAAAAATGCCTCTAGCACAATGTCTAATTCGCGGTTATCCATCATCTATCAATATTCTTCACTCCTCAAACGTCTTTTTATATCCAATCCATACATAAAAAATTAGTTTTCTTTGACCCCTTTGTTATTGAAGCAGTGTGCCGATTGAGATCACTACATCTTGGCTTATTTTCACCCTCGATAACCCTCTAATCTACTTCTCGTAATATACCTGACGCCATCTTTGTCTCTTTGTTTATGATGCATGTGTAGTCTATGACTGTAGGCTAATTTTAGACATGTTTCTGGACTAGTGAGCGAAAATTGAGGATCTCCTACTAAATCTAAAGATGGAGATGTGATGATATTTAGGCCTGATTTGTTTTGAATCTCATGTTTTCGTCAGCCTTGTTTTGCATTGATTCAATAATTTCATTGTACTTTTTGAGTTCTCCGATACATAAGGGTGCTATTTGACGCGTCAAGTTTTTCTGTATTACGAATTGAATGGTGGATGATAGAATTCAAAATAGTCATCGATACAAAGACGTAACTTTTACCAAGCATAATCTCATAGTTGTTTTTATATCAGTTTTCATAGTAATGATTGAAAAAAAAAAATTTCGGGAATCCAGCTTCAAAAAAATAGCTCTGAGCACAGGTGTGCTTCTACACTCTTCATAACAAAATCAACTACTTTGATATTCAATTTTACGTGCTTTTCTTATGCTCTCTTCCTACGCCAACGGTACAAAAATTCACTGATTCATTCAAAAAGAAAATTACAAACAGCAGCTATCTCCATCTGACTACACTTAATCACTCTCGTTTTAACTGGAAAGATTACTTCCAGCCATATTGTCAACCCCCTTTTTAAGTTTCATAAAGGCATTCATTAGCATATTTATCAAGGATGTCTTGTGATGAAGGCAAAAACGAAACTTCACTATCCAACTGAAGACAAACTACCAACAATGTCAAACAAAAGGTTACACAGGAAAAGCAACAAGAGCTGAAGAATGAGTATCCCTACTTTTTTAGGGGAGAAAGGAGGATGTCAATAACGATGCTCTAAAAGAGATCAACAACATTTGAATCGATCGAATTGAAAAAGACCAATGCTTTTTATGCGAATTCGTTTTCGTGAACATTTTAAAATAAAATTTTACAGAGTGTTGATTGTAGCAAGAAGCTATACACAAAATAATACTTTAACGTGTATGAAAGGTCATAAAGACATGCATCAAGTATTTTTTTTAGATGTTTTGAAGAAAGCTTTAAAATGGATCCTATCCGATGATCACCCCACTCTCCTCTCATGGTCATTTTTCTTTTGAAACTAAACATATCTGACCGTCTCAAAACGGCGCCCCCCTTTTTTTTTCGAGAGTGTGCATAATACCTTTGGGTAACAGCTAATTCAATGGCTACTTTCAAAAGCCTGTTATCTCCCCCCCCCCTGTCCACTCTCCTCTCAGTCTTTCTTTTTTTTTGGAATTTAACTAGTTGAACAATTAAGACAAACAAAAGTGAGGCCAACCTCTTTTAAATCAAAAACTGTTGGTGACCCATTTCAAGAAAGAAAAAAAGATACAAAAAAAAAAGCTACTAAAATCAAATATTTAACTTTAGCTGAGAGATTTTTTTCCAAATTATTTTTGAGAATTTCTGGTTTATATTTGAAAAATAAGATTAAGCATAGCTCTTTTGAGAATGATGATTAGAATATCAACAGCCAGTGATCCTATTTCTCTTGGATATCGTTAGCATTGTCTCAATACTCGGTAGATGCATTTGAAAAATGTTTGAAGAGTGAGCCTATTTAAAGTTTTCATTTATGCTTTTCCAAAAAATAAAGATCGTTTATTGAAGTATGTCTATTAGAAAAGTCAGACATTGAAAGGATATAAACTAACCTTCATCACTTTATTTCCATCCTTTCAGGCCTTGTGGCAAAGTTCAAGTGTGATTTTATTTCTCATCCATTCATTTAAAAGGCCGCTCATTGGCGTTGGGCTAATGTATGACTATTGAGAATATGTTTGTGCGTCACATAAATAAAATACCATTTACAAAGAAAAAAAAAAAAACTATTGAGAATATGTTTTTATTCTTTGTGTAAAATAAAGATAAATAGTATTTCAAATAAAGCAAAAAAAACCATTTTTATTTTTCTTTCATCATCGTCCCCCTATTTACAACCTCTCTCTTTCTTTCCCTTTTATATACAAAATATTGTTTCTTTTTTTTTTAAAAAAAAAAACCATCCCTACCGAGATTCAGTGTAACGTAACATCACGTCAGAATAAGAAAGAAAAAAAAAAATAAAGCCGTTTTTGTGTGCTACAGTTTTTATTAAGAAGGGTTCATATTATTGTAATTTTTTTTTTTTTTCTATTTTTTAGTAAGGAGAATATTTGCAAAAGAATTGAGGTAATTCAAGAAATGAATTTGACAAAGAGGAAGTGGAGGAAGTAGAGGAAGAAGAGGAAGGTTGTGGTGAATTGGGTAGTCTTTGCTGTGCCATCTTTTCTTGTCTTGCCATTGATCTAGAATATCTTAAACCACAGGCATTACATAGACTAAATCAATCGTTAGCTCTCTTTATTGTAAATTCATTTCTTTTTACGTTTTATGACCAGAGGGGCCCCTACGCCATTCAGGACTTGATTGAGTACCACAACTTTGGCATTTGTACGGATGGTCTTCTTGATTTGAATGCTTGATTGAATATCTATTTGTTTTATTATTGGGTATCTTGTATCCATCCACTGCTACAGGCCTGTCACTAGATCAGTAAGTGGTTTACATCATTCATCCCTAGGTTACCGCTTCTTTACTATAAGAGTGATAATAAAGGAAATATGTCCATAATCAATATAAAGGCTTTGTAAATAAACATTATCTGGTGTGATTCGAGAAGGTTGTTGAACACATCGAAAGCAAGACACAACACCTGGTGATACGGCCGGACGGTCATCTAGTATTTCGTGGGGATAGTGATCGGGCCATGATAGTATCACAGATTTTGTTTGATTGTTGATAACTTGAAGTATACGTTGTGGTGCTGTTTTGTTGTTTAAACAATAATTTTTAAATGATTGAAGCAAGTTGTGCTGAATGTCATCCATCGAATTCATTCCACAGGTTGATCCTATATTGATGATAAGAAACATATAGTCATCATTAGCCCCAATTACCCTTTTCTTGTTGATGAAAAAAGGCCAACACTAAATCATCTGTGGCTACATACATGATGATGTCTACCACAACCCATGAAGCATAATAAATATGTTTCTATTCTTTTGTTATTCACTTGTTACCAACATCTTACACAAACCTGACTATAATCTTTTAATCGGCATCTGCAAATAAAAAAAAAAAAAACATATAAGCAATGGATCATGATGACATGATTATTATTATTATTACTTTGTAACAGATCCAGCAAGTAATTTTGACCTCATAAATTGATAAAGATCTTTCTTTGCTAAATCCATTTCTTCAGGATGAATGAGATCAAATAATGAAATTCCTTTTAATTTCATATTGAACGAATTATAAATAAACTTTAATTCATCATTCGTTAAAATAGCCCACATACACGCGTTCATTTTTCAAAATAAAAAAAAAAATAAGGAAAAAAGAACAAAAAAAAAAGAGAGAGAGAAGAGAAAGAGAATTTTTTATTCTTGTTTGGTATGGCAAAAAAAAAAAAAAAAAAAAAAAAAAAAAAAAAAAAAGAAAGAGAGAGAGAGAGAAAGCTCCCTTAAAAGAACATTTTCCTTCTTAATTGCAATCTTTGGGTATTACACAAACTTTTTTTTTTTTTTTTTTTTTTTTTTTTTTTTTTTTTTTCTTCTTATTGATCGAAAACTGCACTTGATCGAAAAAAAATGTGTTACAAAGACGTGTCTTCTTCCATTTGATTTCCATTTTCATCTCGTACCACTAAATCTGCCTTGACCCAATTCTCAATTTTTGGATAATTCATTCTCTCATCCAATTGTTCTTGACTCCAAGCCAACATTTTTAATAGATTGGGTAATTTGGGATCCTTTTCTTGAGATTGGTTGATCAAGATCGCCGCATTCAGTTCGCTCGCTGTCTTTTGTCGTTGTCCCGGATGAAGCAGCTCTCCCACCGGACTGTCTATCGTGTCTTGAAATGCCAACAGAGCCATCGTCCGTTCGAGTTCTGCTAGAAATTCAGGATGTTCTTCTCCTCTGGGCGCCATTTCTTCGGTTGCAAACTCAAGTGCTTCCTGAAACGCTCCTTGACGAATAAGCTCAATCAATCTTTGCTGTTGAAGATGAAAAGAAAGTTGAGGATTTGTATCTAGAATCTGTAGGCTGTATCGTAAGCAAAAAGGCAAGCATAAAAGCTATTTTGTATTCGTCAAGAGTCCCCTTACCTCTGGATTTAACTCATTGACTAAATCAATAGCCGTGTCAATATCACCCGATTGAACAGCATGTCGAATGTCCATTCTTTCTTGTATTGACTGCAAGTCAACTGTTGGCTCTAGACCACTTTCTAAACTAAACTGCTCTGCCGCGTCTCTATATCCTTCAACTACCAAATAATTCATTACAAGTTGATTAAGATCCCTACAACATTGAAACTAATTAATTCCCTTCCTTCCTTCATCCCTTTCACTTACTGTTTGTTCACTTTGACTTCTGCTAAACGTTGTTCCCATTCTTCTTTAGAAACCGTTTTCTTTTTCTTTTCGTTCTCTGTTGAACTCATCGACAAAGGGGAAAAAAGGAGGCGGAAAATGTGTTTCCACTTTGGGTTCATACATTTTTTTTACAGATCCTGTGGGCCAATGAGAATCGATGTTTGTTTGCATTGATTTCTAAAATTAGGAAGCACATGAAAATTGTAGTTCCGATCCGTTTCTTTCATGATTGTCATCCGTGTTTCTCCCTCTCTTTAGAAAGATAAATCAGACTATGGACGACTCCAAAGAAAGAGCACACACACACACGCTTTTCATCTGTGATGTGTAAGTCATCCTTCATAGGTTGGAATCCAGTTAAAAGTATTTCAAGTAAGGTTGGGTTCAATTGACGAATGAAATAATTGCAAAGATGTGTTGTTTTTCTTTTGGGTTTATTCAGTAATATAAAATAGAAATAAGCAGTACTAACGATAAGGTAGCTACCTCTCTTTTGATATAGCATGGACTAAATGAAAGAAAGAAAAGACTATTTGATCCAATTGAACTTGATAGACTTTATTGTAAAAAATAAACCAGAGATCAGCCAGTATACTGCTTCATGTTCAAAATGTGAAGATACTACAGTCATAGGCTATGTCCATGATAAATTAATTGCCTTCCTTTGATGTATTGCATTAATCAATGTGAAGAAGAGTAGGGTGATATTGAAATTTCAAAATTTTATTTATAAACTGTACAGCAACTTTCTTATACATGCGTTTTGTTCCAAGCTACACACTCTTCAAAAGTAACACCATTTCCACCAAAAATATCCAAAGCGCTAATAAAGAATTAATAACAAACATACCAAACAATGCTTCTTGTTACCTTCCAAATGTTAAGTCTACTTTTCCATTAGATAATTGATCCACCAACTTTAAATCTTCCAAAGCTATAAAGAGAATTAATATACAATTGAGTATACATCCAAAGAAAAACTTACATCTTCCTCCACCTGCATAAGTTGTAGGAATAGTGGTCCATTCACCCAGACCTAAGAAAAGAACAGAAAAGGATGATGATTAGACAAGTACAAAATCTATTTTTCTTATTTTACATTTAACCAACTCTTGATCTATTCCGTTGCAAAGACCCTCAACATCTGCAGCATGAATTAAAAATTCACTACAGTATTGAGCTAATAAATCCAGTGATTCTATTGTCTGTGTCAGTATAGATGCTACGAGTGAAATAGACAAAGGCACCTTTATTCACTTCCATATCAGTCATCGTTTGCCATTTATTCATAGCCACAATCCATCGATCCTCCTTTCTTCGACAACTAAATACCAAGTTATCCAACGAGCCCCACACACCCTCACTCTCTCTCTCTTTTTACCTCACATCGACGACTAATCTATCTTTACCAACACGCTCACATAATTGAACAAGTCTATCTAATGAAAACTTTCCTTCAGGAAATAACCAACTGGTCACAATCACTTTAGAGGCACCAAGCGATAACCAGTATTCAGCATTATCAATCGTAATACCACCACCTACTTGAAGTCCACCAGGCCAAGTCTCTAAAGCTTCCTTGGCTGCTTCATCATTATTAGGTCCAAGTTTGATGACATGACAACGTGTCACTTGGTTATCTTTGTAAAGTTTAGAATAATAACTGGGCTGTTCTCTAACGCGAGACCATTAGATCGATTACAACTAATCCTGATAATAGCTTCTTACTCGGATACAAAATTGGTCGTCAGCTGTTCAGGTGAATGATCAACAAGTGAACCACCTACAATCTGCTTCACTTTGCCATGATGAAGATCAATGCAACCGTTAAATCGTGTCATTTTGACAGGTTAAAAAAAAAAAAAAAAAAAAAAAGCTAAAAATACAGCGGACAGGTGGACTTTATAATAGTCTACTTCTTTTCTTCCCTTCCAATGACAATATATAAATTTGGTCCTCACTTGATTAAAGATTTCTCAGTATTTTATAAAATCAAAGTAACACTTGGTATTGTCAACCTGAAGCCCTATGCACCCGTAGTAGAGTTTAATGCAGTCATTACAAAAAGTAACTCGAGTTTATATA